>NC_083116.1:93882643-94191956 GCF_949774975.1 Lagenorhynchus albirostris
GATTGTTGCATATACTATATTTTCAGCTGCAGCACATTTTATAAAACTTCCAGATTTGGTACATTATATGGTTCAATTTCCTTTTAATTTTTTTTCTCTTTTAAACCATGCACCATATGTCAGTCACCATAACAATGACAATAGTAACAATAATAAAGGAAATCATATATAACTTCTTATTTTATAAATATACTGTTTTCAAATTTTATTTGCTTTCTGATAACTTGTGTATTATAATTTTAACATATGTGCACTGAAATTTTTGTTTATTTACAAATGTTGTAAGCATATTTCAACATAGATACATAGATGATAGAACTGTGATTTTAAATGTCTATCCAATATTACATTATATGTTAATACTCTAAATTACTATTCATTCTTTTATAGGTATATATTTAGTCTGTTCCTAAATTTGCTAAATTGAATGTTTATATGCATAGTGAGTCTTTCCAGTCACTCCTAGAATTGAAGAAATGCACTGCAAATTTGGATAGTTTTTGAAATTTCAGTTTAACATTATAATACAGTGATTAAAATCTAGCTTAAGATTTAGTTCATTTATGTCTTTGATTTTAATGACTGTCATAGTTGAAATTATTCATTACAAGGTCTTTAACATGAAATAGACACTTTGGGAGAGGTCTGTTGTTAATAGCAGATGTAAATCCATATTTCAGATAGTCTTATTGTTAATTCTGCAAGTTTGTTGTCAACTTCTGGTCAGATATCATTAAATAATTATTTTTTAAAAATACTATTTTCTGTCTAATGAAGAGTTCATACTAGGAGTAGAAGTTTTAGCCTTGCTTTTTTATTTTTTGTTTGCTTGAGCTTATATTATTAGTGTTACGTTCAGTCATGCTTCATTTATCTAACTATCCATCTATCTATCTGGCAGAAATAATTCCTAGCTTCTCCTTTCTAGCACTTTATGAGAATTTGTTTAGTTAAGGCCAGTGATATGACTATTCGTCTTAACTATGTGGGTCGCATTTTGCAGCCTGTTGCAGGAGGCACTGAATTCATGAGTTGTCCACGACTCTAGACTTACGGACCAATAAGGCTGCCTCATAGTAAATAGTGGTAGAGCTTTCCTTTGTCCTTTTTTATTCATACATAACGATAACTAGAAATTCTAATGTTTCTTCCTTCCCCTTTTCCACTAAAATCCTATTCCTGTTCCAGGATCCAATTCAGGATCCCATATAGGATCATCCTGCATCCCTCTTGAGTGTGAGCATCCCACTTTGAAGACCACTGCTCCAAAAGAGATTCCTTGTCTTTGCACTCTAACAAGCTTCTGCTGTTGTCTGCTGTCAAGCTTCTGCTATCTAGCAGTTCTCGGGTGGGGTAGACATAGTTCTTTCTACGGAGTAAGCAGAATCTTTGAGTACTAAGCATTGCTGAATATGGTTTTTCTTTTTTTTTTTTTTGCTGAGATTTCAAAAACAATAGTGACCTATCTAATCATTACTATGTACAAATGTATAACATCACTTATAATGAACGCATCATATAGTATTGCTAATTAGGAATCACTAATATGTAACCAAACTATATAATTATAAGGACGAGTGTTTTCAAATTTATGTAGCCCTGTGAATTTAGTTGGTATAGTTACCAGACCTCACCTGAGAGACCATTTTCTCTTGCCTTTCAGTTTTTCTCTTGCTCTTATTCATTGATGCATCCATTCACTCAACCAGATTTTAAAGAGTATCTTCAATAATAATAAAGAAAAGCTAATATTTATTGATTGGGTGCTTAGTTCCAGTCCCTGTTCTAAGCACTTTAAAGGTATTAATTCCTTTAACTCTCATAGTAATACTAAGGGAGATTTTCGGAGGCTCCATATATGATCCCTGTTTGCCACAGACATTTTCAAATAACCTTGAGTATGCTGTTCATAAGGCCCCAGTAACAGGAGCTACTGCAACAACCTGGACCTGCTGCAGAGCCTTTTCTTGCTGCAGAAGAGCACACTCAAAACTGACAGCCTTATGGGTTAGCTGGCAAATGAGTCTGAACAGCATGCCCACATGTGGTGGGTGTTGCTGAGGCACATAGGTTGAGAAACAATTTGCCCAAGGTCATGTGAGTGTGGCTTCAAAAAGCTAAGAACCATGCTGAGCCATAACAATAGAGAAAGACACTGTCTGCTCTAAAGGAGCTCCCAGATATGTGGAATATTTTTAGAAAGGAGAGAAACAATGTGCTTTAGTAGATTCTGTGGCTTTATGCATTCATTGTCAAGAACCTATGTACCAGGTCTCTTTGTCCCATCAGATTCAATAATGAAGGTCAGAACAAGAGATTTTCCTTTAGAAAATTGCCAACCTTAGCTTGGTCCATTGTACACAAATATCGATGCAATAATTGTAATTGCAAGTTATGTTTTCCTGAATTCCTATCAGGTATTCTACTTGACATTTTATTATGAAGAGAGTGGAGATTATATGTTACCTGACTGGGTGAGGTAGCATTTCTTGCATTCTACCTCTTTGGAGAGTTAGAATGTTTCAACATATAATTTGACATCAAAATCAGTGTTTTTGCCAAGAAAATCTTTGCAGCTCATTCATGAACTTTCCATCTCCTGCTACCTTCTTTCCCCAACCCAGTCCATTCATGTGCCCTGGTCTAATGTTCCAAGTGTTACCTTAGAGTCAGGCTGTAAGACTATCAGAGCTAGAGATTTGGTTTGCTTTATTTAGTGCCCAGTAACCATTCAGTAAAGGAATTGCTTTTCTGAATGATACTTGAGCACTAAGTCGTCGACAGAGCCTGAGGGAATTGGCAGAAACAAAATGAAACTCACTGTCATATCTTACCATAAAAGCATGATCCGGAACTTCATCCACTGTTTCCCACAGTATCCTCTTCTGTCAGGACCTACAGGAGAAACCGCTCTAGGATTTATATATCACAAACAAGTTGCCTAGGAAAAACAGAGCTTTTTCTATCTTATGGACTCTGTGAGTCATGTTTCATTATCATGTTTACTTTTTGTTTGGCCACTAAAAGCAAACAGATAAATTGTTGTAACTATATAGGATGCTATGCTCTGCAATTCCAATAGTACCTCTGTCTGATTTTTTTCCCATCATACCAACCAACCTCAAGTGTTCATTTGTATCCTGTTGTACAGCATGTCTTTCTGAAAGCAACCTTAAATCTTTTGTGGGAGAGTCTGGGGTATAAATAAATAATTGTGGTGCAGTTTTTGTGTTGTTGTTGTTCATTTTGTTTGTTTCCCACTGTGCTGCATCATTAATTGTGTATGAATCTGTACTGAAGAAATCAGCATATGTCCTAAGTTGTATTTTTAAAACTGTTTACAGAATAGTTTCAAAAATGTGTAAGCTCAAAGCTATTCCCTGCCATGGATCACTGATGATTGTGTGTCTTCAGAAAATTCCAGAGTTGTTGACCATTGTCATGTCATTGACCACATAATTATAATTATTTTTAAAAGAAATTTATTTATTTATTTTTGACTGAGTTGGGTCCTTGTTGCTGCACGCGGGCTTTCTCTAGTTGCGGCGAGTAGGGGCTACTCTTCGTTGCAGTGTGTGGGCTTCTCATTGCAGTGGCTTCTCTTGTTGCGGAGCATGGGCTCTAGGCACGCGGGCTCAGTAGTTGTGGCTCGCGGGCTTTAGAGCGCAGGCTCAGTAGTTGTGGCACACGGGCTTAGTTGCTCTGAGGCATGTGGGATCTTCCCGGACCAGGACTCGAACCTGTGCCCCCTGATTGGCAGGTGGATTCTTAACCATTGCGCCACCAGGGAAGCTCTATAATTATTTTTAAATGTATGTTTTGTTGTGGTTTTCCACCTACTAAGTTGAGTGTTAATGACAGAAGGTGGTAAAATCCATTAATCTAGGTGAAATATATGTAGGCATTCATTGTATTAATCTTTTGACTCTTTTGTAAGTCTGACTTTTTTTATTTTAAAAAGTAAAGCATAAGTAAATAAAAATGTAATGCTAGCAAAGAATCCTCTGGCCCTACTCCAACTTGAAATATGTTAGACTGAATAGAATTCAAAGAATCACCAATGTTATATGAATCTTGAAGCAATTCTTCTATTATGCTAATGACTGGACATCTGTGCTTCCCTCCTTGGAGATGAACGATGATTTGTGCTAAACAAAATCTAAAGTGTCTTTGAACATTATTCCAAGTTAAATACTGTTGTCTCATGCCATTGAGTTATGTGAGTGGGTCAGAACTTTGTTAAATCTGTTGTGCCTGATACTTACTTTGCAGGTATTCTCTGGTAAATATTCTCTGAAAGTGGCTTTCTCAGTTTTTAAGAGCTATGGTTCTTTGGGATTCACATATTTGGGAATGAATAGTATGCATATCACTTAAGTCCCTCCTGGATCTTTTCTAACTTCATAAGTTTGCTAGCTTCTTATTACTAGTCCTCATCCAGATGGAAAAACATTATGCCATCTGGCTATGATTCTGAGTTGCTCCATATACTATGAAATATAATGAGTACTTCGCTCTCTCTAATGACACAGGCTTATCCTCCATCACCCGCCTTACCAAAGCTGTCAAATATAACTTGAGCC
Organism: Lagenorhynchus albirostris; assembly: GCF_949774975.1. Taxonomy (NCBI): domain Eukaryota; kingdom Metazoa; phylum Chordata; class Mammalia; order Artiodactyla; family Delphinidae; genus Lagenorhynchus; species Lagenorhynchus albirostris. The sequence goes on from NC_083116.1 coordinate 93,887,227, forward strand.
TTAAAACTCAAGGGAGCTTTCCAGATCTACATATGCTGTAGATGATTTTTCTTTCCAGGAGGGGAGGGGAGGGTCCTGTGGATTCGTGGATTATTAGTGAGATATTCAACTCAGTATTTATTGAGCACTTACTAGGTGCTCTGACCAAGTTCTGGATGGGATAGAGAAATCAGTTTTGTTTTAAAGATTAGCCAATGTTTTTATAGACAGAGATGGGAGAAAGGTGTGCTACATGGGAGAAAAACAGTTTTCAAGACATGAAAAAACAAAGGATATATCCAGGGAATAGCAATAATTTTAATTTGGCTGGAATATTGGTTGGGTAACAAGGAATATTGAGAGATCCTTTGAATACCATGCAATTTTGATATTTGGGTAATATCAAACAGCTGATATTTGCCTATTCACCTTTTTTTTTAATTCACCTTTTTATATTGACATAAATTTTGGGCGGGGGAGAGAGAGATTGATCTGACAACAGTGAGTAGGATAAAGGCCAAGAGGGAAGACTGTAGGCAAGGAGATGGTTTTTAAATGATTGTCATAACTTACACACGAAGTCATGCAGGCATGTACCAGTGTTTTAGGAGTGGAAAAGGGAATGATGAGAAAGGTATGAAAAGGAAATTCAGAGATGGGAGTGACAGCATTTAGCAGATGATTGTTAGGATTGCGGGTAAGGAGGAAAGGGAGGATGGGAAGTAAAACGTTCTCAAGGTTTTGATCTTAGAAGTACTCAAAGATAAAGGCATTAAAAGAATATGAAATATGAGAATATTTGCACTAGGAGATTTTAATATGTTTACTTTAAAAAATATTTTAATAATATACATATGGTGAAGCGCACCAATTTAAAGTGCTTGATAGACTCATGAATTGAATACACCTGCGTAATCAACAATTAGATCAACATATAAAATAAAATTTTACCAGCACCCCAGAAACCTTTATAATGCTCTCTCAGTTACTACTCCCTCCAAAGTAACAACTGTTCTGAATTATCTCACTGTAGAACAGTTATAGCTGCTTTTGTGTAATACATTAGTATGGTGATAAAATATTTAACAACCAGCTGTTGGGTGGGGGAAGGAGAAGACCTACTTTGTAACATTTGACAATTTCTGTGGTATAAATACTCCCAGCACGGCTGATTTTAAGCTACCAAGAAGATAATCATCGAACATGGAGTTGAAAAGAACTGCGCACAATCAGCTCTCACAAGCTGATATAAACTGGCTGTATCACATGCCTGGAGCAATATGATATATATTCTTTTGTGTTGGCATCTTTTGCTCAGTATTGTAAGATTCATCCATGTTGCTCTGTGCAGTAGTGGTTCATTCTGTTTTATTCCTATATCACAATTTATTTACCCAGTCTACATTTTATGGAATAATTGGGTCTTTTTCAATTTTTAGCTATTACAAATAATGCTGCTCTGAAGGCTTTTGTACATGACTTTTGATATACGTATGTACACATTTCCACTGGGTAATGGAGTTCGATTACTGGGTGTGCAAGTGTGAAGTTTTACTAGATACTGCCAAACAGCTTTCCAAAGAGGTTTTTACCAATTTATACTCCAGTAGAGCTATATGAGAGTTTCAGTTTCTCCATAACCTTGTCAAAACTTGGTGTTGTTAGTCTGTTAGTCTAGCTATTCTAGTGATTATGTAGCAGTACCGAATTGTGGTTTTAGTTTGTATTTCTGTCGTGTACCGTGAGGTTGGGCATTGGCCATTTGAATATTATTTTTTGTGAAATGCCTTTGTAGACTTTTGCTGGTTTATTTTTAATTGGGCAATCTGCATTTTCTTATCAATTGGTGAAGTTCTTTATATATTCTCAGTAAGAGTTCTTTAGATAAATCTCCTGTGGCTTGATTTTCCGTCTTTTAGTGGTGTCTTTTGTTGAAAGAAGTTCTTAATTTTAATAAAATCTAATTTATTAATCTTTTATGGCCGGTGCTTTTTGGTATCTTGTTAAAAAAATACTTTCCTACATCAAAGGTATTGAAGATACTCATTTGTTTTCTTCTATTTTCTTTTAATTTTTCACATTTCAATGTGAGATCTACATGGAATTAAATTTTATCTATACTGTGATGTAGGGGACCAGAGTTGTTTACCATACGAGTGCACAATTGATTCAAACCATTCTTTCCCTAGTGTACTACAATGGCACAATCATGTTTTCTATGAATAATGACAATTTTACTTCTCCCTTTATAACCCTGCTACTTTTCTTTCTTTTTTAAAATTTGCCTTGTTTCACTAATGACAATCTCCAAATCTCCAGTACATGTGAGAATTGATCTTAGTGGGTAACCTCACCTCATTCCCAATCTCAGCAGGAAAGCATTCAGTAATTCACCATTAATTATGATGTTTGCTGAACAGTGGTGTTTTTTTGTTTTTTTTTGGTTTGTCTTTGTGTGATAACCCTATAACAGATTTTTAAAGTTCCTGTCTGCTTCTTTGGATATTAAATTTTATCAAATAATTTTTTTGCATCCATTGAGATAGTTATATATCAATAGTTGTCTTCCCTTTATTTCCTATCAATGTGTTGAATTGCTATGATTTATTTTTGAATGTTAAAACACCTGTGCATTCCTGAAAGAAACTAACTTATTTGTGACATTTTATCTTCTTTATATGTTGATGGATATTACTTGAAAATGTTTTAAAGTTTTTTTAAAATTTTCATATCAGAGTTTTACCTATAACTAAACTTTTAAATAATATACCTACAGGTTTTGGTATAAAGATTGTCCTGACTTCTCAAAACCACTTGGAGGTGTCTCCTTTTTTCTAGTTTCTGGAAGAGGATTTTTCTCTTCTCTTGAAGTTAGTATTATTTTTCCCTTAAATATTAAAGATAATTTACTGGACAAGCCATCTGGGTTATTGGAAGTTTTATTATTTTTTTAATTTTAATTTTTTAATTTTTTGGCCGTGCCACGCGGCATGCAGGATCTTAGTTCCCTGACCAGGGATGGAACCCATGGCCCCTGCATTGGAAGTGCGGAGTCTCAACCGCTGGACTGCCAGGTAAGTCCCTGGAAGTTTTAAATTACAAGTTCACTTTCTTTACAAGAATAGGGCTATGCTTTTTTTTTTTTTTTTTTTTTTGTGGTACGCGGGCATCTCACTGTTGTGGCCTCTCCCATTGCGGAGCACAGGCTCCGGACGCGCAGGCTCAGCGGCCATGGCTCACGGGCCCAGCCGCTCCGCGCGGCATGTGGGATCTTCCCGGACCGGGGCACGAACCCGTGTCCCCTGCATCGGCAGGCGGACTCTCAACCACTGCGCCACCAGGGAAGCCCCGCTTTTTTTTTTAATTGAGATATAATTCGCATACCATAAATCTCCCTTTTTAAATGATAGAATTCAGTAGTTTCTTGTATACTCCTATAATTGTACAACCATCACTACTATCTAATTCTAAAATATTTTCAGCACGACAAAAAGAAACCCTGATCTCATTAGCAGTCAGTCCTCATTCCTCTTTCCCTTCAGCCTCTAGAAAACTCTAGTCTACTTTCTGTCTCTGTGGATTTACCTATTCTGTACATTTCATAAATATGGGATTATACAGCATATAGATTTTGTCTTACTTCTTTCTCTTAGAATAATGTTTTCAAAGGTCATCTATGTTTTACCATGTATCAGTATTTCATTCCTTCTTACGGCTGGATACTATTATTGTATGGATATGCCACATTTTGTTTATCCATTTATAAATTGATGGACACTTTTTGGCTATTATGAATAATGTTTCTATAAATATTCATGTCCATGTTTTTTGTATGGACATATGTTGTCAGTTTCAAAGCAGCTGCACCATTTTACATTCTCAGCAGCAATGTATGAGGGTTTCAGTTTCTCGTTATCCTTGTCAATATGTGTTACTGTTATTTTGATTAGAGCATCCTAGTATGTACAAAGTGGTATTTTATTGTTGTTTTGATTTGCATTTCTGTAATGATTAATGATGTTGAGCATCTTTTCATGTACTTATTGGTCATCTGTATATCTCCTTTGGAGAAATATCCAAAGATATTTCCAGGATATCCAAGATTCACATCTTTTGCCAATTTTCAAATTGGATTATTTGTCCTTTTATTTTTTTAGTTGTAAGAGTTCTTTGTATATTCTGGATACAAGCAGTTACCAGATATGTGATTGAAAAAAATTTTCTCCTATTCTCTTAGCTGCCTTTTCACTTTCTTAATAGAATTATTTAAAGCACAAAAATGATTTTAACGAAGTCCAATTTATCTATTTTTTATTATTGTTGGTTGTGCTTGGTGGTGTCATACAAGAAACCATTGCCTAATTCAAATAGACTACACCTATATTTTCTTCTAAGAGTTTTCTAGTTTGAGTTCTTAAAAATTAAACCTTTATATATTTTGAGTTTATTTTTCTATATGGTGTAAGGTAGGGCTAGAACTTCATTCTTTTGCTTGTAGATATCCATTTGTACCAGCAGCATTTATAGAAAAAAATATTTTGTCCCCATTGAATTGTCTTGACACCAGTGTCAAAGGTTAATTGGCCATAATATTTCTGGACTCTTAATTTGATTCCATTGATCTATAAGTCTATCCTTTTGACAGTACCCTGCTCTCTTTGGTTTTTTTTTTAATATTTATTTATTTGGCTGTGCCTGGTCTTAGTTGTGCTGCGTGGGATCTTCGTTGCGCTGCGTGGGATCTTCATTGCTGCATGCGGGATCTTTTAGTTGCGGCATGCAGGGTCTTTAGTTGTGACATGTGAACTCTTAGTTGCGGCATGTGGGATCTAGTTCCCTGACCAGGGATCAAACCTGGGCCCCCTGCATTGGGAGTGTGGAGTCTTAGCCACTGGACCACCAGGAAAGTCCCAGTACCATGCTGTCTTGATACTGTAGCTTTGTAATAAGTTTAAAAATCACAAAGGCTGAGTCCTCCAACTTCGTTCTTCTTTTCAAGATTGTTTTGGCTTTTTGGGGCCCTTGCATTTTCACATACCTTTTAGGATCAATTTGTCTATTACTGCAAAAAAAAAAAAAGGCAGTTGAGATTTTGATGGTGTATTGAATAAGCAGGTCAATTTTGGAAGTATTGTCATCTTAATAATATTAAATCTAATAATCCATGAACATGGGGTATTTTCTAATTTTTGTAGGTCTTTTAAATTTCTTGAAATGATGTGATATAGTTTTCAGTGTATAAGACTTGTTCTTTTTTTGTTAAATTTCTTCTTAAATATTTTATTCATTTTAATGATACTGTAAATGGAATTGTTTTATTTCTTTCTTTTCTGGGTTGTTCCTTGCTAGTGTATACAAACACAAGTGATTTTTATATTGGATATTGTATCCTGTAACCTTGCTGAACTTGTTTATTAGTTCTAATAGGTTTTATGTGGATTACTTGGGGTTCTCTATATACAAGATCACGTCATCTGTAAATAGAGATTGTTTAACTTCTTCCTTCCCAATCTGGATGCTTTTTATTTATTTATTTATCTTCCTGGGTAATTGCTGGCTTGAATCTCCAGTACAATTTTGAATAGAAATGTTGAAAAGGCATGTCCTTGTCTTGTTTGTGATCTTAAGGGGAAAGCCATCAACCATTCACCATTAAGTGTGATGTCAGTTGTGGATTTTTTTGTAGATTCTCTATATCTATATATGTCAGTTAAGTTAAACTTTTAAATTATATTATTGAAAACTCCTATAACCTTACTGATTTTAGTTTGCTGGCTCTATCCACTGAAAGAGGTATGCTGAAATCTCCAACAGTTGTTCTTGGATTATTTATTATTCCTTATTGGTCTGTCAGTGTTTGCTTTATATATTTGGGGGCTATGCTATTAGACATTCAAATTTCGATTTTTATATCCTATTGAATTGACTTTTCTGAATTTGAATTATTCCTCTTTTTCTCTAGGAATACTAAAGTAAAATTTTTGTCATTCTTTTTCTTTAAAACTTTTGATACACTTATATTTTAGGCATGCCTCTTTTATTTTTTAAATTTTTTTATTGGAGTATAGTTGATTTACAATGCTGTGTTAGTATCTGCTGTACAGCAAAGTGGATCAACCATATGTATACATATATCTACTTTCTTCTAGACGCCCTTCCCATATAGGTCATTGCAGAGTACTGAATGGAGTTCCCTGTGCTATACAGTAGGTTCTCATTAGTTATCTTTTATATATAGTGGTGTGTGTATGTCAATCCCAATCTCCCAATTGATCTGCCCCCCGCCCCGCACCGTTCCCCCTTGGTAACCATTCTTTTCTACATCTGTGACTCAGTTTCTGTTTTGTAAATAGGTTCATTTGTACCATTTTTTTAGATTCCATGTATAAGCGATATATGATATTTGTCTTTCTCTGTCTGACTTACTTCACTCAGTATGACAATCTCTAGGTCCATCCATATTGCTGCATATAGGCATGCCTCTTTTAAACAGCAAAGAGTTTGTATGTGTATATGTGTGTTTTTAAAATTTAGTCTGAAGGTCTTAGTCTTCAACCTCAAATATTTGGTCTAATGTTATTTAATTTAATAGTGATATATTTATATATAAATATACTATTTCTTATTTTCTTTCTCCCCTCATTTCTCCTTCATCTTGATATTTTTTCCTTTTTGGGGGGGGATTAATCAAGTATTCTTTTTTAATATTCCATTTTCACTGTTAATTTTTCATTATTTTATTATTCTTTTAATTTTTAACCTACACATTACAAATACATCCTTGCCTTACTTGATTCTAATCTAATTTAGATATTTTACCACTCTCTGAGCAATGCAAGGATCTTACAACATTTTAACTCCATTTACCCCTACTCTGCTTTTGGCCTATTGTTGTTATGTATTTTAATTCTCTCTATATTTTAAACCCATAGACTAATAGTTTTGTTGTTTTGAACAGTCAGTTTATATACATATTTATCCTATTTAGTGGCTCTTTATGCCTACTTACATTACCATGATTGCAACTCAGATAATTTTTCTTCTTTCTTCTTCCTTCTTCCTGTAGTATTTCTTCAGTGGATCTAAACAGGTTCTCTTTGCTTGAAAATGATGTATTTCCTCTTTATTTTTGAAGGATATTTCCCCTCAGTTCTAAGGTGGTAGTTCTTTTATTTCAGCATTTAAAACATATTATTCCACAATTTTCTGTATTCCATTGTATCTGGTGAGAACGTGACTCTTAGTCATGTAGTCACATTGCTGTTCCTTTGGAGGTATATGCCATGTTCCTTGCTTCTAAATGTTTTATTTTTCTTTTGCTGTCATAATTTAAACGATTTTATGCCTATATGTAATTACACGTTTCAGATTCATGGAGCTTCTTGTTAATGGAGTTTGTGAAGCTTAAAGAATTGCATCTCTTCAAATATTATAATATTACTTCTACTCCATCTTCCTTCTAGTCTTGCCAAAAATATAAATTACACATATGATAGACCTTTTGCCATGTCTCATACCTCTTACACTCTTTTCTCATTTCTTGTATTTTCTCCCTGTATTTTATTTTTTTCGTTTTTCTTTTTTTAATATCTTTATTGGAGTATAATTGCTTTACAATGGTGTGTTAGTTTCTGCTTTATAACAAAGTGAATCAGTTATACATATACATATGTCCCCATATCTCTTCCCTCTTGCATCTCCCTAACTCCCACCATCCCTATCCCACCCCTCTAGGTGGTCACAAAGCACCGAGCTGATCTCCCTGTGCTATGCGGCTGCTTCCCAGTAGCTATCTATTTTACGTTTGGTAGTGTATATATGTCCATGCCACTCTCTCACTTTGTCCCAGCTTACCCTTCCCTCTGCTTGTATCCTCAAGTCCATTCTCTAGTAGGTCTGCGTCTTTATTCTCGTCTTGCCCCTAGGTTCATCGTGACCATTTTTTAAAAATTCTATATATATGTGTTATCATATGTTATTTGTTTTTCTCTTTCTGACTTACTTCACTCTGTATGACAGATTCTAGGTCCATCCACCTCACGACAAATAACTCAATTTCGTTTCTTTTTATGGCTGAGTAATACTCCATTGTATATATGTGCCACATCTTCTTTATCCATTCATCCGTTGATGGACACTTAGGTTGCTTCCATGTCCTGGCTATTGTACATAGAACTGCAATGAACATTTTGGTACATGACTCTTTTTGAATTATGGTTTTCTCAGGGTATATGCCCAGTAGTGATATTGCTGGATCATATGGTAGTTCTATTTGTAGTTTTTTAAGGAACCTCCATACTGTTCTCCATAGTGGCTGTATCCATTTACATTCCCACCAACAGTGCAAGACGGTTCCCTTTTCTCCACACCCTCTCCAGCGTTTATTGTTTGTAGATTTTTTGATGATGACCAATCTGACCAGTGTGAGATGATACCTCATTGTAGTTTTGATTTGCATTTCTCTAATGATTAATGATGTTGAGCATTCTTTCATGTGTTTGTTGCCAATCTGTCTATCTTCTTTGGAGAAATGTCTCTTTAGGTCTTCAGCCCATTTTTGGATTGGGTTGTTTGATTTTTTGATATTGAGCTGCATGGAGCTGCTTCTAAATTTTGGAGATTAATCCTTTGTCAGTTGCTTCATTTGCAAGTATTTCCTCCCATTCTGAGGGTTGTCTTTTGGTCTTGTTTATGGTTTCCTTTGCTGTGCAAAAGCTTTGAAGCTCCTTTAGGTCCCATTTGTGTTTTTTTGTTTGTTTTTATTTCCATTCCTCTAGGCGGTGGGTCAAAAAGGATCTTGCTGTGATTTATGTCATAGAGTGTTCTGCCTATGTTTTCCTCTAAGAGTTTGATAGTGTCTGGCCTTACATTTAGGTCTTTAATCCATTTTGAGTTTATTTTTGTGTATGGTGTTCGGGAGTGTTCTAATTTCATTCTTTGACATGTAGCTGTCCAGTTTTCCCAGCACCACTTATTGAAGAGGCTGTCTTTTCTCTATTGTATATTCTTGCATCCATTATCAAAGATAAGGTGACCGTATGTGTGTGGGTTTATCGCTGGGCTTTCTATCCTGTTCCATTAATCTATATTTCTGTTTTTGTGCCAGTACCATACTGTCTTGAATACTGTAGCTTTGTAATATAGTCTGAAGCCAGGGAGCCTGACTCCTCCAGCTCCAGTTTTCTTTCCCAAGATTGCTTTGGCTATTCGGGGTCTTTTGTGTTTCCATACAAATTGTGAAAATTTTTTTCTTGTTCTGTGAAAAATGCCAGTGGTAGTTTGATAGGGATTGCATTGAATCTGTAGATTGCTTTGGGTAGTAGAGTCATTTTCACAATGTTGATTCTTCCAATCCAAGAACATGGTATATATCTCCATCTGTTTGTATCCTCTTTAATTTGTTTCATCAGTGTCTTATAGCTTTCTGCATACAGCTCTTTTGTCTCCTTAGGTAGGTTTATTCCTAGATATTTTATTCTTTTTGTTGCAGTGGTAAATGGGAGTGTTTTCTTAATTTTACTTTTAGATTTTTCATCATTAGTGCATAGGAATGCTAGAGATTTCTGTGCATTAATTTTGTATCCTGCTACTTTACCAAAGTCATTGATTGGCTCTAGTAGTTTTCTGGTGGTATCTTTAGGATTCTCTATGTATAGTATCATGTCATCTGAAAACAGTGACAGCTTAACTTCTTCTTTTCTGATTTGGCTTCCTTTTATTTCTTTTTCTTCTCTGATTGCTGTGGCTAAAACTTCCAAAACTATGTTGAGTAGTTGTGGTGAGAGTAGGCAACCTTGTCTTGCTCCTGATCTTAATGGAAATGGTTTCAGTTTTTCACCATTGAGAACGATGTTGGCTGTGGGTTTGTCATATATGGCCTTTATATTTTGAGGAAAGTTCCCTCTATGCCTACGTTCTGGAGGGTTCTTTTCATAGATGGGTGTTGAATTTTGTTGAAAGCTTTCTCTGCATCTATTGAGATGATTGTATGGTTTTTCTCCTTCAGTTTGTTAATATGGTGTATCACATTGATTGATTTGCGTATACTGAAGAATCCTTGCATTCCTGGGATAAACCCTACTTGATCATGGTGTATGATCCTTTTAATGTGCTGTTGGATTCTGTTTGCTAGTATTTTGTTGAGGATTTTTGCATCTATGTTAATCAGTGATATTGGCCTGTAGGTTTCTTTCTTTGTGCCATCTTCCTCTGGTTTTGGTATTAGCGTGATGGTGGCCTCATAGAATGAGTTTGGGAGTGTTTCTCCCTCTGCTACATTTTGGAAGAGTTTGAGAAGGATAGGTGTTAGCTCTTCTCTAAATGTTTGATGCAATTCGCCTGTGAGGCCATGTGGTCCTGGGCTTTTGTTTGTTGGAAGATTTTTAATCACAGTCTCAATTTCAGTGCTTGTGATTGGTCTGTTTATATTTTCTATTTCTTCCTGGTTCAGTCCTGGAAGGTTGTGCATTTCTAAGAATTTGTCCATTTCTTCCAGCTTGTCCATTTTATGGGCATATAGCTGCCTATAGTAATCCCTCATGATCCTTTGTATTTCTGCAGTGTCATAAGTTACTTCTCCTGTTTCATTTCTTATTCTATTGATTTGAGTCTTCTCCCTTTTTTTCTTGATGAGTCTGGATAGTGGTTTATGAATTTTGTTTATCCTCTCAAAGAACCAGCTTGTAGTTCTATTGATCTTTGCTATTGTTTCCTTCATTTCTTTTTCATTTATTTCTGATCTGATCTTTTTGATTTCTTTCCTTCAGCTAACTTTGGGGTTTTTTTGTTCTTCTTTCTCTAATTGCTTTAAGTGTGAGGTTAGTTTGTTTATTTGAGGTGTTTCTTGTGTCTTAAGGTCCGATTGTATTGCTATAAACTTCCCTCTTAGAACTGCTTTTGCTGCATCGCATAGGTTTTGAGTTGTTGTGTTTTCATTATCATTTGTTTCTAGGTATTTTTTGATACTTTCTTTGATATCTTCAGTGATCTCTTGGTTATTAAGTAGTGTGTTGTTTAGCCTCCATGTGTCTATAGTTTTTACAGATTTTTTTCCTGTAATTGATATCTAGTCTCGTAGCATTGTGGTCTGAAAAGATACTTGATACGATTTCAGTTTTCTTAAATTTCCCAAGGCTTGATTTGTGACCCCAGATATGATCTATCCTGGAGAATGTTCCATGAGCACTTGAGACAAATGTGTACTCTGTTGTTTGGGTGGAATGTCCTATAAATACCAATTAAGTCCATCTTGTTTAATGTATCATTTAAAGCTTGTGTTTCCTTATTTATTTTCATTTTGGATGATCTGTCCATTGGTGAAAGTGGGGTGTTAAAATCCCCTACTATGATTGTGTTCCTTTCGATTTCCCCTTTTATGGCTGTTAATATTTGCCTTATGTATTGAGGTGCTCCTATGTTTGGTGCATAAATATTTACATTTGTTGTATCTTCTTGCATTGCTCCCTAGGTCATTATGTAGTGTCCTTCTTTGTCTCTTGTAATAGTCTTTGTTTTAAAGTCTATTTTGTCTGATATGAGAATTGCTACTCCAGCTTTCTTTTGATTTACACTTGCATGGAATATCTTTTTACAACCCCTCACTTTCAGTCTGTATGTGTCCCTAGGTATGAAGTGTGTCTCTTGTTGTCAGCATATATACGGGTCTTGTTTTTGTATCCATTCAGCCAATCTGTGTCTTTTGGTTGGAGCATTTAATCCATTTATATTTAAGGTAATTATAGATATGTATGTTCCTATTACCATTTTCTTAATTGTTTTGCGTTTGTTATTGTAGGTCTTTCCCTTCCCTTGTGTTTCCTGCCTAGAGAAGTTCCTTTAGCATTTGTTGTAAAGCTGGTTTGGTGGTGCTGAATTCTCTCAGCTTTTGCTTGTCTGTAAAGGTTTTAATTTCTCCATCAAATCTGAATGAGATCCTTGCTGGGTAGAGTAATCTTGGTTGTAGGTTTTTCTCCTTCATCACTTTAAATATGTCCTGCGAGTCCCTTCTGGCTTCCAGAGTTTCTGCTGAAATATCAGCTGTTAACCTTATGGGGATTCCCTTGTATGTTATTTGTTGTTTTCCCCTTGCTGCTTTTTTTTTTTAATTAAAAAAAATGTTTTTTTACTTATTTATTTTTGGCTGCGTTGGGTCTTCATTGCTGCGCACGGGCTTTCTTTAGTTGCGGCGAGTGGGGGCTTCTCATTGCGGTGGCTTCTCTTGTTGCAGAGCTGGGGCTGTAGAGCGCAGGCTCAGTAGTTGTGGTGCAGGAGCGTAGTTGCTCCGTGGCATGTGGGATCTGCTTGGACCAGGGCTCAAAACCGTGTCCTTTGCATTGGCAGGCGGATTCTTAACCACTGCGCCACTAGGGAAGCCCCTCCCTTGCTGCTTTTAATATTTTTCTTTGTATTTAATTTTTGATAGTTTGAGTAGTATGTGTTTTGGCGTGTTTCTCCTTGTATTTATCCTGTATGGGATTCTTTGTGCTTCCTGCACTTGATTAACTATTTCCTTTTCCATATTAGGGAAGTTTTCAACTATAATCTCTTCAAATATTTCTCAGTACTTTTCTATTTCTCTTCTACTTCTGGGACCCCTATAAGTCGAATGTTGGTGCATTTAATGTTGTCCCAGAGGTCTCTGAGACTCTCCTCAATTCTTTTCATTCTTTTTTCTTTATTCTGCTCTGCAGTAGTTATTTCCACTGTTTTATCTTCCAGGTCACTTATCCGTTCTTCTGCCTCAATTATTCTGCTATTGATCCCTTCTAGAGAATTTTTAATTTCATTTATTGTGTTGTTCATCACTTTTTGTTTGCTCTTTAGTTCTTCTAGGTCCTTGTTAAACGATTCTTGTATTTTCTCCATTCTATTTCCAAGATTTTGGATCATTTTTACTGTCATTATTCTGAATTCTTTTTCAGGAAGACTGCCTATATCCTCTTCATTTGTTAGGTCTGGTGGGTTTTTACCTTGCTCCTTCATCTGCTGTGTGTTTCTCTGTCTTCTCATTTTGCTTAACTTACTGTGTTTGGGGCCTCCTTTTCACAGGCTGCAGGTTCGTAGTTCCCGTTGTTTTTGGTGTCTGCCCCCAGTGGATAAAGTTGGCTGAGTGGATTGTGTAGGCTTCCTGGTGGAGGGGACTAGTGCCAGTGTTCTGCTGGATGAGGCTGGATCTTGTCTTTCTGGTGGGCAATTCCACGTGTGGTGGTGTGTTTTGGGGTGTCTGTGGCCTTATTATGATTTTAGGCAGCCTCTCTGCTAATGGATGGGGTTGTGTTCCTGTCTTGCTAGTTGTTTGGCATAGGGTGTCCAGCACTGTAGCTTGCTGGTCGTTGAGTGGAGCTGGGTCTTGGCGTTGAGATGGAGATCTCTGCGAGAATTTCGCCGTTTGATATTACGTGGAGCTGGGAGGTCTCCTGTGGACCAGTGTCCTGAAGTTGGCTCTCCCACCTCAGAGGCACAGCCCTGACGCCTGGCTGGAGCACCAAGAGCCTGTCATCCACATGTCTGAGAATAAACGGGAGGAAAAAAACGAAAGAAAAAGGAAAATAAAATAAAATAACATAAAGTAAAGTTATTAAAATAAATAACTATTAAAAAAAATTTTTTAAAGCAATTTAAAAAAATGGACAGGCAGAACCCTAGGACAAATGGTAAAAGCAAAGGTATACAGATGAAATCACATACAAAAGCATACACATACATACTCACAAAAAGAGAAAAAGGGAAAAAAAATATATATATCGTTGTTCCCAAAGTCCGCCTCCTCAATTTGGGATGATTCGTCGTCTATTCAAGTATTCCAGAGATGCAGGGTACATCAAGTTGATTGTGGAGATTTAATCTGCTGCTCCTGAGGCTGCTGGGAGAAATTTCCCTTTCTCTTCTTTGTTCGCACAGCTCCTGAGGTTCAGCTTTGGATTTGGCCCCGCCTCTGCATGTAGGTCGCCTGAGGGCGTCTGTTCTTCACTGAGACAGGACGGGGTTAAAGGAGCAGCTGATTCGGGGGCTCTGGCTCACTCAGGCCAGGGGGAGGGAGGGGTACGGAATGCGGGGCGAGCCTGCAGCAGCAGAGGTAGGTATGACGTTGCACCAGCCTGAGGCGTGCTGTGTGTTCCCCTGGGGAAGTTGTCCCTGGATCACGGGACCCTGGCAGTGGTGGGCTGCACAGGCTCCCGGGAGGGCAGGTGTGGATAGTGAGCTGTGCTTGCACACAGGTTTCTTGGTGGCGGCAGCAGCAGCCTTAGCATCTCATGTCGGTCTCTGGGGTCCGTGCTGATAGCCGTGGCTCCTGTCCATCTCTGGAGCTTGTTTAGGTTGTGCTCTGAATCCCCTCTCCTTGCGCATCTGGAAACAATGGTCTCTTGCCTCTTAGGCAGGTCCAGACTCTTTCCTGGACTCCCTCCCAGCTAGCTGTGGCGCACTAGCCCCTTCAGGCTGTGTTCATGCAGCCAACCCCAGTCCTCTCCCTAGGATTCAACCTCTGAAGCCCAAGCCTCAGCTCCCAGCCCCGCCCGCCCCAGCAGGTGAGCAGACAAGCCTCTGGAGCTCGTGAGTGCCTGTCGGCACCAATCCTCTGTGCGGGAATCTCTCTGGTTTGCCCTCCGCACCGCTGTTGCTGCCCTCTCCTCCGTGGCTCCGAACCTTGCCCCCTCCGCCACCCTCCATCTCTGCCCGCGAAGGGGCTTCCTAGTGTGTGGAAACCTTGCCTCCTTCACAGGTCTGTCCCACTGGTGCAGGTCCCGTCCCTATTATTTTGTCTTTTTTTTCTTTTTTCTTTTTCCCTCCCCAGGTACGTGGACAGTTACTTGCCTTTTGGGAGGTCTGAGGTCTTCTGCCAGCGTTCATTCGGTGTTCTGTAGGAGTTGTTCCACATGTAGATGTATTTCTGATGTATTTATGGGGAGGAAGGTGGTCTCCACATCTTACCCTTCCACCATCTTGTAGGTCCTCTTCTCCCTTTATTTTAATATGTATATTTTCTACCAACGAACTTACTGTTCATTATGCTATTCTTCTGTTGTGCTAATGTGCTGTTAATTATATTCAGTTAGTGTTTAATTTCATATTATTGTACTTTCTATTTAGAATTTCCATCTGATTTTTCAAATAGACTCCAGTTCTTGGGGGAGAAATTTCTACTTTTTCATCTGTTTCCTTGAATGACTTAATCATATTTAGAAAGTTTTAGAAGTCCATGTCTGAAAACTCCAATTTCTGGATCATCTGTGGCTGTAATTGTCTCTATTTTTCTTGATTTTTAGTCATTTTGTTCTGTTTCCTGCCATGACTTTTAATTTTTGATTGAATGTGAGGCATTGTGTATAAAAACTTGTAGAGGCCCAGGATAATACTATTTTCCTCTGGAGAAAATTTAATTTTCTTCCAATAAAAGTTGGGGTTAGGGGAATCACATTGTTCTAACTGAAAATGTTCTATTTCCATTTTGCTCTTATTCTTAAGTATAGCCATTCTGAATCATTTACTAAAATTTCATGGTGGGCCTTAAATTCTGGTTTTCATCCTCTTAGCAGTTGCTTTCTTCTTGGTTCCCCAGAATCGTTCTTCATGTGCTTTCAAATTGCTTCAAGGGAGGATGGCATGTATGATATTAATACATTGATGATCTCAGTGTATTTCCCTTCTCTCTGGGATCCTGGTCCTTTGAATTCTGACTCCTAAATGCCATCAAACAACTATTTTTGTACTGTAATAACTTTTGTACTTGCTCTCACTGGGAGATTTAGTCTGAGATCGGCTAATCCTTTATTGTTAGGAACAGAAATATTCCCTTCATAAACTGTATTCTCATTAGGTACTTTAGTTACTGGCGGAATATTCAAGAGGTGTTATATGACAATAGTATTCAAATCTGGTTTTAGGGTTCAGGAACAAGTAGTAGCTAGCATTGTAGGTCTCAGTGTCATCAACATGCATAAGATTTTTGAAAACTTGGAATACCCAGAGAATGAGAACTTTAGAAAGGAAAGGAAAGCAGTAAAGGAGAAGAAGAAATTGTCACTAAAATAGGAATATAACTGTAGATGAACAGTTTCACAGAGAAAGATTCAAGAAGAAGGTAGCCAAGTTGATCAAATTCTAGAGTTAAGGAAGAGGAAGACTCAGAAAGGATCATCGGATTTTATCTTTATGCAGACAGTTTGGACAACCGAGTGAGTAGTTTTAGCAAAGAGATAGGAGTAATGCTTAGATTGTGAGAGATTAAAGAAAAAGAAGGCCGTAATAAAGTGGAAGAATTAGATTTTTTAAAAAAGAATTTAACAGTGAAATAAAAGAGAAACATCAGAAGCTTAGTGGGTTACCAAACCTTGGGTAATATTTTTAGAGAAATTTTAAGGCTATATGAACATGGAGGTAGAAAGACTTTAAGGATCAAGTAAAGGGAAGGTTAAAGATGCATGTAAGGACAAGGACAAAGATATATATGATAAGGATATCTAAGATGTGAAATTGAGAGTAATTTGAATGAGAAAGCTTGTAAAAGGAGATTATGGAATACTTTGTCTTCTGAGAGGAAAGGAAAGAAAAAATGACCCTGTTTTATTTCAGTTAAGGAGTAGTTGAGGTTGTATGCTGAGGGTGGGGATGAGAGTCAAGATGTGAAAAGAATGGAGTTCAAGATGGAGTGACTATGAGGGCTGTTGGAATTATGGGGTTCAAGGGACAGTGAGGTTAAAGTATAAAATATCTATCTGGATAATCCTCTTAGCTGAGTTTAGTGATAAATTCATCAGCAACAGACGCCTGGAAGTCTACAAACTAAAGATAAAGATAAAAAGAAAATAATATGAAACAAGATGTGTTTCAAAAGAGAAAGGATTATCAAGCAAGAATGGAAAAAAAACCCAACATGGAACAAGGTTTTTTTTTGTTATTTCTTTGCTGTGAGATATGAGGTGGCTTATCAGGGAGATATTTGGTTGGGGGCTGTGATTTTTAATTAAGGGGCATTATAGAAAAATATAAGGATAGATTGGAATTTGATCCAAGGAGGCTCAGGAATAGGGAATGGTAGAGAATCCTGCAAAAGGTGGTGGACCTGAGATGAAGCAATGAAATGGATAGGAATAAAAGTAGAGGAAGAAGTGGCATTGATGGATTAAAGATGAGGAAATGGGAAGCTGAGTCGTAAGCCAGAGGAACATGTTAGGGACCAGGCAGTGTTGAGGAAGCTAGAATTTTGTAATTGGGAGTTTTCAATGGATCCACATGGTCATATTAACTTTCCAATGAAAGATTTTGATATTTCTGCACATTCTTTGAATCAAGATGTTGGCTTCTTGGAGGTTTATTGTGTCTTGTAAGGTGGTAGGCTATGGCAGTGGTACCTTTAATTTCAGGGAGATAACACTGGAAACCTTTAATTTCAACTTACTTTATTGTATCCTTCTATTATTTTTCACATGATACTATAGTAGAGGAATAACTTCCCTCTATCATTTTAGGTTCAATGAATAGGGCCCTATAGATTAAACTGACAAAATACAGATTAACGGGAGAAGAAAGGGCATATATAGAGAGAGAGCTTCACAGAAAAGAAGTGAAAATCCAGAGGTAGGTGGACCTCGGGCCTTACATACCATTTTAACACAGTGTGAAGAAGGGAGTTCGGGCCTCTGTGGTGTGGGAGGGGATAAGTTGTGGGCAGGTGACTAAGACATGTATGGTAAATAAGGGTTGTTTAGAAAGATTTGTTGTGCAGATTCAAGTCATCTCATGTGACAGGAATTGTCTCCAGGCAAGTCAGGAGAGGACAACTTAAAAGAAATCCTTTATAAATATAAATTGCCTTTACAAAGGGAAATTTATGTGCTGGTTTTAGAGCTTTTCCTGCATGTGCTGTCCCTCAATTGCCTTCAGCTCAAATAATTCTTATGCCAAAGTGGCATATTTTGGGGTGGCATCTTCTGGTCCCTTTCAATACAATTCAGCAACACTCTCTAGTTACATCTTTTAATATATTCTCATAGGTGGTTTTGATTGCCATCAACTAACAATTTCTGGATTTAAATTCTTCAGGAATTTCTATCACTCTGGAGTCCAGGGTTGGCTCTTTTCAAGGTTCAAGGAATTATGAATTTTATGGGAGAAATGTTTTCAAAGGCATGCCTGACTAACATTTCTTGTTCTGAATCCAGTCTTCTCTCTTAGGACTTTATAGTTTTGTTCATCTTACACCAAGCTGATTTATAGCTGATGTCGAAAGCTTGGCCTCTGTGCACTGGTGCCAAATCAAATCTCAGAGACAGAGTTTTGGGTGAAGTAGAAAAGAATAGCTTTATTGCTTTGCCAGGCAAAGGGGGACACAGAGGGCTCCTGCCCTCAAAACTGTGTGTCCCAAAATGGGAGGATTTGGTGAGGAGTTTTATAGCAATGGTTCAAGGCCGGGGTTGCTGATAAGGATTAGGGTGTGTGCAGGGCCTGCACTCCTTTTATCTGTTCTCAGCTAATCTCTTGATGAGCTTCTTTGGTTCCTTTAATCTGGCCTCAGGTGGTCTTCTCTGGAATGAAGAATGCTAACTCTGTTTGTTGGGGTTTTTAGTTCTGCAGAAGAGCTCAAAGATATTGCTATGTGTGTCCCTTGAGGTGGCACCGGGACCCTGCCCCAAGGCTGCACTGTTGTTTCTTGACTGCTCCTTGCTTGTCTTTGCATCCCCTCCTTTCCCTGATTAGCAAGTATTTGAATCTGCCCTTTGGAACTCGGAAAGTCATGGAGGCTGGAGTCTGTTCTGTACAAACAAGGAACAGGGGACACAGAAAGGTTTCCATGCCCAGGAGCCCTTCAGCATCCTGCTCAGTTTCATAGCTCCTGTATGCATTTTTTAGGGAACAATTTCCAAAGTATTTGTTTTATGTCTACACTTTTCATCTGTGTATTCTTCAAATAGATGTAAGAACTCTACCTCTTTTGCTAAACATATGGTTGAGTGCTTGGTATTCACTGGCTCAATCTTGGACACAGTTTATTAGTTTGGTCTCCAGTTCCCTGTTTTGTTTCTCAGCTTTTTTGGTTCTTTGCTGTAGAGTGCAAATACCACTCATGCTGAGACTCTTCTGATTTAGACTAAAACCCGTAACACACGCATTTGGAAACCTATGGCTGCTTGCGGGGGGGCATATGGCAACTTAAGAGAGTCCCTGTTACTGCTGCCAAGTCCCTGGTTGTTATGAAAACACAACTCCATTGTTTCCAAAGCCCTAGGAAGGGGAGAGCTAATTTTTCCTTCTTCTTTTGCAAAACAGCAGGAACTGTAAATAACAGTCCTCTAGGTAACACAAATAGGTAAACATTGCACAGGTTTGTTATCTAAAGTACCAAAAATTCTACCTTCTTATTGGGTGGTTGTTTTACTACTTACAGAGGTTCAGAATGTCTGTTGCTGATAGTGGTAGCCAGCCAGAGGAGAAATTATATGGAGGAGAAAAACAGTATCTTTTCTTCTAAGTAATATGGAGTAAATCTGTTGACTTTTATTGTATTTTGAATTTGGAAAAACATTTTATTCCAGACAGTACTATCCTGACAAAAGATTTGAAACACAGCTCTGTTTTATTACCATTCATTATAGGACAACCACTTTAAATTCTTATATAATTTTAAAGTTTTTTAGTGAGTTGGCAGTTTTTGGTATGTTAAACATCAAGAGCAATTCCTGAGTTTTCCTCTTTATTTTAGGTATGAAGAGTACTGTACCTAATGGGTTTTTTGTTGGAAAATAATTTTCTGATATTGACAAATGTGAAACAAGTATGATTTGTGTCACTTGGCGTGATTATTGTGAATTCATCGTGTATTTGGTTACTATACGTGCAAGATAATCTCTATCTATCTATAGCTATATAATATATATAATTTTTTTTCTAACAAACCACATACCTTGGGTATTTATGTCACCCTGCATTCTCTCCCCTGTGGGGAGACTTGTTAGTCAAGAGGCTCTCAGAGTCAGCCTTTTTCGTCCTCTAAGAACCTTCTGCATTCAAGGAGTCTGCTGGATGCTCAGGGTCATGTATGAGAACAAAGTTCACTGCCTTCTTTCCCCAAATAATTGCTCCATTTATTGGGGTCTGATTTATATTTAACTGCACAAGTAGTATAAAAGATGTGTAAGTAAGTGCTGAGAAGCACTGATAATTAGTTTTGATTTTGAGAAAATCATAGAAAAAGTGACATGAAAAAGATTTTAACAGAGAGAAAAAAGATCCTTGATTTGGGACTGGGCATGGCATTTCAAGCAGAGGAGAAAGCAGGAACAAGGGTCTAGGAGCTGTCTAAAGTGTTTAACTTGGTATCTGGTTATAACTTTTGTGGGCATTTCAGGTTATGTTACAATGAATTGGATGTTAATAGAAGTACTGTAAAACAGCACAGCAGCTGTATTTTGTATCAGTGGGTTTGGGGGAGAGAAGACCTTAGTTCAAATGTCAGTTCTCAGTCAAGTATCCCATGAGATGTGTTTTAAAAGCTTAGCATGGAAGTAACTCACATATATATGTGCATGTAGACACATGCATATACACATACCAATGATACCTTTGTTCCCAGTGAAAGAAAGGTTCATGTCTTGTCACAGAAAGAATTCAGAAACGAGACAGGGAGGTCAAGAAAGTAAAGTGAGGATTTATGTAAGCAAAAGTACACTCTCAAAGGGATAGCAGGCAAACATGTGAGTAGCTTGCCCTTGAGGTGTTTTTGGCAAGCTGGTTTTGTGGGGCATACAAATAAAGGGGCGGAATATTCATTGGGGAAGGAGGGGTTTGGGGGTCGTATTCCCTGATTTTCATCCCAGCTCCACCTTCCCAAGGGGAGGAGGGATTTTTGTCCTTATTTAGCCTTGATTGGAAGTGTCATGGCATTGGTGCGTCATGGGTACTTCTTATCTGCAAGGCTAATTTTACTGTAATGAGAGCATAATGAGAAAAATGTTACATTCAGGTGCCGAGATTCCCACCTTTTTTTTGGTCTGCCCCCAGGACACTTATCACCCCAAAATGTGTGGTTTCCTGTCAGTCTGGAGGTTCCTTCTTTTCTTTGTCTGCCCATGGACCCCTGCTGTTTACAAGGTGTGTGGTTTCCTGCCACCTGGCCCATGCCCCTCCTTTCTCTGCTCGTATCTAGCTACCTGTCTGCTGTAACACCTTTATCCCTTTGCATGTCCATCCTGTCCTCTGTCAAGGTATGCCTGCCTTTGTAATCAGGGAAGCTGGTGAAGCAACTTACCATTATATCATTGGGTGCAATACCACAGCTAATCACTTAAACATCTCTCATTTTGTACATCACATGCATTATCACATTACAGTGATGTTAATCAAATTTTCAATGATATAGTAGCCTACTCGAGATTTGCTGGATGCCAGAGCTTCCTCATTAGCTGATTTAACCATCCTTTCCCATCTTGATGGTGTGAATTCAGAGAAACAACTTTACTACCTGCTCAAAATGAGAAGGGACTTATCATATCCAGCTTCCAAAATAGCCACCAATAATCTCTGCCTCCTGCTATTCACACCCTTATGTGGTACCCTCCCAACACTGTATGAAGTTTATTTGGTGTAACCAATAGAACACAGCAGAAATGATGGTATGTCACTTCCAAGATTAGGTTATAAAGATTGGGTTCCATCTTGGATTCTTTCTCTTTCTTGGATTACATACTCTCAAAGAAGCCAACAGCCATGTTGTGAGGACAAGCAGTCCATCTGTGGAGAGGTCCACGTGGCAAGGGACTGAGGTCTCCAGCAAAAGGTCAGCAAGGAACTGAGTCCTGCCAACAACCATGTAAGTGAGCTTGGAAGCAGATTCTCCAGGCTTGAGATGACTGCAGCTCTGGCTGACAGCTTGACTGTAACTTCATGAGAGACTCTGAGCTACAACTACTAAGTTAAACTGCTCTTGGATTCCTGACTCACAGAAATTGTAAGATCGTAAATGTTTATTTTGTAAGCTAGTAAATTTAAAGGTAATTTGTTATGCAACAATAGATAACTAATGTAAGACCCTTCTGCGTGAGAGTTTTCCCTTGTGCAGAAACCACAGAGCAGACTCAAACAAAGTCTGTCTTTGTGAAATTGCTGGGGAAGGGGACAGTTTATCTTCTGTCACCTCAACAACGACGCATGACCTCTTAGCACAATTTTGGGCCTGTGATTCAGATGATATAGTTAACATCATCTGATCCACACAATAGAAGTAGAAGAGAGAAGGTTCAGCTGCCTGACCCATCATGGCTGGAACCACATTTCTGCCTAGAACATGCAGCACCTCTGTTCTTAAATTTGATCTTTTCATTTAAAATCAGTCGATCTTCTATTTATCCAATAGGTGGTTCAGAGCCTAACTTTTGCTTTCAGAAAAACTATAAAAAGCAAAAAGGCAATCCTCATGGTTGAAAATGAGAAAACAAATCACATATTAGAACAAGACTGATCCCTTAGCAGCAGCAGCAGGATAGCAGTTGTGAGAGGAGGACTGGGCTTGTGAATGGAGATCCCCTCTGTGGGCACAAATATGGACCCAGAAATTTATTCAGTCACTCTGAGCCTTGATATCTTCTTTTGTAAAATTAGGTAAACAAGACCTGACAGAGATTCTGTGATGATTAAATGTGATACTAATTATGAAAGCATTTGTACCTATTAAATATCATTTGAAAATATTCTCTAGGGTGCAGTCCATTCTTAGGAGACATATCCATTCAAACAAGAGGATGCCTTAATCCATTGAGCAGATATTATCTGAGCACCTACTATGTCCCAGGCACTGTGCTTGGATGGGGATTACAATAATGAATAAAAGAAACCTAGTCTTTGTACTCAAAGAACTTATAGCCTGGTGGAGAAGTAGTACTTAATCAAATAATCGCACAAATGATAACAAAATTCTAGCTGTGACTAGTGAGGAGGTAGAGGTACTATGAGGGCACATATGAAGGGAGATTTGACCTGTTGAGAAAAATTAAAAATGCTTCCCTGGGAAATAACACTTGAGTTGGGATCTGAAGAAGTAGGTGTTAAAGAGGGGTGGGAAATGCCTCTTAGGTTGAGGGAACAGCAGTCACAAAGACCTAGTGGGAGGGCCTGAGTGTTTTGAGTGGGAGGAACCAAAAAACCAGTGAAGCTGGAAGACAGAGAAGTATGAACTTTTTTCCTAGTTCCTATGTCTGCTAAGGTCTGTAATTGACCTAATGGAATCACTGCACCTCAAGTACCTGATAGTGTGGGTAATCTTGTTTTAATTCCTTCTCATTACGTAACAAAAGGATAACTAAGAGAAACAATGTTTGGGGGGGGGATCCCTTGAAGGCTGCAAAAATTATACGTTCCCTCTGTGTTTTTTTTTTAATTGAAGTATAGCTGATTTACAATGTTGTGTTAGTTTCAGGTGTACAGCAAAGTGATTCAGTTATATATATACATATTCTTTTTCAGATTCTTTTCCCATATAGGTTATTACCTCTCAGTGGTTTTTGATTCTCTTTTTTATCTTGATGAATGAGCAAGGCCTGAGGACTGGACTGCTGTGAATTAGATCCTCAAAGATCCATTTCTTTTCTTGAGCTTTGGTGTGGAGCCATTAGTCAGTATTGAAGAGCTCTATAAGAAAGAGGACTAATATCCTTAATATGCAAAGAAAGCCAAGAAATCATTAAGGGAATGTGAATATATATATATATCCTAAAGGAAAAATAGGTCAAGGACATGAACAGGTAATTTACAGAATATCAAATACAAATGGCCAATAAGCATGGGAACAAAAGTTCAAACTCAATAGCTGAAGAAAATGTAGGATGGAATCATTAATCGCCTTTGAACTCATTAAGATTTTCAACAGTGCTAATAGCCCTTGTTGGTAAGTGTACAGGAAAATGAATAGTCTCATACATTTTTTACAAGTTTATTGAGGCATTGTGTTGGGGGTCCACAAGGCCACCAGGAGTTTTGATGCTTTGCTAGAAGGACTTACAGGACTCAGCATAGTCATACTCATGGCTATGATTTCTTATACACCAAAAGAATACACAATAAAATCACTAAAGAAAAAAAAATGCATGAGATGAAGTGCAGCGGAGACCAGAGACAAGTTACCAAGAGTCTTCTCCTGATGGAGCCACACAGGACACACTTAATTACTCCAGCAACAAATTGTGATAACACATATGAAATGTTGTCTGTCAGAGAGGAAATCAGAAAGTCAGTGGCAAAGGTTTTTATTGGGGACTGGTCATATAGGTACTCTTTGCCTGGCATGTACCCAAATTTCAGTGTCCCACAAAGAAAGCAGGTGTTTAGTGTGAACTACATTGTTTGCACATTTTGGGCACAGTGAACAGTCTTAATAGTTGGGAAATGATAGGAAGCCTCCCCAAATCCAAGCTTTGAGTTATGATACAGTTTGGTTTGTCACTTTTTTCATTTTCTGCCATGTTGTCTAAAAAAGTTTATTGTTTAACTTCTTTTTTTTTTTTTTTTTTTTTTTTTTTTTGCGGTACGCGGGCCTCTCACTGTTGCGGCCTCTCCCGTTGCGGAGCACAGGCTCCGGATGCGCAGGCTCAGCGGCCATGGCTCACGGGCCCTGCCACTCTGCGGCATGTGGGATCTTCCCGGACCGGGGCACGAACCCGCGTCCCCTGCATCGGCAGGCGGACTCTCAACCACTGTGCCACCAGGGAAGCCGTACAGTTGTCTTTTAAATCAGTTAGGAGAGGGAAAGAGTGAAAAATATGCTTATACATTTAAAAAAATTATTCATTTAATTATCCTAGCGGTGTCTTTTCTTTGTGTGGATCCAAATTATTATGATTATTATGTATTGGTTTCTTTTTTCTTCAGCCTGAAGAACTCCCTTTTGTAGTTCTAATAGGGCAGGTGAACTGGTGACACATTTTCTGTCTTTGCTTATCTGGGGATGCTTTTATTTATCTTTCATTTTTGAAGGATAGTTTTGCTGGATATATTAAGTCTTGTTTGATAGTCTTTTATTTCAGCACTTTGAGTATTTTATCCCACAGTGTTTTGTGGCCTCCATGTTTTCTGACAAAAAATTAACTGTTAATCTCATGGAGGGTAACTTGTAATTGAAGAGTTTTTCTCTTGCTGTTTTTAAAATTTTTCTCATTTTCTTTGACTTTTGACAGTTTTACTATAATGTTATCATTATAAAATTTTATTTTAGTTTATCCTACATGGAGTTTGTTGAGCTTATTAGATATATAGATTAATGTTTTTCATCAAATTTGAGAAGTTTTCAGCCATTACTTCTTTAAATAATTTTTTCTGCTTTCTCTCTTTTTTTCTTACTTTAGAGCCCCCATTATGTGTATATCAGTAAGCTTAGTAATGTCATACAGGTTTCTAAGACTCTGTTCATTTTTCTTAATTCTGTTTTTCTGTTCCTCAAACTGAATAATCTTAATTGACCTGTTTTCAAGTCTGTTTGTCTATTGCCAGCTCAAATCTGTTGTTAAGCCCCTCTAGTGATTTTTATACTTTAAATCTCCAGAATTTTTATTTGTTTCTTTTTGTCTTATTTCTCTTACTTTACTGATATTCTCTATTTGGTGAGACATAGTTGCCATATTTTCATTCTTGAAACCTAGTTTCTTTTAGTTCTTTTAATATTTTTCAGAGTAGCTTATTTAAAGTCTTTGTCTAAGTCAAAATCTGCTCCCCTACCCCATAGACATTTTCTAGTGTTTGCTATTTTCCTTTGCGTGTGTCATAATTTCCTGGTATTTTGCACATCTCATAATTTTTCTTTAAACTGGACATTTTAGACAATTTATTGTGCTGACTTTGGAATTAGAACCTTCCTTCCCCCTTTGGGTCTGTTGTTTCTGTGATTACTTTTTCTGGTTTCTGCTTGTTTACTTAGTGACTTTCCTGGGCTAATTCTATGGATTTCATATTTCCTGCTATAACTGAGTTCTCTTCCCACTTAAAATTAAAAAAAAAGACAAATATTAAGCCTAGCTTTTTATGGGTCACCTCTGGATCAGTATATTTTAGTGGTCAGTCAAGGATCAGTCATAAGACTTCCTTAAATATCCTGAGACAATAAGTCTTCCACACTCTGCCGGGTGGATCTCTGTGTGAAGGCATGCCTTCAAACCTCAGGAAGTTTAAAAGTCAGCCTTAGCTTTCACTTTCTCATTGTATAGGGCCTCAAGTTCCACCAGAAGTGAGCGACTTGGGCACTGTCCTTTCTCAGTTATCTCCTGGGCATAAGCACAGCCCTGAACAGGCACACAGCCTTCTAGGCTCCCAGAAGTATCTTAAAGCTTTTCAAAGTCTCTTATGGTTGTCTACTTCCCCAGGTCTACCTTTGACATTTTTGGCCAGGTTCTTGTTTTCCCTAACTGAAATCACAGTGTTAGACAGCTGTCATGTTAATAGTTCCAGCTGATTGCTATTGTTTTTAGTTACATAGGGATAGGGCTTGTTTCACATAGCTGAGTTTTGAGTCAGATCAGGTAGTAACAATACCCTTGAATTGGAGCTTTTATAGAGAGCTGTGAATATGGTCAAATATAGAATGTGCTCTGGGGATGGGCTTTTAACAGTGCTCCAAAAGAGGTCACTTCCTTCCATTGGCTCTAAGACTGTCAGCTTTTCATGGCTACCATGCTAATGACCTGGGGAGGGAGCATGGGAGAAGACTCAAATTAACATGCCATAGACCCCACTGTTCTTACCAAGATTCAGTACTTTTTATTGAATAAACTCTTTTCAGTTTGTTCTCTGCCTTTGGTTATTTTTCAGAGTTCATAAATTGTTGCTTTGGATTCCTTTGTCAATATTTTCTTTGCTTTTACTGGGGAGCAGATTCACTAAGGTCCCCCCTCTGTCACTTTGGAAGTTGGCTCAATTTCTCACACATTTTTAAATAAGTGGAGATTTGTATTACTTTCCCACAGGGAAGATTATGAATGTGCATATAAAAAACGTTTATGCCTTTTTTCCTAGTTTTTAAATTTTATTTTTTAATAGATCTTTATTGTAGTATAATTGCTTCATGATACTGTGTTAGTTTCTGTCGCACAATAAAGCAGATCAGCCATATGCATACACATGTCCCCATATCTCCTTCCTCTTGAGCCTCCCTCCCACCCTCCCTATCCCACCCCTCTATGTCATCACAAAGCACCGAGCCGATCTCCCTGTGCTATGCTGCTGCTTCCCACCAGCCAACTATTTTACATTCAGTAGTGTATGTATGTCGATGCTGGTCTGAT
The DNA here is from genome assembly GCF_949774975.1 of Lagenorhynchus albirostris. Lineage (NCBI taxonomy): Eukaryota > Metazoa > Chordata > Mammalia > Artiodactyla > Delphinidae > Lagenorhynchus > Lagenorhynchus albirostris. Next base: position 93,914,460 of record NC_083116.1, read on the forward strand.
TTCGCCCCAGCTTCGCCCTCCCACCCCATGTCCTCAAGTCCATTTTCTGTGTCTGTTTCTTTATTACTGCCTTGCAACTAGGTTCATCAGTACCATTTTTCTTTTTTTTTTTTTTTAGATTCCATATATATGCATTAGCATACGCTATTTGTTTTTCTCTTTCTGACTTACTTCACTCTGTATGACAGACTCTAGGTCCATCCACCTGACTACAAAGAACTCAGTTTCGTTTCTTTTTATGGCTGAGTAATATTCCATTGTATATATGTGCCACATCTTCTTTATCCATTCATCTGTCGATGGACATTTAGGTTGGTTCCATGTCCTGGCTATTATAAATAGTGCTGCAATGAACATTGGGGTACATGTCTCTTTTTGAATTACGGTTTTCTCAGGGTATATGCCCAGTAGTGGGATTTCTGGGTCATATGGTAATTCTATTTTTAGTCCTTTAAGGAACCTCCATACTGTTTTCCATAGTGGTTGTATCAATTTACATTCCCACCAGCAGTGCAAGAGGGTTCCCTTCTCACCACACCCTTTCCAGCATTTATTGTTTCTAGATTTTTTGATAATGGCCATTCTGACCAGCGTGAGGTGATACCTCATTGTAGTTTTGATTTGTATTTCTCTAATAATTAGTGATGTTGAGCATCTTTTCATTTGCCTCTTATCCATCTGTATGTCTTCCTTGGTAAAATGTCTATTTAGGTCTTCCACCCATTTTTTAACTGGATTGTTTGTTTTTTTGATATTGAGCTCCATGAGCTGTTTTTATATTTTGGAGATTAATCCTTTGTTATTTCATTTGCAAATATTTTCTCCCATTCTGAGTGTTGTATTTTTGTCTTGTTTATGGTTTCCTTTGCTGTGCAAAAGATTTTAAGTTTAATTGAGTCCCATTTGTTTATTTTTGTTTTTCTTTCTGTTACTCTAGGAGGTGGGTCAAAAAAGATCTTGCTGTGGTTTTTGTCAGAGAGTGTTTTTCCTAAGTTTTCTTCAAGAGTTTTATAGTGCCTGGTCTTACATTTAAGTCTTTAATCCATTTGGAGTTTATTTTTGTGTATGGTGTTAGGTAGTGTTCTAATTTCATTCTTTTACATGTAGCTGTCCAGTTTTCCCAGCACCACTTACTTACGACAATGGAGGCAAGAACATACAATGGAGAAAAGACAGCCTAGTTTATTTTGTTTTGAGCAGCTGATCATAAGGAAACAATCAATTCAAAAAAATGAATATGTACAGTTTTATTCATAATAGAGAAAAATATATACATATATATCCAGCCATATATGTTTGGTTAAATAAATTCTAACATAATTTCAATTACTGTATAGTATTGCATATATAAATGTGCCATAAAAGAATATACAACATGGGGAAATATTCAAAGCCTACTAATAAATGACCAATGTATGAGCCCAATTTTGTAATATCATGTATTGGAAGTTATAAATTATATATGATTTATAAATATAAAATATATATTTTGTAACATATTTTTTCACTTTCATCTTCAACTTACTGTGTTTTTTAATAGTTTTTATATCCTAAAGCATCTTCAACCCCTCTTAGAGCAACAGAACAACGGGGACATGAATATATCTGTATACACACACAGATACACATACATATATTTTAAAGGTAAGCACAGCATAATTCAGAATTTTTGAGATTTTAAAATATTTATCTATAAGTCCATCTATTCTTTATGCATTGCATCCATTCTTTATACAGTCCATTATTTCTACAATTGGTTGGCAGTTTTAGAACACAAAGCTATTTATCCTATCCTGTTTCTCTGTAGGTGCATTTTTTTCCTTTAGTCCTGTCACAGCCATTATTCTAACCACTGTTTCATGCAGTCCTGTTGTGGTTCGTATCTGGTCCACAAAGGCAACCTAGTCTCCTGGAAAATGCACTAGAATTGATATCGGAATTTTAGAGTTTGTGTCCAGGCTATGACAGTTACTGGCCATGTAGCCTCAGGTCAGTCACTTAAACAATCTGAACCACCTAATCTGTGAAGTAGAACGATAATACCTTCCATCTTAACTAGCTAACACAGTTTTTAGAATCAGTTGAAATCAGGAGTTTGGAAAGTTTGTGTCAGATCCACATATGGTTGTAAATGGTGGCCAAAGATGTCTAGGCTAACAAAGTCTGAATTTGCCAAGCTGATCACCTTAATTCAGGGCTGCATCTGCCCAAAGAGAGGGACATTTTCTAATTTTTACAAGTTCTCCATAGGGACTAGTTGCATTTCCAGAAGATTATCTTCATAAATTGTAAAGATATTACACAGATGCATTTTTCTATATCAACAATTTTGTAGGCTAAGATCCTGAAAATGCTGATGGGTTTAACCACTTGTTTTCTTTCCTAGGAAGTCACCAGTTGATTAACAGATAGCATACGTTTATAAGAACTCAGTTTTTACTGGAACTACACTATTATTCAGAATAACAGTAATCATTAGCATTGAGAGTTTTGCAAAAAGCTATGCTATAGCGTTTGCATCAAAACTAATCTACCTGGGAATGTTTTGCCCTCATTTTCTTCCTCCCTTTCCACTGTGTCTAACACATTCTGTGAGATCAGCATGGAGAGTCTGTACTTCAGCATGTGCAGCTCAACTTATTATTAGCTTGGTGTTGTGGATGCTGAGATGCATTTCCTCTTCAGGTATTTCCTGGGAGTGTTGGTTGCTGGCAGTTCAGAGCTGAGTCTGCCTCCAGGAATTTGGTTGAAATGGCTGCCTCTTTCAAGGTTACATCCCCCTTCTCAGGGGCAGCCAGCATTCAATAACTAGGTGCTGCAGAGTACAAGGCCAATCGCTTTGCCTCGATTTGGAACATTTCTGGGGACCCATCTTTAAAGCTTTCTATGAAGCCAACTGGTCTCTGTTGCAACTACATTATAGTTCAGTTTTTCCCATACTCCCTCACATGTGTTGTTCACAAGAGCACTCCCCTACAAACCTCCTGCACACAAATCTTTATCTCAGTCAGTTTCCCAGGGAACGCAACCTCAATACCTAACAAAACTTTTGGAAATCCCCGAGATGAATCTTCAGCTAGTTGCCTGGTCAATAGCCATTCTTTCCGTCTTTCTTACAAACTGAACTACAATTTTATTTAGGCTGCCTAATGGGCCCAGCTTATATTACAAAATATATTTGCCAGACTTCATTGCAGTCAGGGGTGCCAGGTGACACAACTCTGACCAATGAGATGTAAGCAGAAGTCACTGCATTTTTAAGGGGCTAAGTGAGCTGATACATGTATCTCTGCCCTTCAGCCTCTCTCTTCTTCTTTCCTCAAGTGTTTCAGTGCTGGAAGGGGACATGAGGGAAAAACAAACAGATTTGGAACCTCAGCTTTTACGTCCTTCAGCTCCTGAACCAATTTCAGACATCACTTAATTTAGGACTTTCATAAATAGAGAGAAATAAACCATATCTTGTTTAATCATTGATATTTGGATTTTGTTATATTCAGCCAAACTCAATCCCTACCTAAAACAGGTGGGGAAAATACTTTTAGGCTCTGATAGGATTCTGATGAGTCCTGAGTTGAAGTTTATACCCTAAGTTGGAGTTATAAGATGGGGTCTTCTATCTTGGTTCACTCATGCATTCACAGCCTCAGATCCCTTACTTGTAGTCTGGGGAGAACATTACCCTATGACACCTGATTCGTAATGCGGATTAAATGAGAGAATAGATGTAACAGTGTAAAAAAATCTAGCACAATGCCTGGCATAACATTAGTGCCCTGTTAATATTAGTTCACTTATTTTACACATATCCCCAGCCTCTTGCAGCTACCAAGTTTATTCTTATAGATTAGAGCATATCAGATGCCCTGTGGGTCTGAGTAACTCTGATAGGGTTTTCTTTCAGTCTGTTTCCAACCACCTAGTATTGGGGTCAGTTCTTTGCTGATCTGTCATTTTGTGAAGCCATGCTACATAGTGTGATACAGCAAAGGAAAAAAGAAAAATGAGAAAGTGTTGCAGTTTGGTTCCCTGGGAAGGAGACCGTGAGACAGAATTTAGCATCCAGGATGTTTATTCAGAAGTGCCTTTAGATTCAACCTCCATGGAATGGAGAGGAAGGAAGCAAGATTGGGCAGAGGGAGAAGTCCAGCTGTGATGTAGGCCCAGTGACAGCGTCTACTGGCCCTACAGAGACTGCTGGAGCAAGCCCAAATTGGGCTGAGATGGCCAGCCATTTATACTATCACACGAATCAGACGTTGTGTGTAGACTACCCAGGGAAGGGGTGTGACCTTGGCAAGGCTGCTCTTTGCTGCTAAGGGAGACCCTGAGGAGGCTGTTAGCTGGAGGCTGGCTATCCACAGCAGTCCCAACAGCTGGAGCAACATGTCCTTCATTGACGAGGGATCGGGTTAGAGGCTCATCTCAGTGTCCACTATAGATGAGAAGAAGAAGCACAGTTAATAGGAAATCACAGTGCTGAAACTTACGTATAAACTAACAAAATATTTTCTGATGCATCACAGGCAATAGCAGTTTTAGTTCCAGGATACAGGAATTTTCAATACTGTTCTTTGAAAAGAAATGACTAGAAATTAAGCTTAATTTACACCACTTCTTTTCTCATCTTCAAAAACTTACAATCTTGGTCTTGCTTCCTTGAAACACAAGAACTGGGTTGTGCCCATGGCATTGGAGATAAAAGATCTGGGATACCATATGTGAACGTTTTCAGTGTTTTGAAATGAACTGTATTGTTATGAAGCCAAATTAATTATTGCTTTTATTGGTCTAAGATTAGTCCACACATAATTAATACTTATGGCACTTAATCACTGAAAAAGCAATTTACATACATTACCTCACCTGACCCATACAGCTATGTTAGAAGACTGGAATTGTCACCCTCATTTTCTTTATTTCTTTTGGCTTTGTAGAGTTCTTTACCAAATTCCTCAGTTGCTTAGAGGAAAAATAAAAGTAAACAAGCAAACACAATAATAAAAAAGGAGGGAGTTTATGTTTCACAATTTATGTAGATGATTTCACAAGTTTTAAAAAATGGTATTTCTAACATTTTCAATCTTCTCCTTCTCTGGGATGTTGCTGAGAATGTAGAAGGAAGGTTAGGGAGAGGTCACTATCCTTCCCTTCCCTTCTACATTATATCTGTGTGTGTGTGTGTGTGTGTGTGTGTGTGTGTGTGTGTGTGTGTATGTGTGTGTGTGTATATATGTATATATATATATATATATAAAGTCTCAAAGCAAGAGAGGAAATTTTCCAGATGAGAAAATTTAAATTCAGACACATTAAGTACCTTTACCAAGGTCATTATTAGGTGGAATATTGACTAGAACCTAAGTTTTCGGCCATGCCGTGTATCTTGCGGGATCTTAGGTCCCCGATCCGGGACCGAACCCAGGGCCCAGGCAGTGAGAGCATCGAATCCTAACCACTGGACTGCCAGGGAATTCCCGAGAACCTAGGTGTTTTTGCTCTGAGGCTAGTAGTTTCTCTGTTGTGCTGCCTACCTCATAATTGCTCCTCCATATGTCCTTTACTACTTTTTTTTTGAATTTTATTTTATTTATTTTTATACAGCAGGTTCTTATTCATTATCTATTTTATACATATTAGTGTATATATGTCAAGCCCAATCTCCCAATTCATCCCACCACCACTCCCCCCCCCCGCCACTTTCCCCCCTTGGTGTCCATACATTTGTTCTCTACATCTGTGTCTCTAGATCTGCCTTGCAGACCGGTTCATGTGTACGATTTTTCTAGGTTCCACATATATGCGTTAATGTACGATATTTATCTTTCTCTTTCTGACTTACTTTACTCTGTATGACAGTCTCTAGATACGTCCACATCTCGGCAAATGACCCAATTTCGTTCCTTTTTATGGCTGAGTAATATTCCATTGTATATACGTACCACATCTTCTTTATTCATTTATCTGTCAATGGGCATTTAGATTGCGTCCATGACCTGGCTATTGTAAATAGTGCTGCAATGAACATTGGGGTACATGTATCTTTTTGAATTATGGTTTTCTCAGGGTATATGCCCAGGAGTGGGATTGCTGGGTCATGTTGTAATTCTACTTTTAGTCTTTTAAGGAACCTCCATACTGTTCTCCATAGTGGCTGTATCAATTTACATTCCCAACAACAGTGCAAGAGGGTTCCCTTTTCTCCACACCCTCTCCTGCATTTGTTGTTTGTAGATTTTCTGATGATGCCCATTCTAACTGGTGTGAGGTGATACCTCATTGTAGTTTTGATTTGCATTTCTCTAATAATTAGTGGTGTTCAGCAGCTTTTCATATGCTTCTTGGCCATCTGTACGTCTTCTTTGGAGAAATGTCTGTTTAGGTCTTCTGCCCATTTTTGGATTGGGTTATTTGTTTTTTTAATATTGAGCTGCATGAGCTGTTTATATATTTTGGAGATTAATCCTTTGTCCATTGATTCATTTGCAAATATTTTCTCCCATTCTGAGGGTTGTCTTTTAGTCTTGTTTGTAGTATCCTTTGCTTTGCAAAAGCTTTTAAGTTTCACTAGGTCCCATTTGTTTATTTTTGTTTTTTATTTCCATTACTCTAGGAGGTGGATCAAAAAAGATCTTGCTGTGATTTATGTCAAAGAGTGTTCTGCCTATGTTTTCCTCTAAGAGTTTTATAGTGTCCAGATATACATTTAGATCTCTAATCCATTTTGAGTTTATTTTTGTGTATGGTGTTAGGGGGTGTTCTAATTTCATTCTTTTACATGTAGCTGTCCAGTTTTTCCAGCGCCACTTATCAGAGAGACTGTCTTTTCTCCATTGTATATCCTTGCCTCCTTTGTCATAGATTAGTTGACCATAGGTGTGTGGGTTTATCTCTGGGCTTTCTATCCTCTTCCATTGATCTATATTTCTGTTTTTGTGCCAGTACCATATTGTCTTGATTACTGTAGCTTTGTAGTATAGTCTGAAGTCAGGGGACCTGATTCCTCCAGCTCTGTTTTTTTCCCTCAAGACTGCTTTGTCTATTCGGGGTCTTTTGTGTCTCCATACAAATTTTAAGATTTTTTGTTCTAGTTCTGTAAAAAATGCCATTGGTAATTTGATAGGGATTGCATTGAATCTGTGATTGCTTTGGGTAGTATAGTCATCTTCACAATATTGATTCTTCCAATCCAGGAATATGGTATATCTCTCCATCTGTTGGTATCATCTTTGATTTCTTTCATCAGTGGCTTATAGTTTTCTGAGTACAGGTAGGTTTATTCCTAGGTATTTTATTCTTTTCATTGAATGGGATTGTTTTCTTAATTTCTCTTTTTCATCTTTTGTTGTTAGTGTATAAGAATGCAGGAAATTTCTGTGCATTAATTGTGTATCCTGCAATTAACCAGATTCACTGATTAGCTCTAGTGGTTTTCTGGTGGCATCTTTGGGATTCTCTATGTATAGTGTTATGTCATCTGCAAACAATGACAGTTTTACTTCTTCTTTTACAATTTGTATTCCTTTTATTTCTTTTTCTGCTCTGATTGCCGTGGCTAGGACTTCCAAAACTGTGTTGAATAATAGTGGTGAGAGTGGACATCCTTGTCTTGTTCCTGATCTTAGAGGAAATGCTTTCAGTTTTCACCATTGAGAATGATGTTTCCTGTGGGTTTGTCATATATGGCCTTTATTTTGTTGAGGTAGGTTCCCTCTATGCCCACTTTCTGGAGAGTTTTTATCATAAACGGTTTTGAATTTTGTTAGAAGTTTTTTATGCATCTATTGAGATGATCATCTGGTTTTTATTCTTCAATTTGTTAACATGGTGTATCACATTGATTAATTTGTGTATATTGAAGAATCCTTGCATCCCTGGGATAAATCCCACTTGATCATGGTGTATGATCCTTTTAATGTGTTGTTGGATTCTGTTTGCTAGTATTTTGTTGAGGATTTTTGCATATATATTCCTCAGTGATATTGGTCTGTAATTTTCTCTTTTTGTAGTATCTTTGTCTGGTTTTGGTATCAGGGTGATGGTGGCCCTGTAAAATGAGTTTGGGAGTGTTCCTTACTCTGAAATTTTTTTGACGAGTTTGAGAATGATGGGTGTTAGCTCTCCTCTAAATGTTTGATAGAATTCACCTGTGAAGCCATCTTGTCCTGGACTTTCGTTTGTTGGAAGATTTTCAATTACAGTTTCAATTTCATTACTTGTGATTGGTCTGTTCATGTTTTCTGTTTCTTCCTGGTTCAGTCTTGGAAGGTTATACCTTTCTAAGAATTTATCCATTTCTTCCAGTTTGTCCATTTTATTGGCATAGAGTTGCTTGTAGTAGTCTCTTACGATGCTTTGTATTATTGTGGTATCTGTTGTAACTTCTCCGTTTTCATTTCTAATTTTATTGATTTGAGCCCTCTCCATCTTTTTCTAGATGAGTCTGGCTAAAGGTTTATCCATTTTGTTTATCTTCTCAAAGAACCAGCTTTTAGTTTTACTGATTTTTGCTATTGTTTTCTTTGTTTCTATTTCATTTATTTCTGCTCTGATCTTTATGATTTCTTTCCTTCTACTAACTTTGGGTTTTATTTGTTCTTTTTCTAGTTCCTTTAGGTGTAAGGTTAGATTGTTTATTTGAGATTTTTCTTGTTTTCTGAGGTAGGCTTGTATTTCTGTAAACTTCCCTCTTAGAACTGCTTTTGCTGCATCCCATAGGTTTTGGATCATCATGTTTTCATTTTCATTTGTCTCTAGGTATTTTTTGATTTCTCTTTGTTTTCTTCAGTGATCTCTTGGTTATTTAGTAACATATTCTTTAGCCTCCATGTGTTTGTGTTTTTTACATTTTTTCCCTGTAATTGATTTCTGATCTCATAATGTTATGGTTGGAAAAGTTGCTTGATATGATTCCAATTTTCTTAAATTTTCTGAGGCTTGATTTGTGACCCAAGATGTGCTCTATCCTGGAGAATGTTCTGTGTGCACTTGAGAAGAAAGTGTAATCTGCTGTTTTTGGATGGATGTCCTATAAATATCAATTAAATCAATCTGGTCTTTTGTGTCATTTAAAGCTTGTGTTTCCTTATTAATTTTCTGTCTGGATGATCTGTCCATTGGTGTAAGTGGGGTGTTAAAATCCCCCACTATTATTGTGTTATTGTCGATTTCCTCTTTTATAGCTGTTAGCAGTTGCCTTATGTATTGAGGTCCTCCTGTGTGGGATGCATATATATTTATAATTGTTATATCTTCTTCTTGGATTGATCCCTTGATCGTTATGTAGTGTCCTTCCTTGTCTCTTTTAACAGTCTTTAGTTTAAAGTCTATTTTATCTGATATGAGTATTGCTACTCCAGCTTTCTTTTGATTTCCATTTGCATGGAATATCTTTTTCCATCCCCTCACTTTCAGTCTGTATGTGTCCCTAGGTCTGAAGTGGGTCTCTTGTAGATAGCATATATATGGGTCTTGTTTTTGTATCCATTCAGGGAGCCTGTGTCTTTTGTTTGGAGCATTTAATCCATTCACATTTAAGGTAATTATCAATATGCATGTTCCTGTTACCATTTTCTTAATTGTTATGGGGTTGTTTTTGTAGGTCCTTTTCTTCTCTTGTGGTTCCCACTTAGAGAAGTTCCTTTAGCATTTGTTGTAGAGCTGGTTTGGTGGTGCTGAATTCTCTTAGTTTTTGCTTGTCTGTAAAGGTTTTAATTTCTCTGTCGAATATGAATGAGATCCTTGCTGGGTAGAGTAATCTTAGTTGTACATTCTTCCCTTTCATCGCTTTAAATATATTGTGCCACTCCCTCTGGCTTGTAGAGTTTCTGCTGAGAAATGAGCTGTTAACCTTATGGGAGTTCCCTTTTATGTTATTTGTCATTTTTCCCTTGCTGCTTTCAGTAGTTTTTCTTTGTCTTTAATTTTTGTCAATTTGATTACTATGTGTCTTGGTGTGTTTCTCTTTGGGTTTATCCTGCCTGGGACTCTCTGCGCTTCCTGGACTTGGGTGGCTATTTCCTTTCCCATGTTAGGGAAGTTTTCGACTATAATCTCTTCAGGTATTTTCTCGGGTCGTTTCTCTCTCTCTTCTCGTTCTGGGACCCCTATGATGCGAATTTTGTTGCGTTTAATGTTGTCACAAAGGTCTCTTAAGCTGTCTTCATTTTTGTTCATCCTTTTTTCTTTATTCTGTTGCATGGCAGTGAATTCCACCATTCTGTCTTCCAGGTCACTTATCCATTCTTTTCCCTCAGTTTTTCTGCTATTGATTCCTTCTAGTGTACTTTTCATTTCAGTTTTTGTATTGTTCATCTCTGTTCTTTAATTCTTTTAGCTGTTTGTTCTTTAATTCTTCTAGGTCTTTGTTAAACATTTCTTGCATCTTCTCGATCTTTGCCTCCATTCTTTTGCCAGTGTCCTGGATCATCTTCACTATTATTATTCTGAATTCTTTTTCTGGAAGATTGCCCATCTCCACTTCATTTCGTTGTCTTTCTGGGGTTTTATCTTGTTCCTTCATCTGGTACAAAGTCTTCTGCCTTTTCATTTTGTCTATCTTTCTGTGAATGTGTTTTCCCTTCCACAGGCTTCAGAATTGTAGTGTTTCTTGCTTCTCCTGTCTCTACTCTTTTGTATCTTATTCGGTGTCTGTTCTCAGACATCATTGGGTACATCACACCATCATCAATGCCCTCTTCGGTAGATAATCCAGCAAATACATTCCAGAATCCTAAAATATAAAAGCAAATGGCACATATTTACCTACTTTGGACCATAGATGCTGGGTTGTGAATGTAGAGGTGAGAATGAGACACATATTCAACCATTAGTTAAGCTTCACTTGTTGAGATCAGGCTTTGGGTTGTTGCCAAACATCTTTCTTGTCAAGAGCACTTCTCTCTGATTCTCTGTCACTCTCTCTGTGTCTGTCTGTTTCTTTATTTCTCTCTCTTTCTTTCTCACTGTTTTTGACTCTCCATTCCTGTCTCTTTCCCTGTCTCTCTGTCACTCAGTGTGTATCTGTTTTTCATTTTCCTCCCTTTGACTGTGTTTCTTTTCTCTCCTCTCCTTTCATCTCCTCCTCTCTTCCCCTCCCTTACCCCCACCTCTCTTTCTCCTCCTCCGTCCTCCCGCTCCCCACCTCTCTCCCTCTTTTTCTTTTATCTCTATGTGTGGCCTCTTCCTCTCTGTCTCTGTTTCAGCTTCTTTCTGTGTGTGTCTGTGGGTGTTTCTTGTATGTCTGTCTCTTGCTCTTTTTTTCTCTGGAATACACAGAGGTTCACTAGGAACTATTTTGCTTCTTGAGAGATCTTCAGGTCTTCTAAATTAAGCCATTTTGTTAAAAGATTTTCTCATAATAACCATAAACAGAAGGCAACTGATTAAACAGTAGATGAATATTTAATGATAAATCCCTGAATACTTAGTTTTATGTAGCCCATTATGTTTTTGGAGCCTGTAAAACTCATTAGTTAATTCCTGCTGCATTTCTGTCAGATGATTCTGCTTTAACCCTCCCCAGAGAAGACGGATGTATAACTGAGGCCTCTGAATCCTCCACTCTGCACTGGGCAGCCCCGCCAACTTTCTTCACCTCCAGGCTTTAGAGCAGAGGTCAGCAAACTGTAGCCCGTGGACCAAATCCTGCCCGCTGCTTGCTTCTGTATGAGTTAGGAGCTAAGAAAGCTGTTTACAGTTTTAAAGGGTTTTAAGGAAAGGAGAAATGTAATATGTGGCAGAGACCTGCAAAGCCTAAACAGCTGTTTACAGAATAAGCTTGCTGACTTCTTAGAGAATTTTGCATGGTAGTAGCCACACCAGTGATTTCTCCAGGACATTAGAAGCATCAAAAACTGTTCCCACACTCCCTGCGCTCAGCTTCCCAAGAAACAGAGCCTGAGGCCGAGATGCTTGTGCAAATGTTTTAGTGAGGAAGTATTCCCCGATGAAACCTATAATGAAGTAAGGCAATCAAGACAGGGTGCAAGAGACTGGGCAAAGACATGGGTTCAGTGGAAGTCTAGGCTTAGCCTGATTCACAAGGAAAGGAGCTCTGTAATGTGAAGAATACCACAAAATTGTCCCACCTTGAGTCAAGGGGGCTAAGCTTTAATTCCCCAGTATTAGTAAGTCAGTAGTAATGACCCAACTCCCAGGAAAGGGGTCTGTGTAACCTTCTAGTCCTCTTTGTACAAAGCAGTCCCTGTTAACCTAGCACAGTTCTCTAGAGATGGGTGAGCCATGAGCTATTAGCAGGTAACACTCATAATAGCTGGAGAATGGACACAATGGCCCAATGAAGGGGATCTGGGCAGGGCACCAACAGTAACTGCTACACAAATGACATTGGGGATGAGGAGGCTACTGTAACCTTATACTCCCTGTTGGCAGGTTAACACCTGTGTTGCACACCATAGTGGTCTTTGACTCTATGGGGCTGCCTGGGATGGGCTCCAACATCCTATTCACAAATACATAGTCATGCCCAAGAGGGGAGTATCAGCCTTATGAATGTGTGAGAAGCCTGATCTGCCTTCTAGATTAGGGGGTGAAGAGTGATGGAATGTCTGAGCTGGACAGGCTTCAAAGATCATCAGAACCCAAACCCTCATTTTAAAGAGGAAGGATTTTACAGGGTCCCACAGCTGGCAAGCAACTGAGTTAGCACTACATCCCTGTTTTCTAACTTATAGTACAGGGTGGTTTTCATCATTTTACAATGCATCTCTGGGCTGTATACTTAACATCATATCATGGTTAGTGCTTCTACCTTTAAGGAAAGGTGAGAAAAATTAGCAGTTAATTTTCTCTGCCATTTAATCCATTAACCACTATTCCTATGACATGTAAAGTTATTCTCCAAATTGCTAACTGGTATGTTTTAAATAAACTTTAAAATTTTATTTTAGAGAGGTTTTAGACTTACAGAATTATTGTGCAGATAGTACAGAGAGTTCCTATATGCTCCACATTATTTCCCCTGTTACTAACATCTGGTATTAGTATAGTATTAATACACATATTTCTATATTTAAACATCTAAATCTTTATTAAGCTAAAATTGGTTCATACTCATGTCTCTAACTCTAATCCATTACCTCAGGGATCATTCAAGCTTCCTTTCCTGTAATCTTCCGCTCCAACAGTGAGATCTGGCTTCTACTATCTGCCATCCATTTAATTCATTGTTCAATTCCAGCATGTATGGATATTGTTTTCAGAATTGGTAACTCATACGCTGATGGGAAACAATTTTATCAACTAGAGCACAGTAGTTAAATATAGGTCCTTTTGCTTTTAGTCTTATAAATTTCACTCATTTCCAAAGTAACTTAGGTAAGCACCTTTTCACCCACTACCTTCAGTGAGGCTATCTCAGACTTTTGTAATACATTTAGTCTTTGGTCACATTCTACATTCCATCCTGGGACCTCTCAACCTCCTAAATGATTTTTTAAATTTGCACATATTAAGGTTTACTCTTTGTTCTATAACATTCCATGGGTTTTGACAAATGCTTAATGTCTTATTTTCACCATCATGGTATCATATTCTGGAATAGGCAAAATTACGGAGACAGTAAAAACATCAAGGGTTTCCAGAGACTTGGGGCAAGGATATGAGGATTGAATAGGTGAAGCACAATGTTTTTCTAGAATGAGTGAGGAAGTGTCCTTTCTGTTTCTATTTTCTGGAAGAGATTATGAAACATTGTTATCATTTCCTCTTTAAATATATGGTGCATTTCACCAGTGAAATAACCTGAGTCTGGTGCTTTTTGGGGAAATTTATTAATTCAGTTTCACTAATAAATATAGAACTATTTCTCCTTTTATAAGTTTTGGTCATTTATAAGGAATTGGTCCATTTCATCTAGTTATCAGACTTGTAGGCTTAGAAATGTTCTTAGTATTTCTTTATTATCCTTTTAATGTCCATGTAATTAAATAGCGATGAACTCTTTCATTTCTGATATTGGTAATTTGGGTCTTCTCTCTTTTTTTCTTGGTTAACCTGTTTATGGGTTTATCAATTTTATTGATTTTTTGGTTTCACTAATTTTCTCTACTGTGTTCTTGTTTTCAATTTCACAGATTTCCACTCTTTTTTTGGTTGAAGTATAGTTGATCAATATTGTATTAGTTTCAGGTGTACAGCAAAGTGATTCAGTTTTATATATATATATATATATATGTACTTTTTTCAGATTATTTTCCATCATAGGTTATTATAAGATATTGAATATTGTTCCCTGTGTTTTACAGTAAATCCTTGTTGCTTATCTGTTTTATATATAGTAGTGTGTATCTGTTAATCCCATACTCCTAAATTATGCCCCCAACTCCCTTTCCCCTTTGGTAACCATAAGTTTGTTTTCTATGTCTGTGAATCTGTTTCTGCTTTGTAAATAGATTCATTTGTATTATTTTTTAGATTCCACATATAAGTGATACCATCTAATATTTGTCTTTCTCTGTCTGACTTCACTTAGTATGATAACCTCTAGGTCCATCCATGTTGCTGCAAATGGCAATATTTCATTCTTTTTTATGGCTGATCTACTCTAATTTTTATTATTTTTTTCTACTATTTGCTTTAGGCTTAAATTGCTCTTCTTTCTCTTGTTTCCTAAAGGTTAAGCTTACCTTATTGATATTAGATCTTTCTTCTTTTCCTAATATATGTATTGAATGTTAAATTTTTCCCTCTGCTTTCACTGCATCTCACAAATTTTGATGTTATATTTTCATTTTTATTTAATTCAATATATTTTTACATTATGTTCTTGAGACTTCTTCTTTGACCTGTTATTGCAAATGTGTTGCTTAATCTCCAAATATTTGGGGATTTTTCAGGTGTCTTCTGTTGATTTCTCTTTTAAATTTTGTTGGCTTTGAGAACATACTTTGTAGGATTTGTACTCTTTTAAATTTGTTAAGGTGTATTTTATGGTCCAGAATGTGATCTATCTTGGGGAATATTCCATGCAAGCTTGAGAAGAATATATGAATATACTGATGTTGGAGTGTTCTATTAATGTCAATTAGATAAAATTGATTGATATTGCTGTTCAGTTCAACTATATCCTAATTGATTTTCTTACTGCTTGACCTATCAATTACTGACAGAGATATTGAAGTCTCCAACTATTATACTGAATTTGTCTATTTCTCCTTTCACTTTAATCAGTTTTGGCCTCATGTATTTTGGTGTTCTGTCATTAAGTTCATACATGTTTAGGATTGTTACATCTTTTGGAGAATTGTCTCCTTTGTTATTTTGCAGTACCTCTCTTTATCCCTGATAAATTTCCTTGCTCTGAAGTCTATTTTGTCTCAAATTAATATAGCTATTCCAGCTTTCTTTGATTAGTGTTAGCATAGTGTATTTTCTTTCTTCACTTTTAAACTATCAGAGTCTTAATATTTAAAGTAGATTTCTCGTACAGTTTTCCCTTCCAAGAAAAGTCATTGATTTTCATTGTGCCCAGTTTTTTTCTTGTTGGAAGGACTGGAGTGATGATTTCCAAGTTTTTTATATGTCAGAGATGAAATCACAAGTCCTGCTAATCTTTTAAAAATCAATATCTTCTTGCTTTCTTCCTTCTCTCCAGCCAGTATGAAAATCCTTCCCTACTTTTCTTGCAACCTCTTTCAGAGGACTTCCTCAGCAGAGCTCTTTGACCTCTGAGAACATTGTTTTCTCCTTTATGTCACAGCCATCTGACTCTTAAAATTCACAAAGGGCTGTACAACCTCACTTTCTACCTAGAAATCCTGCTGCTTCTCATACCTAGTCCCAACAATGAAGTCAGCTTTGTTCATGCCTTTGTGAAACATTCATATGTACTTTCTTGTAGAGATTCCACTGTTTTCTTCCATTTTGGTTTCCTTTGGAAATCCTCCAGAATATGTCAAGTTGTATGAATCACAACAGAGAACCTAATTTAAATTCTTTCTCATGAGGTCCTGAAGTCCATGAAAAGTGAGGATTAAGGAATGTGGTAGCTGAGTATCTGATTTAAATGTTCCTAACAGTCAGGATATGATGGCTTGCACAGATCACAGTAGATAACAGTATAGATTTTCACATAACCAGAAGTATGGGCGGACCAGTCCAGAGTTGGGAAGGCCAGGGTTGGACAACATCTCACGAACACAGGTTTTAAAAAATTATCTTTCTACTCTGTCAAATCTAGTGTGTTAGATTTTTGCATCCTGATCTCAAGATGGCTTCCCCATCTGCATCTATCTCTTTTATCAGGAAAGAAAAAGAAATGTCTCTATAAGCTCTTTGTATCAATTTACATCACATGGGTACCCCTAGTGGAAGAGAGACTGGGAAAGTGAGCGTTTCACTTTTGAAGCCTCTCTAGGAAATGTGCTAGAAAGGAGTGGAGAGTGAGTGTTAAGTCATGCATGGTGGCGGCTTCTGTTGACTGGTTCACCCAAGTTTCAGAAACAGTATGCTCTCTCATTATAGCCTTACTGCAACTCTGTGACATAGAAAAGGTCGGTGGACAGTTTGATGTGGATTGAAGGGCAGGTGTTCTGACTGATATCATTATTTTTCTTCCTTTTCATCTTTTAAGACCTATTTCACGATTCTAATCCTCCATGAAACTGGGCCACTCTGGTGTCTTTTCATAAAGAAACTGTTATTTTCTAGATCACTCATATGTGTGTCAGTTTAGGTTTTCTGATAAGCAGATGGTTAGACAGAGTTAGAAGTGTAAGTGGTTTATTGGGGGATAATGCCAATGAGAGATAAAAGGGCATGAAGCAGAATTGGACATGAAGAGCCTAAAGACAGTGAAGCAGATCTGACAAAGTTTTGGCCAATCCAATAAGGAGCTCTTGAGAAAAGATTGCCCATTGGTGGAATCTTGTGTTAGGCAGAGATGGCCAGTTCCTACTATCCGCACCGTGATCATTTGTTGGCTGAGAGATGCCTGGGAAAACAGTGAATTTGATTCAAATGCTGCAGTGAATCCTGAAGGTCCTATAGATAGAGTCTGTCAGCTCACTGCTCCTTTCACAGCTAAAGGCAAGCTCTTTCTTGAAGGGAGAGCTAGAAGGTGCACCTCCATGACTAACACTGAATGATTTTTCAGTCATGTTTGTTAATTATCAAACTGTGCACAAGCTCTTGTTGAGTCCATACTATGTAGAAACTGCTCTGCTAGGCTCTTTGATGATTCAAGGAAGTGTAAGGCACTTGCTGTGTTGGTTATCTTTTGTTTTCCCCTCTAGATTCATTCTCACCCTTCTCCCCCTTGCTCTGTGCTCCTGGAGACTATATGGAATGTACCACGGGGCTCCATTGCCCTCCGGTTTCCAATTGGATCTGACCAATGGAGAGACTCGGCAACAGATTAAAGGGAGGGAGAAGAATGAGGAGGAAACTTTCCCCGTAGACTCTCCTTTTTGAAGTCATCTTGGGTTGGCTGTGTCCCTTGGCCAAAAGTTACTGTTCTTAAGATTCTTCTGTGCAATTTTCTCTCCTTCCACGTTCCAATAATCTCTCTCTCTTTACCTCTTCATCCCTTCAGGCATAGGGGTAGAAATAGTAAAACTATCTGTAACAGTGCAAATAGGTTCCTGCACTATTCCTTGTGGTTTTCCTACATCCTGTCCAAACCTTTGTTATCTGACCCTTTGTAAATCACATCTCCTCAAATTATCTTAATTGGAGTGTGCCATCTGTTTTCAGTTGGGACCCTGACTCATGCACTTGCTTTTTCTTTTTATATGCATACGCCACTTCTAGCTAATTAGTTTGATTATAAACAACTTGAGGCAGAAGCTTACACTGGATTCTTAATAAACATCTTTTAACCAACATAGTTCCTCTTCTGAATTCTTCTTTATTTCTCCACTTATCCATTCAGCTCAACAAAGATGTATCTAGTGCCTACTGTGTGCCATGTGCTATGTTAGATATTGTACACAGAGATTTGGTCCAGGTCTCAAAGAGCAGCCTAGAACACAGGCACAAACTGCCAAGTACAGCCAAATGATGAGGGAGCTGAGATTAAATATACCCAGTTAACTATGAATGCCTGGAGGAGAGTGATCATTTTTAACATGGGAAGTCAGGAGAGGATGTGCTGAAAAAGTGACAGCTGAAATGAGTTTTGAGAGAGTTATCACCAGGTAGACAAGTGAGACTCACGGTGAGGTCTGTTTAACTGCTATTACCATAGCTCAGGTGAGAAGGGAATAGTAATAATAATAATAATAATAATAATATTGAGAGAGATGCAGACTGATTTGGCAATGTCACTTGAGTCATCAGGGAAACAGGAAAGTGCTACTTTAGGAAGGAACTGTAATTCCTTAATGGCATTTGAATACCAGGAGCAGTATAAGCTGATTTTCAATTGTCTGTAATAGCATGGAAGTAAATACTCTGCCCTAATGGAGACTGAACAACGATGTGTTAGTGTTTATTATTGCTTTAAAATGGGAAGAATGAGTTACCTCTGCTTCAAGACTCCTGTGTAGTTGCCTAGTGAAACCATCTTTTTATTTATTTATTTATTTTAAGAATATCCTACGGGGGAAGAAACTTCATGGAAATGATATGTAAATAGGCTATTACTTTGTGACTTTGCCTATTTCCACTTTCCATCACATGTGGTTGCAAAATTGTCTCTACCAAGGAATAGCCTTTTCTTTTTTATTACTGGTAACTTAGATTTTTTTTCTTTTTATAAAAACAAAGAGTTAATGTAGCCTGGGGAAAAGAAATTTAAAGCAGTGGTACTTCCTGTGAAAAAGTACTGCATTTAAAAGCCTAGAATTTTAAACAACACTATGTTGTAAGTTTTGATATCCACTTGAACAGATTTTTTTTTTCTGTTGATAACTTACTCATGCAGTTCCTGGTGATGTTAATGATAATCATTGTGTACTCTTCAAGAAGAGAATACAATTTGCCCCCAAAATAACTCTGGAAAATATCTCTGATCAGTCCTTCAGAAATCCTACACTGAAAAAAAATTCATTGTGCCCCATATTTGATCTTTTTGTCATCAAAAATAAATATTGACAAGGGATAAGTATTTTAACGTAAGAAAAAAGGTGAAACCTCAAATACACAAAAGGGCAAAGGATAGAACATTCAATTTACAAAAAAAGGTATATATATATAAATGGAAAATGAGCAAATGAAAATGTTCAACTTGAGGAATAATAAAAGAAATGCAAATTAGACCAACAATGAAATTATGTTTTATCCATAAATTTGCAAATTATAAAATATAAATACCCAGCTTTAACTAAAGTCGAATGAATCAAGTTGCCTCATATATGGCTGATATAAATCAGCATAAGTTGTCACAAGTTTACTGGAGGGCAATATGGAAATCTGTAATAAGGTACTTAAAATTATCTTTGAACCATCAATTTCACTTCAAAAAATGAATCCTAGGGAAATTAAGACAAATGTCCACTAGGATTTAGCCAAACTGTAATATTTGCAGTGTTATTGAGAGCAAAAATTTTAAACTATGTATGTGTGTGGTCCAGGGGTGGGGGGAACTAAATAACCCACAACAGGAATTTTTAAAAATCTGTTTATCTAAAATCTACTATGGTGTGTATATATGGAACCAGACCTGGTCCCCATAGGAAATAGAGATGGTACATTTAAAATAGGAGAATTCAAGAAGGGTTTATTTCCATGTAGGAACATAGGGCTCATAGCAGCCAAGATGTTATGATTCTAGGCTTGAAAGCATATGAGAAAGGGGAAAGAATGTCGTATAGAGTTGGTCACCTTAAGAGAAACAGTGAGTGACCTTTAGCTGAGGAAAATAGCCAGCCCAAGGCAGCCAGCCTTTCAAGGAGAGAACTAAAGGAGTAAATACCCTGTCTCACACTCCTCAGGTCCCTGTAGACTGTTTGCCGGGGTTCCCCACTTACCAAACCCAGCAGGAACCTATTGGTGTGATCCACATAGGTCAGCTTCTGGGGGAGAAGAGAGTCTTCTGGTGGGGGTGGTGGTGGGGGTTGAGAATGACTGAGAAAAGGTTAAAGGCTAGTAGAAGATGGATGAGGAGAAGGCGGGGCATCAAACAGAACTCATTTCATACAGTCTGCTCCTTTTGTTTTGAATTATCCACTCTTGTGTTTCATTAGGATTAGGATGAAGCCTTCATTTTCCCAACAGAGGAGTACATGAAGTCTCATTAACTGCTGTATCATGGCAGGATGATAAAAGTCTCATCATATTCTTACCTAAAATATAAAACATTAGCTAACACCAGAGTTCATATAATACAGTGTGGGAAAGGGATTAGTTACATAGTTGTAGCTGTGTTAGACCCTTCTTCTGTAGCTGGTTATGAGGGTTACATTAATTATCATAACTACCTTCTTCTACCTCACATTACATGTGCCCTTATCCTTTGCCGGCGTGTAAGCTGGATGATAATCTTTATTGGGGAGTAGTCCAAACTTTAATCTCTAAAGGATTCGAGTCTTTGCTGTCTGTATTTTTTCTTTTGCATTATGATTTTTTATAAGACATTGAATATAGTTCCCTGTGCTATACTGTAGGACCTTGCTGTTTATTTTATATATAGTAGTATGTATCTGCTAATCTCAAACTCCTAATTTATCTTCACTCCTTTCCCCTTTGGTAACCATAAGTTTGTTTTCTATGTCTGTGAGTCTGTTTCTGTTTTGTAAATAAGTTCATTTGTATCATTTTTTAGATTCCACATATAAGGGATATCATATTATTTTTGTCTTTCTCTGACTTAATTCACTTAGTATGATAATCTCTAGGTCCATTCACCTTGCTGCAAATGGCATTTCATTCTTTTTTATGGTTGAGTAGTATTCCACCATACATATATATTTATATATACCACATCTTCTTTATTTATTCATCTGTTGATGGGCATTTAGGTTGGTTCCATGTCTTGGCTATTGTAGATAGTGCTGCTATGAACATAGGGGTGCACGTATCTTTTTTTCTTAATTAACTTTTATTGGAGTGTAATTGCTTTACAATGTTGTGTTAGTTTCTACTGTACAGCAAAGTGAATTAGCTATGTGTATACATATGTCCCCCCTTTTTTTGGATTTCCTTACCATTTAGGTCACCACTGAGCACTGAGTAGAGTTTCCTGTGCTATACAATAGGTTCTCATTAGTTATCTATTTTATACATAGTATCAGTAGTGTATATATGTCAATCCCAATATCCCAATTCATCCCACCCTCCCCTTTCCCCCTTGGTATCCATAGGTTTGATCTCTACGTCTGTTTCTCTATTTCTGCTTTGCAAATAAGAACATCTGTACCATTTTTCGAGATTCCACATATATGTGTTAATATACGATATTTGTTTCTCTCTTTCTGACTGACTTTACTCTGTATGATAGTCTCTAGGTCCATCCACGTCTCTACAAATAACCCAATTTCGTTCCTTTTTATGGCTGAGTAACATTCCATTGTACATATGTACCATACCTTCTTTGTCCATTCACCTGTCAGTGGACGTTTAAGTTCCTTCCATGCCGTGGCTATTGTAAATAGTGCTGCAGTGAACATTGGAGTGCAAGTGTCTTTTTGAATTCTGTTTTTCTCTGGGTATATGCCCAGTAGTGGGATTGCTCGGTCATATGGTAGCTCTATTTTTAGATTTCTAAGGAACCTCCATACTGTTCTCCATAGTGGCTGTATTAATTAACATTCCCACCAACAGTGCACGAGGGTTCCCTTTTCGCCACACCCTCTCCAGCATTTATTGTCTGTAGATATCTTGATGATGGCTATTCTGACCAGTGTGAGGTGATACCTCATTGTAGTTTTTTTTTTTTTTCCCCCCCCCGGTACGCGGGCCTCTCACTGCTGTGGCCTCTCCCGTTGCGGAGCACAGGCTCCTGACGCGCAGGCTCAGCGGCCATGGCTCACGGGCCCACCCACTCCGTGGCATGTGGAATCTTCCCCGACCGGGGCACGAACCCGTGTCCCCTGCATCGGCAGGCGGACTCCCAACCACTGTGCCACCAGGGAAGCCCGTCATTGTAGTTTTGATTTGCATTTCTCTAATAATTAGTGATGTTGAGCATCTTTTCATGTGTTTGTTGGCCATCTGTATGTCTTCTTTGGAGAATTAGGTCTTCTGCCCATTTTTGGATTGGGTTGTTTGTTTGTTTGATATTGAGCTGCATGAGCTGCTTGTATGTTTTGGAGATTAATCCTTTGTTAGTTGCTTCGTTTGCAAATATATTCTCCCATTCTGAGGGTTGTCTTTTCATCCTGTTTATGGTTTCCTTTGCTGTGCAAAAGCTTTTAAGTTTCATTAGGTCCCATTTATTTATTTTTGTTTTTATTTTCATTATTCTAGGAGGTGGGTCAAAAAAGAACTTGCTGTGGTTTATGTCAAAGGGTGTTCTGCCTATGTTTTCCTCTAAGAGTTTGATAGTGTCTGGTCTTACATTTAGGTCTTTAATCCATTTTGAGTTTATTTTTGTGTATGGTGTTAGGGAGTGTTCTAATTTCGTTCTTTTACAAAACTACAGAAAAGTAAAGTAAAAATAGAAAAATAAAAAGTATAAAAAAAATTAAAAAATAAAAAAACAATAAAACAACAATACCATCAACGGAACAAACAAAACAAGAATAAGAGTAATAAGTATATTTTCCTGGGGCCTCCTCTGTCAGTGTCCTTGCCCCCACAGTCAGCCACAGGCAATCCCCACTTACCCAGGAGGCCCTCCAATATCTCTAGGTAGGTCTCTGGACCTGCTGTGGGCACTGTGGTGTCAGCTCAGACTCTGACATGGCCCAAGTCCTGCGTGTAATTGCCCCCAAAGTCCACTGCAGCTAAGCCTATACTGGTAAAAGTTGTGGGAACACTCATTGTCTATTCAGGTATTCCAGAGATGCGTGATTTACCAAGCCAGTTGCGGGGATTTAATCCACAGCTTGTGCAGCTGCACCGAAAGATTTCCGTTCCTCTTCCTTAGTCGCACCGCCCCTGTGGCTCAGCTTTGGTTTTGGCCCCACCCCTGCGTGTGCACCACCCTCAGGCATCTGTCTCCTGCCCAGGCGAGAGGGAGCAAAAGCAGCAGCTTATTGGGGCACACTTACTTCCTCAGGCCGGAGAGGGGTGCAGCAGCCACAAGTCGGGGGTGTGCGAATTGCCTGCAGCAGCAGCGACTGGCAGGCAGTTGCAACAGACTGGGCCACGCTCGCTCTGGCAGGAGCCCCTCGCAGTGCCTGCGGAAGCTAAAGAAGCCCGCAGGTGGGGAAAGAGGTTGTAATGGCGGCCCTGCTCCTTGCGCGCCACTCGACAATGACGCCTTGCTTCTATGGTGTCCTGGGCTTTTCCTACAAATTTTCCCGGGTGTGAGCTCCTTACTCCTGTCCCTTCAAGGCTGTCTTTTCACAGCCAACAGCTGTCCCCTCCCTAGGTCCACTCTCCAAACCCCATTTTCCAGCACCCAGCCCCCCTCCACAACAGGACGCTCACAGCTCAGGCTGGGATGCGCAGAGGTGCAGCGCAGACCGTGCTCGCAGTTCCTACTTCGTACTCCCTTCCACAGGCCGTCTGCTGCATTCTCCTTTGATCTTCCACAGGTCCCTTTCTATCCCAGCTGATTTCCCCACTGTGAGGGAGTTTTTCTGAGTGCGGGGACCTCCCCTCACCTTCAGCTTCCCGCTAGGGTTGCTGGTTCCTTTTTTGATTCCTCTTTTCCTTTTTTCTTTCATCCTACCCGGCTGTGAGGGGATTTTTCTTGTCCTTTTAGGTGTCCAAAGTCTTCCACTAATGTTCAGCAGGTTCTCTGAGAGAATTGTTCCATTTGTAGCTGTATTCTTGATGTACTTGTGAGGAGCGAAGAAGTCCGCGTCCTCCTATTCCACCATCTTGACTCTTTGGCCCATATATCTTTTTGAATTAGAGTTTTCTCCAGATATATGCCCAGGAGTGGGATGGCTGGATCATATGGTAAATCTATTTTTACTTTTTTAAGGAACCTCCATTCTGTTTTCCATAGTGGCTGCACCAATTTATATTTCCACCAAGCGTGTAGGAGGGTTCCCTTTTTTCCACAACCTCTTCAGCATTTGTTAGTTGTAGACTTTTTAGTGATGGCCATTCTGTGATGTCTGGTTTTATTGCAAT
Source organism: Lagenorhynchus albirostris (assembly GCF_949774975.1). Classification (NCBI taxonomy): domain Eukaryota; kingdom Metazoa; phylum Chordata; class Mammalia; order Artiodactyla; family Delphinidae; genus Lagenorhynchus; species Lagenorhynchus albirostris. The sequence goes on from NC_083116.1 coordinate 93,938,610, forward strand.
GATGAAATCTGTCAGGATCAGGACGATTGAGTAAACCAAAATGTGCCCTGGGAATGCCCTAGGTTTGTACATGGTCCTTGTCCATATTGTGTAGCAGCAACCAAATTTCCCCCTGATAATCTGAGTAAATTACTTGCTCAGTACAGTAACCCTATGGCTGTTGGTTCAGTGACATGAGGAGCCCAAAATGGCCTGGTAGCAGTCTCAGCTTCTATTGTTGGAACCATACCTCTGTTTTCTGGTACAAGGATTTCTCTCTTGGCCACTAGGACATCTACACACACTAAGCCAAAGTTTGTAGTAACTGGAACAAAAATACTTCCAGTGGGTTATTAGATACAATAGTTAGAGGGGACACTCCTATTGATATCTGTTGGTTTCCGGACTCCTGTGTTATAATTATAAGGAAGAGAGCACCACATATTGAGAGTTGCAAGGTGGCTTTTTCCCAGCTGGCCCTGTAACCAAAGCTTCAGCAGTCTGCTACACTGTGTAAGGCCATGGCTTCTTGGTGAAAGAGCACCTGGTAATGCCCGTGAAATCTATGAGCACTGGAAGACATTACTGCACTTCAAGACGGATCATAAAAGGGGATTGAGTGAAATTCTGCATAGTAAAGGTGAAACTCCAGTTCTCTACTCTCACTCAACGCCAGAACGAAGACAGCCAGCCTCAGACTCCCCTGGTAAGTGACTGGAAGATTATTTGCTGATGGGACTAAACTCCCCTAGAGAGAAGATCCATAGATACTGACATCTGGGGAGTTTTCAATGAAAAATATGCTTGGCCGTTTGATTATTTAATTGTGAAGTCCATGGTCAACAAGGCCCTCCCATGGACAAAACTTCTGATCAACTTTTTGTTGTCTCATCTTTAAATATAAATGGGCCACCAAAAAAATCACCAAATATTTGGGGAAAGATTTCAACACAAAAAAGAGACCAAAAAATTGACATAATGTAGAGAACAGAAGAACTTAACTTGTATCATCAGAGATTAAGAATGAGTTCTTGGAAATTAAAAATACAATTAAAAATAAGAAAGTTGATTAAAATATTAGAATATTCAGTCATGGAAATATCCTAGAAATTGGAACCAAAAGGTAAAATGATTTAGAATAAAGACAAAAGGTTTTTTCTTTTTAATTAGTACAACAGGCAAATAAAAGTTTCAGAAAGTGATAACTTTCTTCCCAGAATTATTTTCTGTGTTCTATGAAAAATAGTGCAAGAACATTCCCCAGAATTGAGGGACTTGAGTCTCCAAACTGCAAGAGCCCTACAAGGATAAATTAATGAAAAAAAGTCTGTCCCAATATACTTTATTTGGAGCCTCAGAACTCCAGAGATAAAGAGAAGATCCTAAATTATTCCAGAAAAAAACAATTAGATCACTTAAAAGTATATGAAATAAGGGTAACATTTGACTTCTTTGCAACATTAGAAGTTGGAAAACAATGCAACTGTATCTAAAACAGACATATCAAAATCAAACAGTATAAACGTGTATATATATATATATATATATATAAAATATATACATATATTTAAAATATATGTATGGGACTTCCCTGGTGGTGCAGTGGTTAAGAATCTGCCTGCCAATGCAGGGACACAGGTTCAATCTCTGGTTCGAGAAGATCCCACATGCCGCGGAGCAACTATGCCCGTGTGCCACAACTGCTGAGCACATGCCCCACAACTACTGAAGCGCGTGCATCCTAGAGCCCCCGTGCTGCAACTACTGAAGCCCCTGCGCTCTAGGGCCCACGTGCTGCAACTACTGAAGCCCGTGCGCCTAGAGCCTGTGCTCTGCAACAAGAGAAGCCACCGCAATGAGAAGCCTGTGCACTGCAGCGAAGAGTAGCCCCCTCTCTCCGCAACTAGAGAAAGTCCGTGTGCAGCAACGAAGACCCAACACAGCCAAAAAAAAATATATATATATATGTATGTGTGTGTATATATATATATATATATGGATGTTAACATCAGAATAAATAGCTAAAAGGCCTCTGGGGTATAGAGTAGAGAGGCGAGTAGGGGACTTCTGTTTATTCATATGTTTTTCTTATAAGCCTAGTAGATCTGTTTAATTTTTTAAACTATCTGAAGGAACAAATAAAAATCGTTTTAAAAAATCAGATTCGGGCCTCCCTGGTGGCACAGCGGTTGAGAGTCCGTCTGCCGATGCAGGGGACACGGGTTCATGCCCTGGTCCGGGAGGATCCCACATGCCGCGGAGCGGCTGGGCCCGTGAGCCATGGCCGCTGAGCCTGCGCGTCTGGAGCCTGTGCTCCGCAATGGGAGAGGCCACAACAGTGAGAGGCCCGCGTACTGAAAAAAAAAAAAAAAAACTTAAAAAAAATCAGATTTGTGTGTAGGTTCACTTGTATGATGTTTTAGATTCCAAATATAAGTGAAATCGTATAGCACACAATATTTTGTAATAACCTATAATGGAATATAATCTGCAAAAGAAAACCCCACAACAAATCACTATGCTATACACCTGAAACTAGCACAGTGCTGTAAATCAACTATACTTCAGTTAAAAAAAATTCAGAAGTGGAGGCTGGATCAGCTAATCTTTGAGATTACTGCCAGTCTCCTTTTCAAAGAGTTTTAGTTTGTTAGTTGTCTTGCAACTGGCACAGTATAGCATATCCCTTTGCATAGAGGTGTGGGAACTACAGGAACGTTAACATTAGGTATAATTGTGCAAAACAGCAGAATGGAATTAAAATACTCTCTATTTGTTGATTACTGACTGAGTGCCAGGCATTTTACATAATTGGTAACTGATTATCACAATAATCCTGTGTTAGTTAAGATTTAGAAACTGAGATTTAAATTAGTTAATGGCAGAGAGGGGCTTTGAAATAGATTAATCTGACTACAAAATCCAGAGCACTCTCTAACATAGACTGTTACTTGACCGTAAAATATAAACAGACCCTGAGCGGTTTAGGCTTTACACATCACATACCAGAGAATGAGGAAAATGTACCTCTAGTGGATACAGTTTCAGGCACCACAGTCTTCCATGTGACAGTGAAAATACTCAAGTGAAGAAAGGGAGAATAGAGTACACACACTCACAAAATTAAAACACACATCCACACTCACAAACATATTGGAGAAGTATTTAAATGAAGACAATGTCAAAACAAAGAATAATTACTATTATGAACTACCTACAGCAAATGTAGAAAGAAATTTAAAATTGCAAATGATCTCTCTTCCCATTTGCTATAGGATATTAATTTGGGAGAGATTAAGGATAGAATTTGAATTTATTATGATTTTGTAACTTTTAAATTTTGCTGTAATTTCAAATTTAAAGTTACAAAGATAGTACAAAGAACTCCTATATGTCCTTTACCCTGATTTACTAAATATTTACATTCTGACCTATTCTCTTTCTGACATTTTTCCTGAAACATTTGAGAGTAAGCTGCATATAGCATTCTTCTTTACCCCTGAAAACTTCAGTATGTAATAGTTCAGTTTTTTTGATACTAAGGATAAAGACATTTTCTTATATAACAATAGTAGAATGAACAAAATCAGGAAATTTACATTAATAACTTGCTATTATTTAATCCAAAGTTTGCATTAAAATTTGATCAAAATTTTCAATAATATCCTTTATTGGGATATATATTTTTTATCCTAGTCAGAGATACAATCTGGATCACCTATAGAATTTAATGTCTTTAGTCTGGAATAGTTCCCAGTCTTTTGTTTTTCATGACCATGATGTTTTTGAAGAGAAAAACCAATTATTTAGTAGAATGCTCTTCAATTAGCGTTTCCTGATGTTTCCTCGAGATTAAGTTTAGGTTATGCAATTTTGGCATTAAGTACTACAGAAACCAGGTTATGTCTTCTCGGTGCACCAAGTGAAGAGCCACACGATACCCTTTAAATCATTATTAGTGATGTTAACTTTTATCACTTGGTTAAGGTCGTGTTCACTAGGTTTTTCACTATAAAAATTTCCTTTTGTAATTGATGATTGGTGGGAAGATACCTTGAGACTATGTAAGTATCCTGTTCCATATCAAACTTTCACCCACTTGTTTACCTACTGGTTTTAGCAACTATTGATGATTCTAGCCTGGATTGATTATTACTATGATGATTGTCAAACGGTGATTTTCCAACTCCATTACTTCTGACATTATTAGTTGACATTATACTGTAATAAGCAACTTTCTCTTCTCCTCCTTTATTATTTATATATGTGTGGATTACTATTTTATTCATTGGATTATAATATGTTACTATCATTATTTACTTATTTTTATGTTCAGATTTCCCCAGATTTGGCCAGTAGGAACTCCTTCAAGTTTTGACGTGCTCTGAAATCAGCCAGTTTGCCAAGGGGCTCTGGTTCTTTTAGCAGAGAATAGTAATTAGAAACCAAGATATGAGTGATAAGTGTGCTCATTGCTACTGGAATGTCATTGCTTCTAGGCCTTTTCAGTGAACAGAGGTAGGATACATGTGTTTGTATGTATGTATACATACATATATACACTTACGTGGCACGTACCTTATACATCTCTTGCTATATATGCGCGCACACACACACACACACACACACACACACACACACACACAACCTCAGGTAGATCACATCCAACTCCTGTTCAGCACCACAAGTTTTATTCAAGACTTCCCATTCCCATGTTTGTATCTCCCTTCTCTACAGTGAAAACCCTGGCTCTTATTTTGCCCAATATATTTATTCATTTTTACAATTTAGAATAGACAGTTTTCTCACCTTCTTCACTGATATTCCTAACATGTCATAGAAGGGGAGTTAGGAAAACAAATGGCCCTCTAATGTCTGAAGCTTTTATTAGGCTTGCATATTGCAGTCTGGCTCTTTGGGCTTCACAAGTCTCTTCTGTGAAGAACATGAGACAAATTCCAGGGGCTGCCAAAACATATTTCGGTGGCTCCACACAAATCTCTGCTGAAAAGTGAAGACTTAATGAAAAACCACTGTCTTAAAGCAAAATCTAGGCATTAAGTTGAAAATTAGCAGCCTGTAACAGTGGAAATATCCTTGTCTCCCTTCTTTCTTTGGGAGTATTAATCGTTGGTCAGACCATCTTTAAAGAATAGCTGACAGTATAGCAAGGAGCATCTAAAGCTGTAAAATTAATGTAGCTCATTGTTTTGGAGTCCTAATTATATTGAATGGAGAATAACTAAAGATATTATTTGATATTAAAACAAACAGGTTATGAAGTAGTTTGCAACATTTCCTCAAATTTTAAAGAAAAGAAAAGAAAACCAAAAACTTGAGACATCCATGAAACTTGGGACTTGCAGTTGGCACAAACTGAATGCTTTGGGCTTCCCATTTCCTCTCCTATGACATTGAAGGGCTCTTCAGTGGACAATTTAGAGATGCTCTGGTGGGCTAATAAAGCCTGAGTATAAGACCAAGTACACATTGATTCAAGTCTTGTCTCATACTCTTACTAGCTGTGTGAATTTGGACAAATTCCTTAACCACTCGGAGCCTTTGCTGTAAAATAGGGAAAATAATAACCATCTCACAGGGTTGGTGAGAGATTAAATGATATAATAAATATAATGTTCCCAGCTTGTAGCAAATATTCAATACATGTTAGACTCTCTCCCTTCTCTCCCCACTTTCCCTTCACCATTTCTCCCTCAATGTGCTCCAGAAATGCAAATTCACCTGGATGTCTGTTCTGGTTTTGCAGAAGTCTCAAGTTGGAACAATTTAATTGTTTCCACCACCCTTTAAACTCATCCTCCAAAAGGACCTTTGTTCAATTTATATGTTTTAAAAAGTAATTCTCAAAAAGTTTTCATACAAATCTCACTTGTTCTTTATAACAGAAGATACATGTTGCATATGGAAGAAATTATCCTCATTTGAAAAATGAGGAAATTCTGGCTTAAAGAAATCAGTGACTTTCTCAAGGTTTCACAGTAAACAGGGAGCTGGGACTAAGGTTCCTGAAACAGAAGCCTGGGAGCCCTAAGCTCTTACATAACATTTGGCAGGTTTCCTCCTCACTTTCCTCTTTCTATATTTTCCTCCTTAATATTTCTAATACATTCTACCCCTGGCTGACAGTTTAATCCCTGCTTGGCCCAATCACTGAATCCCCTCCACCTAGCCATGAAAATAGCTCTTTCCCAGCACAGCTGAATTATCCTTTTTCCAAAACAGTTGTAGATGGAAGCATCCAATTCTTCCCAGTAAACCTCTAACCCCTATCCACTGGTTTGTTCTCTTGCCTCAAGGCTCTAATAGCACAATCACAGAATAATTCAACTTTAGAACATTTCCAAAAATTTAAGTTATTCTCTCTTATCCTTGGTCACTGTGTTATGCTAAGAATATTTAAAACCCATAGATAATATGGAAAATTATTATTAAAGTTAAAAACATTTTTCTTCTCCTACGTTTCTTAACCTTCTTAATCTAAGTAAGGATTTATTAGAGTCATACCTTCCTTCTTCTTTCCTTCGCACCCTCTGAAGCTGATAACGAATAAGGAAATGTTCCGAGGTCAGAAAGTGGGAGGGTAAAAGAAAATCAAGTGGTCTGGTCCATCTACTGACTAGTCAAGTGAGTTCTTGCATAAGTAGGAGTTGGCTATACAATTCCCCTTGAAATGTGATTTCTTGGAGCTGAGGTTCAATTCAGAATCCCCTCATTAAATTGTATCTCTGAATCCTGCTGATTTCATGACTCATCAGCATATTTGATATCCAGAAAATTTTAGGTGCATTCTGAATTTAGGAAGGAAAAGAAAAACACCAAATTAATAAAACCCAACACCCATATCTTCTTGACAGTTAAGTAGAAAAGAGCATAGATTCTAAACTAGCAAATAGGACATCCTCAGATATAAAAATGTCCATTTCTGCTTTGGAGGCATTAAAGATAAATCAGGGAGTGAATCTTATCATTTCATCTTTCTTCTTGCTTATTGTCACAGCCTATGCATAGTGTCTAAATGTTTTACAACTATTAGATTACTTGGGGGATTCACTTTAAAACATTAGGACGACCGTCTATTCTTTAAAAGGAACTGGATGTTGGTTATCACCAGAAAATATGCAGTATGGATCTATCCTCTGAGATTAGACTTTTACAAAATGTCCTAGTTATTGAACTATTTCAAAAGGCATAATTTACCTTAGCTTAATCTAGACCTTAAGAACAATAAGCAGAAAAAACAGTAAAAGCTCTTGGAAAACATTTTAAAATAAAATGCTGTGCCTGCATGTGTAAAAGTTCATAATTTCTCACTGGAGAAATGATTAGAAATCACAATATTCTATTCAGTTTAATTGTGGATGCCCAGGGAACTATTTTGAGAATGGCAGTGCCGGAAGGGTTTAAAGTAAAATATTACTCTAAGCATAGCCTGCAAACAGGTTTTCTTCTCATCATATAACCAGCTCTTTTCTCATCTCCTGTTTGCTCTCTAAACATGCTATTCATTCCCATGACAGTCACTTTCGGTGCTTTAAATAAAGGAACTAATTAGATGCAATAGACTACTGAGAGTTTCCTGCTTGTTTGTTTTGTTTTATTTTTCAGTCATTTATTTCACAAATCATCACATTGTATCTACTACTTATGCTAAACACTATAAAGGCTAAAAAAATTGAGTATGGCACAGACCTGTCTTACAGAGATTCGTATTCACCCACTGGTCATCTTTTAAAAATTATTTGTAACATTATTATCTTATTGTCTTTAATGATATCAACATCAAATGAGTCATTTTTAGTCTGAATCTTTTTCTCCTCTGACTGTATTAACAAGTTCATTGCAGCATTACAACCTCCTTCCCCACAAATGATTGATTGGCTCTTAAAAAAAACACACAAACGTGTATAAATTATTTCTTCCTATGTTCATTTTTATTAGATTTACCTGTATATTTAAATAAATTTTAACAGTTGAGTCATAAAATGAATAGTCCTCCTGATTCTTCTCTTCTGACTTAATTGATTCAACAAATGTTTCTAAGTACCTATTGCATGAGAGGTGCTGTCACACGTTGCTTTGTGATCTAAAGAACAGATCACATTCCCTTGAGCAGTGGAAGAGAATTATATAAACAGAGAGAATATTTCCAGCTGATATTTTATAACTGTCATTGGATCCACTGGTTAAAGAACAGGACTGAATGGCATGCTTTCTTTTTCAAAAAACATTGACAGGGTGAGGAGGATATTTAAAAGATATATAAATAAGACACTACATTGTTGGTGGGAGAATAAATTGGTACTATCACTTGGAAATACTGTTTGGCTGTATCTAGTAAATCTAAGTATATATATACCCTACAAGCCAGCAATTCAACTCCTAGCTGTATACCCAACAGAGATGCACACATATGTTTACCAAAGACCCATTCCAGGATTCTCATAACAACACTATTAAGAATAGCCAAACAATGGAAACTACACATATGCCCATCAATAGTGTAATGAATGAATAAATTGTGGTATAGTCAGTCAATTGAATTGAATTCTGTGCAGTCATAAGAATGAAAAATTTACAACTTCGTGTAACAGCATGGATGAATTTCACAAACATAATGTTACATGAAAGAAATCAGATGTAAAATATATGCTGTATGATTGCATTTGTATAAAATCCCAAGACAGGTAAAACTAATCGTATTATTAGAAGTCAGCCTAGTGGTTTCCCTTAGGTAGGAGAGTGAATGGAAGAGATCATGAGTGGGGAGCTTCTGGTGTACTGGTTAGTTCTGTTTCTTGATCTTGGTGCTAATTACATGGGCAGATTTAGTTTGGGATATTCATTGAGCAGCATGTTTATGTGTGCTTTTTCTATATGCAAATTGTACTTCAATAAAAAGTTAAAAAAAGACACTAAAATAATCACCAGCAGGCTATGCTGAGACAAGTGTTAACTTAATTTGCCCTACGTTTTATTATCGTTATTATTTTTGTTTTTGTTTACTGTTGTTCAATTTCTTTCTAGTATAACGTGGGAGTGATATTTTGTACTACATTTCTTTTGAGGTTATGAGGCCAATTAGATATTGTGGTTTAACTTGCATTGTGTTCTTTCTTTCATCAAGATTTTCCATTTACTGTTCTAGAATTCCAAGGTTTTTGCATAAGCAATCTTATTATCCATCAGTGGTGTGCAAAACTGTCAAAGTGAAGCAGAATTAGCTGTGAGTCTGTAACTTTGACAAGTGCCATTGCAGTCCAACTCCCTGCTAATCACAGTTATGGATACTGCATCGAGAAATAGCCCTTGAAAAGTTAAGTAAATCCTGTTATACAGACTAAAATGAATGTAAAGGGCAGGGAGAAAAAGCTAACAAAAAGGGGATGACAAACAGCAGCTTACTGAATTGAAGACATATCTTGCCGTGTAAACAGAGATATTTAAATGCACAGAAGATACTAAATTGGGAGGTGTTGCCTTGACCAGCAGGGACTGAGAAATCATTCTTTTGGACTTAGGAAGGTTAAAGTCAGGGCAGGAAATAAAATTAAATTCAACCAGGGGAAAGTAGAAGCTGCTTTCTACTTTCCCAGGTAAAGTAATCTGAAGCACAGATATTCTCTGGGAGAGAGAAGCTGGAAAGGCCAGTATCCTGAGAGAGCCTGGGGAGAGCAAAGGCATAAATAATTAGGTACCAGGAACTAGTAGGACTGGAGGGAAAGACCAGTGATCATTCTCAACTCAGGATCCATTTCTTCTTGTTTCCCTCTGAGCCACCTTGGAGCTTGTTTCAAGGTCAATAGTAGTTGGTAAGGCCACGAAGATGGAGAAATAGGAAATGTCATGTAGAAATCACGTGAAAATAGAGTCGTGTGGGGGGAAGAAAGCTGTATCTCTGAGCCTTGCACTCTTACTTGGGAAGCAGACCAAAGCTCTCCTTTAAAAAGAGTTACATGTATATGCAGACACTTGTGTGCGCATCCATGTGTGCTATGCGTGCATGTGTGTGTTTGTGTGTTTATTCCTTGAGTTCCCTGTTGTACCGTTATGCTTAGAGCACAATTGATTAATCCACTTCAGAGGTGGCTCAGGAACCCAAAACTGCAGTTTGGTCCTGCCCTGCCTTGACTTCTAGCTCATCAAATATAAAGGCAAGTCTCTGGTACTTTGAATTTGGCCCTTTTAAAAATACTCTGTCTTTTGGTTACTACATTTACTGAAACTGTGGATAATATAAGCTATTCTTGGACGCATGTTGTATATCCGATAAATAATTCATAGGACACATTTCATGCTCTATTTTGTGTTAAAAAACATTTCATTTACTGATGCAAACTCCAGTACTAGCTAGATGTCAATAAAACGAAGGCATGCAGGTTTTAGAAAAAAGCACCCAGAATTACCATGATTCCGACAAATTAAAAAGTTACTAGAGAGAAGTTGTGGCTTTGAGAGTTTTAAGATATTTGCAAAACAGTGTAATAAGTTATGAAAAATGTAGAGGTAAATATCTTGAGGAGGAAAAATATTAGCTTGAACCAGGCTAATCAGACTAGGGAAAGCAGAATAAAGACAGACAACTTCAGGGACTTCCCTGGCAGTCCAGTGGTTAAGACTCCACGCTGTCAATGCAGGGGGCACAGGTTCGATCCCTGGTTGGGGAACTAAGATCCTGCATGCTGCATGGCGTGGCTAAAACCAAAGCAAACCAAACAAAAACAAAAAAACAACAGACAACTTCAAGAGAAGGGAGACTCAGCCTAAAATGGGAGTATAGAATGAGGATAATTTCAGGAATTAAAAGCAGTGGGAATCATGGAGGTAAAACCCATTTTTTTTGCCCTTGCATAAGCTCAGGGGCACCATTCCCATAGAGTACAATGTTATACTCCAAGGGGTACCATTCACATTATATTCTATGATAACTGCCTCCCTCCGCCCCACATCCTCTCCTGCTCCAGTTGTACAACACCAAGAAGTCCCTAACTCCTTATAGGAGAGAAGAATGAGGGTGTCAAAGTTCTGTGGGACTCCTACGCATGTAGTAGGAATCAGAAGAGAAGGAGACCTTGGACCTAATCCTGAGGGCAATGGGGAGCCCCTGGAAGCATGCTAGTTTCCATTTTACAAAGTTACCCTGACAGAGAAGTTGAGAATATACTAAAAGAGATTGATTACTGAGCAGAATAATTCCTTCCAAAGCTATTACAACTGCTCTACTGAGAAAGGTGGAGAGCTGATCTAAAAGAATTGTGGAGGGGATGATAAAGGGTAGGGGATGCTGGGAAAATACCTAAAAAGTAGAATTTACAAATCTGTCACCAGTAGGATATTTAAATGGAGAAGTGGTAGAAAGGGAGTGTCAGGAAGGCTTCAAGGTCAAATGTCTTGGTCAGAGAATACTGGAAGAATATCTTTTGCTTGTGGCTTGGAGAAGGGAATGACTAACTTGGGGCAAGCTGAGTTTTAGGTGTCTGGTGAATGTAGAGCCTTCGGGTGATGTTCTCTAGCAAGGAGATACAAATACGAGCCAAGGGAAAAAGAGAGGCTTAGGTTGGAGACTGAAATTTAGCAGTGTTGATACTTAGTGTTATTTGAGACCACGGGCTTGAATATGATCACCCATTGGGAAAGAGTAGCTAGAGTGGCTGAAGACAAAGGACACCAAAAACAGTGGAGCAAATAAGTCATAAATATCCACCATGACCTCATGATGACTTGCAAAAGAAAGGATTATAGCACTTACTCATCTTTCTTTCCCTGTTGTATAAATTTAAGTGTTTTAACTAAATTCGCTTTTATACTCACCTTCTTCTCTGTTATAGAGTGTTTGTTGGTAGTTAATTTTGGAATTTAGTTTATAGTTGAAGAATACCAAAACATGCATATCATTAAAGATCTGGGTGAGGAGTTGGAAGCAGTAACTGAAGTGGAGGCACTGTCAGCTGGAAAAGAGAGGGATACCTTGTGTTAGGTGAGGAATTTTTTTCCTTGACAGTAAAAAATATGGGGAAGAAAGGAAGGAGGGGAGGAAGGGAAGGAGGGAGGAAGGGAGGAAGAAAGGAAAGAAGGAGGAAGGAAGGAGGGAGGGAAAAGGTGTATACGGATAGAGATATTGGATAGCCGAAAGTGGGGACTAAAGCAGGCTGCTGTAATTTTGATGGCCTCAGTTCTGAACTCTCTTCCTATTTAGGATGAATCCAAAAGAGATAGGTGGATAGGAGACCAGCTCCCACTATTGAAACCTAGGAAGGGAAAGGAGTTCTCTTCCCTATCTACTGTGTGTCCATTATAGAAGCATGGCCAATCAACTGTTCTCACCTAAGACTGTGAATCTTGAAGGGTGATACACTGGTACAGGCCAGTTTTAAATTATATTGGGGGGTTGGCCAAATAAGAGTCCATGTGATATACATAGAGATAAGCTACTTGGATTCCCCGTTTGAGAAAAGACTTGCTGCCCAGCTGTAGGGAGTGTGGTCAGCAGTAAGCCTCCAGCTGTCAGCAACTTCAGGATCTATTGTAGCTGCAGAAAGCCACCTTGGTGAGGGTCACGCCCTTTCCTGGGCAGTCTGCATCTGGTGACTGAGCAAAGTGATTATATAAAGACAGCCATTTCAGCCTAATGCAGGACCATCTTATGGACATAACCTGCTCCTGAGCTCCCTGCCGGGTCGGCAGAGGCTTTGCTGGCTCTGTATCACAATTCTTGCCCTGCCCAGCCCTGCTTTCTTTCCCTTCTCTTCACAGTTTTCAACTCCTAATAAACATCTTTTACCCCAAACTCCACCTCGGTGAATTCCTCTGGTGAACCCAACCTGTGACATTGCATCAGTACGATGATGCCTGTGCAGTACCACTGGCACCAGTGGTGAAAATCTAAGTAGAACATTTCTATGACAGCATCTTTGAGTTCCTGTGTATTGGCTGAGTCCAATTCTCCAAAATTCTTATCAATTATATAATCTCTTGGTACTCTTTCAATAAATTCATTTTTTGTTAAAGATGAAGAAAAGGAGTCCATTTTTCCTATTTGTAATAGAGAATATGGCTGGTGTGAAATGTATTGAAATTTGAGCATTCCAGTCATCCTGAAAGAGGATTTGTTTGTGCTGTGCCAAGAAACTTTGTCATTAGGAAGGTACCTTCAGATATGTTACCTTAACTGAAAGGAAACAAGATAATTTGGGTTTGACATAATTTGAGAGGTGTCTTAGTTTAAACAGATTCTGAGACAAGGACTTGGGTACAGACAGTTTATTTGGGAGTTGATCCCTAGAAGCACAAAATAAGAGTGCATTGTTGAGGAAATCATATTTGTGAGCAACTAGAGCTTCAGACTTACTGGGGAGCCCTCTGAGAAACTGTATGGAACATGCTTCAGAATTCATGCTCCCAGAGGATGGGCATGCTAACGCATTTATCCATCATTTTTCATTGTGCATCGGTAAATATTTGCTTTGCATTGTTTTCGCCTAAGGAAATTAAAAATTCTTGCAAGACACAGTGATATCCATTTACGAAGGAAAACTCATGTATGTTGTCATATGTTGGTATTTCCTGGAGGCATTGTGGGTTATTCATCAAAACTGTTACTCTAGGCAGGGGCTGGAATTGACAGCACAGGCTCAGACCCGGTGGCAAGTATGATGTTCAAGGGCAATGGTGATCTCTGTTTCCAGCACGTGGTTGGTCGTGGTGGGTATAAGGTGTTGGAGCCTGAGCGGAAGGCTGTGGTGAGAATGAGTGGTTCAACGACAAGTAGGGAGAACAGCATGTCAAAGAGTCTTGGCAGTTCTTGTATGATCAGGCAGAGAGGCAAGTTGACCATTAGAAACCGGGGCCAGAAGTTTCTGTGTTAAAATTCAATTTTCCCCTGCCTGGAAAAGGGGAACTGCAAGCATAAAGCAGGGTCCCAGGCTCAAGAGATTGCTGGAAAGAAACCAGTGAAGGACGCCATTCTCTAAACTGGAAGACAGGGCCGAGAATTATAGCTCATGGACCAAGGGGACACTGCAGGAATCTGTGGTTATTGAATTTTGCCTGATAGTGAACTCCGTTGGATGTGGGACTAGAGCAACTCAACCAGTTCCAAACTCATGTAAGAATTGATGTAAGCCTGCAGGTGGGTGTCAGTTGGTAGTGCAGGGCGGTGGGGGGGTAGGTTTGCCAAAATATAGAGGTCTGGCAGAGCTTCATATTTGTCAGCTAAACAGACTCTTGACATCTTTGAAGAACTGGATTTATTCAGTCACCTTATTTTTCCAATTGAGTTGCAGGCACATATATTTCTAGAATGTCAGTATGAATAATTAATGCTTTATAAACAAAATGCTCATACATTTGTCAATTTCTACTTAAATGATGTGTTAAACTTTCAAGATATTTATTATTCTCCTTTTATGAGTAAAGCATTGTGCAGCATACAAAAAAGAATAAAACAGATCCTGCCTTGTAGAAGGTTGCAACGTTATTAAATGTACACAATTAGCATAATGTATGTATCTCTAGCACATGGCATACTGTCCATCACATAACAGATACTTGGTACATATTAACTAAATTAAGAGCTTATAGGGAAATCCAGTGTCTCCCTAATATAATTAAAGCCCTGTACTTCTAACTTTAGCAATGGAGAGAGAAGCTCACCTATAAAGGAAAAGACAAACTTTATAGCACCAACATTTCCTTCTAATATTCATCTTCCCATTGAAGTCTCACTAACTCCTATTGCAAATGTGCTGACATAAGGAGGTGTTATTCACCCCAACGTGAACTCATACATCTTCCCAAAATGGTGCAAATCACACTTGAGATTAAGAGGAAACATTTAATTACACTTACAACAATGCCAGGCACATGGTAGATACTATATAAGCACTTTATGCAGATTAACTTATTGAATCCTCACCAAAACCTGTGGAGTAGGTACTGTAATTATGGAGGAACTGAGGCCCAGAATGGTGAAGTGACTTGCTTAAGTTTACCCAGCTACAAAGTGCCAAGCCAGGATCCCAGCCCAGTCAGTGTGACTTCAAGGTCTGTCTTTGTAAGTACTACTCTATTCTGATCCAAGACTTCATTCAGATCTATAGAGAGCAAAGTAATCCCTGGGAGAAACATACAATCGGCAAATTGCTTATACGGTGAGGCTTATTTATCTTAATCTTTGCTTCCCCTACTTGAGCAAGTTACTTGACGTGTCAGGTGCCATCTTTTTCCTTCTGCTTTGGAGCATCCTCTAAGGCAGGGGTCCCCAACCCCCGGGGCTGCGGACCAGCAGGAGGTAAGTGGTGGGCGAGCGAGCGAAGCTTCATCTGCCGTTTCCCATTGCTCCCCATCACTCCCATTACCGCCTGAACCATCCCCCTGCACCCTGCCCCGTCTGTGGAAAATTGTCTTCCACAAAACTGGTCCCTGGTACCAAGAATGTTGGGGACCGCTGTTCTAAGGCCCAAAACAGTCTGAAAAAGCAATAGGAGGCAGTTCTGCTCTCTTTATAAGGCTGCTATTGCAGTCTTCTTCACATGACTGACACCGGTGATGTTCATGCTTTATAGGAGACTCTTCTTGCCATGCTTCCCTCTTAATGTGAATGAAAATAATTGGTAAACTGTAAAGAACTGTTAAAAAACCAAAATATTGTTATCTGTATTTAGCGGACCTAATGACACAGTTAAAATACTTTGCTCTAACATCCTGTTTTAGGTGAAAATGGCAAATGTTTTAGCAGGAATGTTCACAGAGTCTGTAATTAGTAGTCCAGTCAGCTTGGTGGTTACACAAAGAAACAAGGAAGCATCCTGAAGAAAGGTGAATATACAGATTAATTTAATGATGACATGGAAAAGATTGGACCTATTTTTGCCATTCAAGAAAGGATGAGTCATTTTTATATTTGGATCAGTTTATGCTGTACTAGTGAGGAAAATTATTTGCAAGTATAAAAAAATGAGCACTTGGGCATTTTCTCTCCTCTTTGCCATGTGTTCATTACCTATAAACTAGTTTGAACATCATTCCTTACCAATATTGAATTTAGATTTTGTTTTTCCTCCAGGTATAGATGACAGTACATTAATTTGTATATTTTGACTAACACATTTTTAGAGGAAACAATTCAGGTATATCACCTTATGTTTCCTTTGGAATACATGTAAGGTTTCCCATATTTTAAGGTTTGTTGCATAATAACTGTGCAGTAAGTACTGAAAGGCTGGTAATGATATTTTAGTGACTTCATAGATTTTATGTAAAGATGGGTATTTACACAAAAAGAATAGCTATTTTCTTTGATCTTTCTGAAGATGAGCAGTCACATCTATTCACTTTCACTATCTGACTGCCAATAAGAACATATGAATAGTAGACTGAGGGATTTTATTTTTGCTGTTGTTTCTTTGTTTTCTCCTGGAGCAGGCATCTAGTCTTATTCTGTGCTGACTTTTGTTTTTAAAGTAAAAGATGCTTTTCTCAATGCAAATATCAGGTATTCCTGTACCAGATTTATGGAACAAGCAACACATTCATTTGTATTTTTCAACTCAGACATGACAAACGTCCAAGCAATTTAGGACTGTTACTCAAAAATCGTGTCCACTCTGGTGGACTAGTTCCTAAATTTCTGAAGCTGCTTCCCACTGGAGAATAAAAATGAATTTTTAAATCTCATTGCATTACACTGAACACAGAGCAAATGTTCATGAATATTCACTACAAAATTAGAGGTTATTGGAGCCTTAAGATTTGAATTAGTATGGAAATGTAAGTTTTTTGCAGTCCCTGGATACTAAAAAAGCTGTTGTTTTAGTGTCTACAAAGGTAATGTTGGGAAAATTTCCCTACCAGTTGGAGTAAATTTGGAATTCCCTGGAAGTGGTAAAAAAAAAAAATCCGAAAGGTCTCAGGACTTCCCTGGTGGTCCAGTGGTTAAGAATCCACTTGCCAATGCAGGGGACACGGGTTCGAGCCCTGGTCCAGGAGGATCCCACATGCCGTGGAGCAACTAAGCTGAGCCTGCGCTCTAGAGCCCGTGAGCCACAACTACTAAGCCTGCATGCCACAACTACTGAAGCCTGTGCGCCTGGGGCCCATGCTCCACAACAGGAGAAGCCATTGCAATGAGAAGCCCACGTGCCACAACAAAGGGTAGCCCCCGCTCGCCGCAACTAGAGAAAGACTGCACGCAGCAACGAAGATCCAGCACAGCCAAAAATAAATAAATAATAAAAATAAATTAATTATAAAAAAAATTTGAAAGGTCTGAAAACGCTGTCATATGGGGCATAGATGAAGAAACTGGGGAGGTTTACCTAGGAAGCCTGTAGGTATAAATGGGATGGCTGTCTGTTTTAAGGATGAAGTTTTTCAGACAAAATCCCTCTGATAGGTGAGAGGTAGGGTTGGGTCATTTCTAGAAAACCTTTCCTATTTTATGTTTTTGTTTTGTTTTGTTCGTCCTAACCTCATCACCATACTCACATTGAAGGACACGGATGCTGGTGGAAATCGTCTTTATGATCCAATGTGGTAATGCTCCTTCACTGTTTTAAACAGAGTGGCTTGTTAATATCTAGTAATTATCTTCATGATCTAGTTTCTACAGACCATTTTCATATGTTGAATCATTAGTTTCTTGTACTTCTTACTTCTGCATAACAGAAGATGGTTGCAAAATTAATTATTAAAAATAGCAATATTCTTGCCTACAAAATAATAAGCAAAATATATAAGGAAAGATTCAACATACAGCAAAACAATTATATTACCCAAGAATAAGCCAAACAAAAAGATGCGTAAGATTTGTAAAAAGAAAATTTAGAAATACTACAGAAGGATTTTAAATAAACATTTGTGCAGATGGAAAGGCACGCATCATTCTTGAATGGAAATAAAATTAATCTATAAATTCAATGTGATTCTAATTATAATTTCAGTATTACAAAATGAAACTCTTAATAGTCTGAAGTATAAACACATGATATAAATCAAGAGAATAGGGATAAAGAGAAATAAAAAGAGAGGATAAGATTCACCAAATGTTAAAACATAATATAAATGTTCTATAATTAAAACTCACAAAAATAATAAACAATTCAAAAGAACAGAATAAAGAGTCTAGAAATAGACCTAAATAAATATGAGTATTAATAGCTGATGACAATGACACTTCAAGTCTGTGGGGTAATACTGTATTAGTCAAGTGATAGTGGTAGTTTATTTGGCTATCCATTTCCAAAAGCATAAAATTGGATTCCCTATGTCATGTCTTAGAAAAATATTCATTTCTGATCTATCACATTTTGTACACATAAAATTTTAAAGAACACTAGAATGAAATATAAATAATCTTGGGAATACTTTTCTAAGCATCTCTCTCTCTCACACACACACACGCGCGCGCACACACACACACACACACACACACAAGACGAAGTAAAAGACTAATAAACTTGACCACATAAAAACTGATACTCTGGAAAATAAAGTCAAATAATTATTGAATCTTCAAGAATGTAAATGTCTTAGTGGTTTCATAGCATTATCTACGCAGATGTGCCAGAAATATACCACTCAACTGTTGGTTGATTTTTAATCTAATTTATTTCAAGATTGTTATCTTTCTGCATGAATCTTTGCTAGCATTTCTGATTATTTTGTCACAATAAATTCTTAAATGTGAAAAACAGAAAGGCAAATAAAAACTGGGGAGGAGTTGTATGTACACTAGCTAAAGGACCTACTTCATTAACACATAAGTTCTAACAATAGGAAAAATATGAATTGTTCTATTGAAAAATGAGCAAATAATATAAAGAAGCATATGATGGTAAAAGAAATACAAATGACCAATCAACATATGAAAAGATATTTAATCTCAGTCATAAATTGAAAAGAACAACAAAACAACTTTTTCATTTATCAGGTTGCCAATGTTGGAGTTTTCTCAGCTTTTTGAAGTGTTGGGAATTAGTCATTCTCATCATTTACTGGTGTAGTATACATGTGTGTAACTTATTGCAGGGCAGTTTAACAATGTTTATCAACATTTTAAATGCATTTATCCTTTCATTGAACAATTCCAGCACCCCAGCACCAGATTTACTCTACATAAAATCTCATAAATATCCTAAACACGTCCACTGCAGCATCAATTCTTAAAGAAAAAGTCTGGAAACAATACATGGTGGAATATTTCACAGCATTAAGAGAATGAGGTAGATGTGTATGTGCTGATATGAAATGATCTCTTAGCTGAGTTTTCCACTCATTCCTGTTTTCTTTCCAGAAGAGCTTATTGACAATCAACTGTGATCTATCAGTATTCTATTATAAGCACTAACGATACAGTGGTGAATGAGCTGGCCTAACCCCATCCCTCACAGTACTTATATCTGGTGAGAAAGATAGTCAAAACGGGAACACCAATACGATCATTTGAGATAGTATTAAGTTCCTTGAAAAGCTAAGTAATCGGATAGACAGTGATGGAGTAGGGCTTGAGGGGATACATTTCAATTTTCATTTTAAGAATATTTTGTATTATTTGAATTGCTTTTGCTACCTGTAGAAAATTTTCCTTTTACTTATGAAAAAAAATAAAAATAAGTTTTGAATAATGTTAGAAGAGGTGGTTTTTTTCCCCCTATAGTTGAGACAAAAATACAAAGTAAAAACGTATCTATGTTATAACATCTAACTCTGGAAATAAATATGATGTTTTAACTTTTCTGTTTCTTTTTGTTTTATAAGAAATTTACCATTAACTTTGGCAGTTTTCATGTACCTTGTGGGAATCTGAGGAAATTTAGCTGAGAGGATCCCTTAAGTGACTTAAATTATGAGAGTCAGTTCTAGCCCTCCTGATAGCGTTTAGGAAAGTTCCTTGAATCTTCATAGCACCTCTGTGACGAAAGAATGCCTTTCATCATTTAAAAAGATTGTACAATATACCAGAAAATTGCATAAAACCTAAATATATGACTTAACAACTTGCTGTAAAACAAACACTGTGTAAACACTCCACAGGTCAAGAAATAGAAATTTGCCAGAAGCTTCCTGTGTGCTGCTTCCAGATCATAATCTATTCTTCCACCCCAGCCCTACACACAGGTGAACTAATAGCCTGTCTCTTTTACTGTTTCTTTATCCCTTCCCTTCAGAGTTTTATCACCCATATATATTTTTCACTTAAAAAAATAGATTTATTCTTTAGTTTTGCCTGTTTTCATATTAGTAGAATTATACTACACGTTTTTTTTTCTTTCTTGATTTTTACACTCAACGTTAAAATGTGTCAAATTCATCCATATTGTTGCATTTAGCCGGTAGTGTACTTGAGCTGGTGCTTCTCAGCTCATGGGAGCTGATTGTATGCATCTCTCCTCAATCTTGTGCCCAATGAAATTACATTGGTAATGTGAATTTAGCCAAGGGAAGAGCATTTGCACCATGAAAATTGGAAAATGCAACAAATCAAAGCTTTTTCTTTCAGAGAGTCCATTGTTAAGCATTAACCAGTGCAGCAGTGTACTTTAGCTGTAGTTACACCATTTCAATTGCTGTGCCTTCTTTCATTATATAACTAGACCACAGTTTATCTGTCCATTCTTCTGTTGATGGACAGTAGAGCTGTTTCCGGTTTTCTGCAACCATAAACTGTTCACCCATTACCTTTCTTGTACATGTGTCTTGATGCACATAATAAGCACACATACATGTATGGTGTACTCCCAGGAGTGGAATTATTGGGTCACAGTTCAGGCGCTCTCTCTGATCTCTAGTCCTTTCCTTGTCTTGGCTCAGTAACTCCTTCATATCTTGTTAGTGTTTTATGCTTCTTAAATGTTTGTTGTCTGCTTGTTTGTTTACTTATATTTTGCCTAGTTTTGCTTTGTTTTTAGTATTTTTCAGTAATCAGGTTGGTCTAATTTATCAGAACTTCTATTATCAAAAGCTTTCCTTTCACTGCTCCCTCAGTAACACCTTGGAGCTATTCTTGCTTCCAATGCCTCCTCAATTGCACCATTAGACAAATAGTTCAACTGCTGAGACAGGGCTATTTTACAGACAACTTTTAATGGATATAAAGAATCATCTGTTCAGTAAGAAAAATTGATGTCAGAAAAGAATAAATATCCTACAGCTTAGAATAGAGCAGAATCCCTCTACCTGATATATTCATTGGCTTAGAGCACAATATTCTGTTCATAGGGAACATCGATTCTGAAAGTGAGATCTGATTTACTCCACAGTGGCCATAAGAATGTTCTGAGGGCAAGACTTCAATGAATTGTATGTGATTCCTTCTTCCTATATTTATTCAAGTTGCTTTTGTGGCTGAGGGAGTTACGGACGTTAGGGAACAAGGAGGAGGAGAGGAAGGATGAAAAATGCCCCATTCCCTCACTCTACCTTAAAGTACATTCCATTCTTTTCTGGATCATCACTGCACTAAGGGCTACCCAAGGAGTTTCCATTTGACCTCTTCTGACCCTGCCATATACAAACTTTAATATTCCTAAGTCCTATTTGCTCAGAGTTTTGCTTTCTGCATTAAAAAGTATCTAATTCCTATCAATGTATTTTACTTCCCAAGACACGGATATTTTAGTGATATTTCCATTCCATGTTTTAACTTCAGTGATTACTCCCCATTCAGAGAGACTTTGGGGGATATTTGAGGACAACTAGTGTATATGAAGGAGTAACCTTACTTTATCATTTTGTTTCATCTAAAGATGCCATGACAGTGCTAAGGATCTAGAAAGCCTCTCCCACTGTAATAGAAAAAAAAAAAAGACAACAATAACGAGATAATCTATAGAATCTTATCTTTTCCTGTGCTTATCATACAGTTGAACGTCTCAATGCAATGAGTAAGTAAGTAAAATAAATTCCAAAGGGTAACAGGCCTCACGAAGGAAAGAGATACATACAAACTGTTTCACCCTGACAGAGCATAAAAAGAAGAGGTGTCCTACAAAAAAGCAAGTGAGAAGACAGCTAAAATTTTAACGAATTCCTCAAGAGCAACTGTGGGACAGTATAGACTGTCTCAGAGCCCCGTTCCTTCCTGATCTCTTTTCCATGGGCCTCTGCCAAGCACCTATGAGAAAGACTGGGGAGAGAGCAGGAGACCTGAGAGCACAGGCATGAAACGCCACCCAACTCCTAGACCCTTCTCTCATATGGAGCAAACACCTTAAACTTCGGTGGAAGGGCAGGGAATCAGCTTTTACCCAAGGTCCAGGGAAAGATCCATTGCTTTGGGAGGAGAGATAGAAGCAAAAACCATTTGTTCCTGGGAAAGAGGTAGAAAACCCTCCTTTCCCCAGTTACAAGCAAGAGTAAACTGCCGTTGTGAGAGGCGCAGGAAACCTGCCATAACGGTAACCACACCAAGAGCCTTGCACCAAATAACAAGGAACAGCAATCTATCACTTAGGGAAGGGAAGGGAAACCCTCTCACCACTGATTCAAGAAAAATATGCTCTTGTTGAGGGAAAAGTAAAATCAAAAGCCTACCCCTGGGCAAGAAACCCTCTCGCATCCCAGGTCCTCTATAGATACAATAGTTTGGTTGCTATAGGGGTAGGAAAGGCCGGAATGCTGAGAAATCCCCACTCCAATTTTCCAGGTATACGTAGCCCAAGACTGAGGCTGGCTGAGGAGAATTGAGAATTGCCCCCTCCCCTAGCTCCCATGATGAGCTTCACATCAAGTAACAAGTAATGGCAATCTACTTTTCTCTAGAGGAGGGGCAAGACCATGTAGAGAGAACCCATGTGATACAGGTGCGCAGGGCCTTTCAAAAGCCGAGGGTGAAGCAGGAGAACATGGACAAAATACCCTCGTATCCAAGAGCCCACATTAAGTAAAAGTAACAGCAGCCACTCCTGGAGGATTCTGAATTCTGTGGTGCACTGAATATAACTATAATAAAATCTAAACCCAGCTCAGTTACTAACTAGATTTATTCAGACTACTCCACACGAACAGCCTGACAGAGAAGAGGTGAGCTCATTTCTAGTTATAAGTATCATTTACCTCAGTCTCTGCACAGTGTCCAGTATCCAAAAAAAATTAGGAAATGTACACAAAAGACAGTAAAACTGACCTATGGTCAGGAAATAAAGCAGTAAAAAGAACCAGACCTAGAGATGATACCAGTGTTGGAACTTATAGGAGATTTTAAATAACCTTGATTAATAAGTTAAAGTATCTAGTGCAAAAAGGTGGACAACATGCATGAATAGATGGAGATTTTAATTAAAAGAATTTAAAACAACGTATCAAAATTTGTACGTATCAAAATTTGTGGTTCATGGCTAAAGCCATGTAAGTTTCTGTCTTAAGAAACTAGAAAAGGAAGAGCAAATTAAGCCCAAAACAAGCAGAAGGAAGGAAGTAATTATAAGAGCAGAAATTAATAAAAGACAAAAAGACAATAGAGAAATCAATGAAACCAAAAGGTGTTTTGTTTGGGGGGAAAATGTCAATATGATAAACGTTTAGACAGATGTATGAAGAAAAAAGAAAATAATACACAAGGTACTAATATCAGGAAACAAGAGGGGCATCACTATAGATCTTACAGACATTACATGAATAGTAAATGAGTATTATTAATAACTTTATGCTAACAAATTGCATGATTTAGATGAAGTAAACACATTCCTTAGAAACCACACACTATCAAAGCTCACTTAGGAAGAAGTTGTTAACTCAAATATCCATATATATATATATTAAGGAAATTGAATTTGCAGTGAAATATCTTCCCCGCCCCCAAAAAAAAGCAAAGCAAAAAAAAAAAGCCAGACCTAGATGGCTCTTCTGTTGAATTCTACCAAACATTAAAAGATGAAATAATACCAACTCTATACAAGGGTGTCTTGAAAACAGAAGTGGAGGAAAACTTCCCAGATAATTTTGTAAGGCTGACATTGACCTGATACCAAACACAAAGATATTACAATCAAAACAAACTATAGATGCGTGTCCTTTATAAACATAGAACCAAAAATCTTTAACAAGGTATTATAGAATAAAATCATCAATATTTTAAAAGGATAATGCATCATGACCAACTGGGTCATACCCTAGGAATGCAAATTTGTTAACATTAAAAAAATCTATCAGTGTAATTCGCCATATTAACAGTGGAAAAAGAAAAAAGTTATCTTAGATGCAGAAAGAAAATTTGACAAAAATTCAACATTTGTTCAAAGTAAAACATCTCTGCAAACTAAAAATATCTGGGAACTTCTCACAACCTGATGAAGATCATCTGCAAAACACACCTAACACAATAGTTAGTGGTGATTGACTGAACAGTTTCACTTACTGATTAGAAATGAAGCAAGAATGTCTGTTCTCACTCCAAGTATTCAATATTGTGCTGGAGAATCTAGCCAGTATAATCAGGAAAAAGAAATGAAATGCACACAGGTTGGAAAGAAAGAAACAAAATTCCTTTTATTCTTATGTGACATGATCATCTACAAATAAAATACCAAATAATCTACAAAATAACACACTAGAATTAATAAATGAGTTTAACAAGATCAAAGAATACAAGGTCAGTTTCCAAATATCAGTTATATACTAATAATGAACAATCACAAAATGACGTTTTAAAATGAATTTATAATAGCATCAAAAATAAATACTTAGGAATAATTTTAATAAAGTATGTTCAAGATTTGTATTATGATATCTAGAAAACTTTGCTGAGAGAAATTAAAAAAAACAGATACACTATGTGGATTAGAGACAATATATGTAATACATGAATTCTTCTTGATTTTTTAAATGGGGGTATAGTTAATTTATAATGTTGTGTTACTTTCTGCTGTACAAAAAAGTGAATCAGATATACATATACATATATCCACTCTTTTTAGATTCTTTTCCATATATGTCATCACAGAGTATTGAGTGGAGTTCCCTGTACTATACAGTAGGTCCTTATTAGTTATCTGTTTTATATATAGCAGTGTGTATATGTCTCCCAATTTATTCCTCCCCCCCTTCCTCCTTGGTGACCGTAAGATTGTTTCTTACATCTGTGATTCTATTTCTGTTTTATAAATAAGTTCGTTTGTACCATTTTTTTAGATTCCACTTATGAATGATATCATATGATAGCTGTCTTTGTCTGACTTACTTCACTCAGTATGACAATCTCTAGGTCCATCCATATTGCTGCAGATGGCATTATTTCGTTCTTTTTCATGGCTGATCAATATTCCATTGTATATATGTACTACATCTTCTTTATCCATTCCTCTGTCTATGGACATTTAGGTTGCTTCCATGTCCTGGCTATTGTAAATAGTGCTGCTGTGAACAGTGGGGTGCATGTATCTTTTCTAATTACGGTTTTCCTTGTATACTAGATAGACATCTTGATCATATGTTGGAGAATAACCTGTATTTAAACCCTGGTAGCACTTATATCACATGGGATTGTGTGGGCCTGATGACTCGGTCTCTTTCTCTAGGCTGTTTGATCCTTGAAGGTTGGTGGTTAGTAAATTACTGTTGAACAAAATAAATGGCTGTGGTTTTCTATGTCCTAATATTTTCTTCTAACATTTTTCACAATAAAGTAAAAAGAGAATGTTTTTATCACTGTATAAAAGTAAATCTGGCATATTCTACTCTGAAGTGAGATGAAATGCCGGATCAGTGAAAAGTTAGGAAGAGAATATAACCTGTAAAAACATTTTTCATTCAGGGAAGGGAAAACTACTGTTTTCTTTTTTGGTGTACTTCCACACAATATTTTATTTGCATTGATTATTTTTCTTTTATTATTTTTATTTAAATCACCAAGGTAAGAATACTAGTTTTGATTGATTATTTTCTTTCTAACATTAAAATCTTTATCTGCCTCCATCATCAGAATATCTTATTCATTTCATTTATGCAATGCTATAGGAGAAAAGGATTTTATTTTCATAATTTTATGTAGAGAATTTGTTTTAAAATATGTATAGTCGCTCAGCCCATGTATTATTTTAATTGTTTTCTCTAACATTCTACCATTTCCATATGTTGCAGAAGATGCTGTATCCTCTAGGTTTAAAGGATGTATAGATACAATTGACCAGAAAGTACTCTAGGGCTCCTGAAATCCTTCCTGGGATCTATCAATAAATTTGCATAGGTGTAGTGTTTAATTCAATTAAGGAAGAAAAAAGAGCAAATTCATTTTTAAAAAATCGATTACCTTTGTTAATACTTCCTCAAAACACACAAGTGTTAAATTTGCTTTATTTACATTAGAACAATATTGGCTCCTTTCAGGAGGTCCGTGAGGGTAAAGCGAGTATTTTTCTAAGATGCATGATGTATTTCTACGTATGGAAATCTCAGCTATGATATTATTACTAGAAAGAAGTCTTGAGGCCTCTAGTGTTCATACTAGGGACACAGAGTCATCCTCCTAGGATAACGGTTATTAATAAGTACCACTGTGAATCAAGTCAGTTTATGAGCAGTGTGTGCAAAATGTACAGTCACCTTTAAACCTTCTGTTAAGGATATGGGACTGCAGAATGTATCTGAACTTCCCAGGAAGCCAATAATGAAAACGTCCCAATGCCCTTCATATATGTAAAGATGATCTTTTCTTTTCATCATAAATGTATTCCAGAAAAATTAGTAGAAGGTTATCATTATTGTTTGAGTTTGGGGACTAAGTAAAATCCTCATTGAAGCATATCGGAGGAACTTGACAAATCTAAGAATAATATGTTCAAATATGAGGTGATAAAAAAGATAAGTCCTTCATTATCTTTTGTGTGACTCCAAACCAAACAGGTTTATATCACTATCCAAATACACATGATTTACATTTCTTCATGTCCCTGTTCATGCAGTTCCCCTTCCTAACTCTACCAGAAATATTAATCTCCATCTCTTTTTGTTCATGTATATGTTACCCATATTCCTTGACTCTTCTACACCATTAAGCTATTGCTGACCACTTATTTATAGTGATTTTTGCCCTTCTTGTGACACTAATCTGGATATTCATTTACCTTAAGCCACGTGTCTCTTGTAATGTGTATCCCAAATTCAATATTTATTTTTTCCAATTAGATTATTTACTTCATCATTTCAGGAATTAAGTATCTTTTCAGGTCCCCTAAGGCAGTGTTTTTCAAATTGTGGATTGTGCCTCATTAGTGGATTACAAAGTCATCTTAGTGGCTCACAACTAGCAATTTTAAAAACAATAATGACTCTAGCATTGTGACTATGGTACAGAATTTGAGAAAAAACTGAAAAAAACACCCCAAATCCCACACAAAAAAATTCGTAATTAATATTAAACCAATGCCAGAAAATCATCAAAAGCTCAGTGTGTAAAGATGAATAGTCAGACAGATAGGTGGGTGAACAGACATAATTTCATAGAAAGGAGATTATCCTACAAATCACTGTTTTTCATAAAACTGTTCCATATAATTTTACTTGAACTGCCACCTGCTTTATAAGTGGTGCTTAAACAGTAGGGAACTTTGACCTCTGTGACTGCTTTGAACCTCCTCTGATTTAATATTATAATCAAAGTCCTGAAAAATGTTGCTTTTGCTTACTTTCCTATGGGGAATTAAATATTTTAAAAGTCTAAAATAAAAAATTTCGAAAATACATAAAAGTATATAGAATAATGCAGTGAATCCCTATATTCCCTTTACCTTGATTGAGCAGTTACCAAGATTTTGCCATATTCACTTTATCTAATTATTTTTTGTTTGTTTTTGCCTTCTCTGAAGTAGTTTGAAACAAATCCCAGATATGATGTCATTTTTATTTCTGCACTATAGTATACATCTTTAAAAATTAGGGACATTTTCTTAAATAACCAGAATACCATTAACACATCTACCGAAATTAACAATAAAATAATTCTTTGGTGTCAACTAATACACAGTCCATATCCAAATGATCCCAATGTATCCTTCTGCGGTTGACTTATTTGAAACAGGATCTAAGCAATGTTCACACATTACCATAGGCTACTATTTCCCTTAGGTTTCCTTTAATGTAAGTGAGTCCTCCCTTCCATTTTTCCTTTTCCAATTTTTCCTGCCCATGTTCTGTTTGCAGAAGTCAGTCCCATGTTCTTGTAGAAGGGTCCATATTATCAATTCGGCAGTTTGGTCCATACAGTGTCGCTTAACTTGTTCCTCTATATTGCTTATACTTTTGGTAAGTTGGGGTTAGTACTAGAGGCTTGATTAGTTCAGCTTCAGTATTGTTAGTAAAACTTTTATAGGTGAGGCTATGTGCTTGACATAGCATATCACCTCAGAAGATGCATAGTGTTGGTTGTTCTACTATCAGTGAGGCTACAGTTGGTCAGTGAGTTTAGCTGTCAACTGCCATCTCCCTCCATTGTCAGTTTCCCACTCAAGCTTTCATCTAATGGTTTCATTCAGTGATAACTCATTCAAGAATCAATTGTTTTATTAGGGATTGCCAAGCGGTTATTTTCTAACTGGTTACTCTAAAAAATGGTTCATAGAGGAAAGGCAAGGTAAATGCTTATTTGTCAATTTTGATAAAAAGTTTATGCCCTTGTTTCTTTCGTTTTTGTTCAATCATGGTATTTTTCTCTTTCTGTTTTGTTTATTTTAAAATATTAGAGATTTATAATATTTAATAAATTCAGCATGCTTTATCAGTTGTGTTCATTATTCATTAGTCAATTTGATGCTCAAATTACCCCATCTTTGGCCAATGATATTATCTACACGTTGGCTCTGATCTCTTTTTGTCACAGCCTTTTAGTCTCTGATGGCACAACATGATGTTTGCATGTTTTTTGACCCAAACTTGGAAATAGACTGTAAGGAGAGCTCATTTCTTTTGGTGAAATATGATGTTTGAAGACCACAATCTGGGTGTAGTTGTGTTCACTGCTATTGACTTGTCACTGCTTCTAGTAGAGAAATGCTAAGGCATATGTATCTTAAAAAAGAAAAGAAATAATGACTTCATGTTAAGAATTTTAATTCAAATTTAATATTATATTTTTAATTTAAATTATTTGATTTTATACCTGAATCTCTTTTCTCTTACATGGGAAGCATTGGTTCCTAACTATATTCCCGTACTTAATAATTTGCATTACTTACACTATTAAAAATAAATTCAGGGAGCTCCTGGTGGTCTAGTGGTTAGGATTCAGCGCTTTCACTGCCGTGGCCCAGGTTCAGTCCCTGGTTGGGGAACTGAGATCTCTCAAGCCGCGAGGCCAAAGTTAAAAAAAAAAACAAAAAAAACCCCACAACCCATCCCCCCTCCAAATAGATTCAAAATAACACTGATACTGTTACTAACAATTTTCCTAATGAATTAATTTTGAGATTTCTTTGTGGCTTTATTTTTTTGAGCCTATATTCCACTAAGTATGTGCTGTTAAAGTACCAGGTTCTAAAGTCAGTTAAAATAATTGTTTTCTGTATTATTTTGTCACCAACTTGATTTGCAGTTTGGTTGTTTTAAATTATTAAAAAATTTTAGATACTGATTTTCCCTTTTTATTTAATTTTATATTTAAACATGTAAAACCAAGTACAAATCCAAATTCAAAACTATGTAGTAAGACATATTCAGGAAAGTGTTAATTTTTTTGCTTTAAACACCAAATGTTACTTTATCAATTTAGGGTAACACTCTTTCTCTACTATTGTATAAAATATGTTGAACATAATTATACATTTTCTTGATGACATAAGAGCTTCATTACATATCAACCATAATTGCATGCTATGGTTTTGCGATAATCAGAGCTCCTTTACTGCATACTAAAGGTCCTTAGAACTTGAGTTAACATTTTTTAACCTTTTTTTTTTTTTTTTTTGCGGTACGCGGGCCTCTCACTGCTGTGGCCTCTCCCGCTGTGGAGCACAGGCTCTGGATGCGCAGGCCCAGCGGCCATGGCTCACAGGCCCAGCCGCTCCATGGCATATGGGATCTTCCCGGACCGGGGCACGAACCCGTGTCCCCTGCATCGGCAGGCGGACTCTCAACCACTGCGCCACCAGGGAAGCCCTTAACCTATTATTTTTATTAGTTTTCTTGTGGACTTTCAAGCTGTCCGTTCTCATGCCTCTGCCAATTACCTTCCATAGATGCTTCTCATTACCTCCTGTTTTGTAAACTTGGTGTTCAGATAACCAAGCAAGTTAGCATAGTAAGTAAAGTAAATGTATATTGAAGGAGAACTTAAGAACATTTCCTGAGTAAAGTACATACGTTTTAAGTGGCATGTTGCATCCTTTAATTTTTTTTCTTACTGCTCTCAGCTGCATTCTGGAGAGACTACAGAATGCCAACACATCAATTTCAGACAGGCGAGGTGGTGTCAGTTTGTATTTAATGACAATACATAATGTAGTGGTTAAGAAGATGATCTCTGAAATCAACAGAACTGGATTTGAATCCTACTGTGTCACTTACTAGCTCTGTTTCCTTGTTCATTCTCCTTCAGATTTCTAAGCTTCAGTTGTCTCATCCACAGATGAAATGGGGAGAATAACACTACTCTTGTCAAGCGTTAGTTTCTTTACTTTCCCACTTACCATGTGTTTTAACTATAGATAACAATTTTTATTGGTTTTTGGCTTACTGTTACAATCATTTTTGGGGGGCAGGGTTGGAAATATAAACATATATGTATACTTATATTTCTATACATAAAATGTAGCATATTAGATATACTGTTCATAACTAATAATCACTCTGGAAAATGGCTCCATATCAGTGTAAATTGATCTTCCACATTCATTTTATGGCTGTATAGTATTCTAGTTATTAAATCAGTTCCTTAATGATAGCAATGTGGATTATGTCTGCAGTTCTTCCATCACAAATAACATTGTAAAGAATAACCAAATGTATAAATAATTACAGGTATCTGATAGTGTATCTTTGGGATAGCAGTGACATTGCTGAGATATAAGGTACATGCCAATGTAATTTTTTTTTTTTGGATCTTGTCAAACTCACCTACATAGGAATTGTATTATTTTGCATTCCCCACCAGTAATATATGATTATAATTGTTTCTCTATAGCTTTGCCAGTGCAGTGTCTTGTTAGATTTTTGGATTTTTGTCAACTAGTAGGTAAGAAATACCATCTAACTATAGTTTTAATGAACAATTCTTATATAATAAGACAGAGTATATGTTCACATTTAGAATCCATTTTTTATTTCTTTGGTGAGCTTAAGGTTCATATTTTTGGTCCATTTCTTTCTTCATATTGATGGCCTCTAATGCTCTATTTTGAGAATCTCTGTATTATTAGAGCTAGTTTTCTTTTTTTTTCTGTGATATAAATCACAAACATATTTTCCCAGTTTTTCTTTTGATTTTTATTGTGCTTTTTGCCATGCAAAAAAAAATTAATGTAATAAAATTTATCAATCCTTTCTTTTATTGCTTCTGAATTTTGAATTATAATTAAGGAAGTTTTTCTACTACCATGTTATAAGAAAATCCACCCATATTTTACTTAGTGTTTATATAATTTAATATTTTATATTTAAATTTCTGATCTCTTTGAAATTTATTCTTGTATAAAAAGACCAAGGCCTTTTTAAGAGAAAAACATCAGATATCCATTAGACTTTTTGACAGGAAGGCCTTACACCAAAAGACAGTGGAGTAACGTATTTAAAATAGACAGCGAAAGATAATACAAGTCAAGGATTTATATATCCAGCCAAGCTAACTTTCAAGTATAAAGGCTACAGACATGCTATGAGCATGCAAGGATTCAGGGAATATTTTTCCATGAACACTTGTGAAGAATCTATTAGAGAATGAACTTCACAAATCCACAACGACTGAAGAAGCATTGACATAAGGACTGGTTTTAACCATCAAATAAAATTTCCTGTAGAGTTAAGTCTAAATGATAGATACAGGATGGAGCATTATAGTACAAATCTCTGACTCTGTCTTCCCACTTATAAGGACTTCTGTGATTACATTGGACTCACCTGGATAATCCAGGAAAATCACTTCATCTCAAGGTTCTTAACTTAATCACACACGAAAAATCCCTTTTGCCATGTAAAGTAACATATTTACAAGTGTTGAGGATTAGGACATGAACATCTTTGCAGAAGGCATTATTCTGTCTATCACAGGTATTACTAGGATTGAAAACATAATACTTCTAAGATCATAGCAGGGAAGCAATAGAGTATCAAAAAAAGAAAGTATATATATATATATGTACACATATATATAATGATATTAATATACAAGTAACCATTTATAGAAGATTATCTTTCTAGATATCAGTGATATAACAGAGAGAATAAAACATACTTTCTAGTAAAAGACTATATATATGCATACGTGTATACATACATATACAAAAGAACTACATGTATGTGTGTGTGTATATATATATGCTTGTATATATGTAAATGTGAGGAAAAATGGATGACAGATTCACACTAATAAAAGGAGACATTTACATACTTCTCAATATAAGACAGAATAAGTGGATAAAAATTAGAAGGATATAGAAAGCAATTAACAAGGTACACATTATAGCATACTTTGAACCTATATAATAGAGAACATACTTTCTTCAAGTGTGCATAAGTCATTCAAAAAAATTAACTGTATCTTAGGCCACAAAGAGAGATAGTTTCAGTAAAATTCAAGAATAGAAAAACTACAAAAAGTATTCACTGATCACAGTGCAATAAAACTAGAAATTAATAACAACAATTAAAAAATTTTTTTCTACCTGGAAATTAAAAAAAAACTAGCAAACAGCATTTGAATCCAAGAAAAAACATGGACCAAAATTGCAGAATTTTTGAAAATAACAATAATGAAAACATGATCTATCAGAATCTATGGATACAGCTAAAGTATTTATCAGAGGAAATTTTATATCTTTAAATACTTATACAAATAAAGCCGATATACATTTTTTTCTGATAACTACCTCCCCCAAGAATATCCTTGCCCCATCCACAACTACAGTAGCTCCCTTGCCAGGGCTGGGACTCGTCCTTATTTAAAATTCTGATATTTTGTTTATCATGGATTTTTGTATTAACTTTCATTTTTAAAAATATCGCATTAAAGTATCATTTATCTCGATTAATGCGTTTTTTGGTGCCTCCTTAAATTTTGGACCCAAGGTCAGTGCCTCATTTGCCTTATTTTAGTCTTAGCCCTGAGTTGGGCCTCAGAGGTCATCATCACTTCCCTTGACAACACGGATGGGCATAAACATCACCCAGCCCTCCAAATTGAGTGAATTCCCTTCAACTGCAGCGGAGAAGCTGGCAGAATTTCTGCATTTACTGAGCTGGGAAGGAGATGCCACCAGGGTAAAGGGGTGTCTACAGGAGCAGCCAGAAACAAGATCACCATAGACTTCCATGGTTCTTGCCTGAAGTTCAGCATTTTTTCAAGCACAAATGCCCCTCAGATTATTGTATCTTTGGTTAATTTCCAGAGCACTAAAATGGTTTTTTGGTCAATTTTGTATAGCTTTATAGTATACAAAATTGTATAGCTTTATAGCTATTTGAGGAGAGGATTTACTCATGTCCTCACTTGAGCATACCAGAAGTCCAGCCTTGGGTCAGAATTTTTATTATTTTTATGTCAGCAATTAAAGGATTTTCAAGAAGTAAAGGAAAGTAATAACCAGTAAAAACCAGTCAGACCTGCAGGCTATTTTCAATATTTTTTAAAGGCCTACCCGAAATAGCATGTTCATTTCAATAAATATGTCCGGAGTAATTAAAAAGATGTCTTACTTTGCTTCTGTTGTAATCACATCATTTCAGAGTGGATCCCAGCTACTTAATGATGTTCAGAAGCTGTGTTTGGTAGTTATAGATGTTTCTGATTAATTAAAAACAGAAAAGGAAATTATGACTTAATAGATGCAGTTTGTTCTCTGGGCACTGACTTTCAAAACATGAAGTACATGGGGGAAGGACGTAATAAATAAGTGGCGTTTAGTGGTTGAAAGGTTGAATCAGTACTTTAAAGAAAATTTAGAGCAGCCATTTCTCTTAAGCCCAGAGAATCTTGGAAGATGGAAGAGAGGTAAATATACACTTCAAAGACTTCCTAAGAATGGCCTTGGGATTAGGAAGGTGGATCTCTTTTGGTAAAAGAAATAAATACACTGAAAAAAAATATTCTCCTTGCTTCTTCTCCTTTGCTAATGGCAACAAAATCCACAATTTGTAACATTTTATGTATGTTTAAAAATGAGGCACCTCTGCTCAAAAATCTCTTCTCCAATCGGTGGTGTCTGATATCCCAAACTTAGAGAGTTCTAATATTTAAGCTTCCCCTATGGTTGTGGACATTTTTTCAAATGTAAATACTGCTGGCTGAGGTCTCAAACTCAGCCATGAAAAGATGTTAGGGAATGTGAATTAGATACTCAATTCTCTGACTAAAAATGGGGGGGCGAGCAAGAAGGTAGGAGAATAAGGCACAGCAATGCCTGATAGGCCCTCTAAAGAGGATTGTTCTCTGCTACAAAATTTTCCTAGGTTCAAGAGCTAAAGCCCATACTAGTCTGTTCTAAGGAGACTAGTTCTTGTTAACTGATGCTCCCTTTGTTTCTCTGAGGATCATGGAGGTCCATGTACCATATGTCTGAATGGTTAAAAGTTACAAATCAAGCTAACAAACTGGTAAACCTAAAATATCAGTGCATTCAAACATACTATCCTCCTATCTTGGCAAATATATCTTCATAATGACTAAATTTAAAAGTCTATATATTTAAAAGCTAAACTACTAAAATTAATTATCATTGTGCATGTCTAGTTGTTCTGTTGATGTGTTAGTGATGTTTAGGTGAGTAATAAAATAAGGCAAGTATAATTTATTAATTATTACATGTTTATTTCATGAAATTTTTTCTTGCTTTCATCTCAATGAAATCCTTCATTATATTATTATAGTCAATATTTTCACATAATCCGTGAAAATTACGCTATTTATGCTACTGATCGAAACCCAAATTATCAATTAAGATTAAAAGCCAAACACAAAATTATAATTAATAACAAATTTTTGGTAAAACGTTTTAAGGTAAAGCTGAAAATATTTTAATTTTTAAAAATATAATGAAATCTTACCAAATATTTTTATGAATATTAAAACTAATAACAATTTTGGCATTCAATGGTCATTTAGCTGCCAGTGTGAAGAATTGGCATCGCAGTTTACTCCTGTTTTGTGTAGACCTATAGGTAATCAAATTTAAGAGTGATGTGAATGGTTTAGTATTGCAAAATTTCCTTTAGATGCCATGTTGCAAGCATCATGCTAATTTGTAATTATTTCTAAATTAGAATGAGAGTACGAAGAAAAGCAAGAAAATGCTTTCTCCTCAGCATTACTGGGAAATATTTCAATGTGCAAAAATTTATTGTGTTGCTGATGTCTGAGAAAAAAAGAGTTGAAAATGAACCTTTTCTCTTACTTTAGTACTTCTGCCATTCAAATTCTCTCAACTCCAAAGAAGTGTTTATTTCCAATGTTGCCAATGACATAAATCACAGATCTTCACAGCCTTGAGATATGTTTGGCCTTAGTTTTGAGGACTTCATTTCTGTTGGATCCAAATGGCGTCAGGCGTAAAGGTGGACTTAGCACAGCGGGTTATGGGTTGTGCTGTGTTAGCACTGAGCACCAGAGCTGAGTGCAAGAGGTGCCCATATGTTCATTCACACATTTTTATGTGTGCATATTTGTGGCATTGTGTTCTCTAAAGCATGAGCCCAGGGCAGATGTCCCTCTTGCCCAGGTCTGAGAATGGTATTAGCAAAGATAAGCATTAAGTGTTGGAAATACAAAGAGAAAAACCTCAAGAGAATTTGTGAAACATTTCTTTTATGTAGTTAAAGTTGTTTACTGAGGACGTATGATGTAAACAGCCTAATCTACCTCCCTTTAAAAATATCTAGATAATTCCACATTGCTTATTAATGATTTGAATATATTCTTCACATTGCTTTCTTTTTCTCCAGTCAATATTGCTTTTTAAATTTATCCAGGTGAATCCACATGGATTAACCCAGGTTCAGTCATTTTACCGATGTGTAATATTCTATGGTGTGAATACACTACCATTTATTTATCCACTCCTCCACTGATGGACATTTATGTTGTTTACAATTTTTCACTAATAAAAATGAATGCTGACATAAATATTTCTGTATGCCTCCTTATGCAAATGTGTGCATTTCTCTGTGATATAGCCCCCCAAATATTTAGATTAAAGGATGTGCATATCATCTACTTTCTAGATATTGCCAAATTGCACCAATTTGCATTCTGCCATGAGTATGAGTCCTCATTTCTCTGCAACCTAGACAAAATTTGACAAACCTAGGTAATGTCAAATCAATAATAGATATAAAACCATATTTTATTATTTCAATTAGTATTTCTCTGATTACTAGTGAGGCTGATTAGTTTTTTAAATGTTTATTGACCTTTTGATGAAATGCTTATTTAAATTCTTCATCCATTTTAGAGATATTATGTTTTAATGAAAATGAAGCTTTGATTAATTGTTCACATCTGCTCTTACCCCTTCGGCTACTTTGTTTCTTTTTAAAATTTTTTATTTTTATTTTTTTATTTTTTTTAACATCTTTATTGGAGTATAATTGCTTTACAATGGTATGTTAGTTTCAGCTTCACAACAAAATGAATCAGTTATATATATACATATATTCCCATATCTCTTCCCGCTTGCATCTCCCTCCCTCCCACCCTCCCTATCCCACCCCTCCAGGCGATCACAAAGCACCAAGCTGATCTCCCTGTGCTATGCAGCTGCTTCCCACCAGCTACCTACCTTACGTTTGGTAGTGTATATATGTCCATGCCTCTTTATCACTTTGTCACCGTTTACCCTTCCCCCTCCCCATAGCCTCAAGTCCATTCTCTAGTAAGTCTGTGTCTTTATTCCTGTTTCACCCCTAGGTTTTTCATGACATTTTTTTTTCTTAAATTCCATATATATGTGTTAGCATACGGTATTTGTCTCTCTCTTTCTGACTTACTTCACTCTGTATGACAGACTCTAGGTCTATCCACCTCATTACAAATAGCTCAATTTCGTCTCTTTTTATGGCTGAGTAATATTCCATTGTATATATGTGCCACATCTTCTTTATCCATTCATCCGATGATGGACACTTAGGTTGTTTCCATCTCTGGGCTATTGTAAATAGAGCTGCAATGAACATTTTGGTACATGACTCTTTTTGAATTATGGTTTTCTCAGGGTATATGCCCAGTAGTGGGATTGCTGGATCATATGGTAGTTCTATTTGTAGCTTTTTAAGGAACCTCCATACTGTTCTCCACAGTGGCTGTATCAATTTACATTCCCACCAACAGTGTAAGAGGGTTCCCTTTTCTCCACACCCTCTCCAGCATTTATTGTTTGTAGATTTTTTGATGATGGCCATTCTGACTGGTGTGAGATGATATCTCATTGTAGTTTTGATTTGCATTTCTCTAATGATTAGTGATGTTGAGCATTCTTAAAAATTTTTAATTGTAAAATTTTGACAATATATTCACTTGATTTAAGATTATATAAAAAGTTACACATGAGAAACATCACTCCAAGTCAAGTCCCATTAACCTCACTGCCATGTAAACTCTTCATTGATAATCATTTTTCAGTTTACCGTTTTGACGTTTATTTATTCTTTATTTTTATATTTATCCTTTTATTCTTATTAAGAAAGAATAATGAAACTATTAGTCTTATTAGAGAATAAAATAGACTACCCAGATTAATAAATGATCATTACCACAGCTTTAGAAGCCCCCTCTCCCTATCCCTAGAGATAACCATGTTATGACTTTGCTTTTCTTTATACTTTACTCTTATCTATGGCTTTATTCTATCTCCACATTTCATTGATAGTTTGACTGAATATAGGATTCTAGGTTGGAAATCATTTTCCTTCAGCAGTTTGAAAATATCAGTTCATTTGCTTCTAGATTTCAGTGTAGCTAATGAAACAGGTGTTGTTAATGAAACATCTAGATTTCGATGTTGCTAATGGAACATCTGTTGTTAATGTTAATTATTTTTCATGATTCTCCAATATTATTTGTTCCCCCCACCCTCGGAAGCTTGAAGAATCTTCTTTCCATTCCCAACTTTCTGAAATTTCACAATCAAGTATCCATACCAGGGTATATTTTCACCTATTGTGGTGGGTACTTGGTGTGCCCTTTCAATTTGGAAATGTGTTTCCTTCAGTTCTGATCAATTTCGTTGAATTATTTCATAGACAGTTTCCTCCCCTGCACTTTCTCTTTATCATTGTTCCGTAAGTCTTCTTATTTAGCTCTTGAAATTCCAGACAGTATGCCAACATTTTTCTCTTTCACTTCTAATTAACATTTTTTTCCTTCTGATTTCTGAGCGATTACCTCAAAAGACTTGAGCT
The DNA here is from genome assembly GCF_949774975.1 of Lagenorhynchus albirostris. Lineage (NCBI taxonomy): Eukaryota > Metazoa > Chordata > Mammalia > Artiodactyla > Delphinidae > Lagenorhynchus > Lagenorhynchus albirostris. Next base: position 93,977,133 of record NC_083116.1, read on the forward strand.
CTAGACCCAATATTCCAATTATTATCTTGGTCTCTCTCTAAGTTTCAGATTCATCATGTTTAGAAGGAATAAGCTGAACTATAAAATGTTTAACTTGCCTTCCAACTCTAACTTACTGTGATTTTCACATTGAATCATCAGGTAGGCAGGCAAGTTTATCTGTTCCCTGTGTGAACAGATGAAGGAATTAAGTCTCAGAGAGTTTAAGGTCAGAAGTAGAACATATCTTTCTGACTCCTGGTCTAGTCAACCTTCTGTTAGACTATGTCACGTGACACATAATCATAATACTGCAGTCATGAACATAAACTAGTTTGACTAAAATAATAATTTGCTTTTAAAGTAGTTCTTCTGTACTGTACACATATGCCAATAATCTCTACCTAGTCTAATTTTATCTTTGTCTCTACCTAAATTTATCTTTCTGGGCTTCCCTGGTGGCGCAGTGGTTGAGAGTCCGCCTGCCGATGCAGGGGACACGGGTTCGTGCCCCAGTCTGGGAAGATCCCACATGCCATGGAGTGGCCGGGCCCGTGAGCCATGGCCGCTGAGCCTGCGCGTCCAGAGCCTGTGCTCCGCAGCGGGAGAGGCCACAACAGTGAGAGGCCCGCATACCTCAAAAAAAAAAAATTATCTTTCTAAGATGTTAACTATTATTCGATAAGATAGTAGCAGCAGTAGGTATAATAAACTGCTAACAAATGATAGAGAGTTTTCACTAACCAATTAAATTGACACTTCAAACACTCAACTTTCTCCTTGAGTAAAATACATTTTAAGCTTTAGGGGAATTGGAGCCCTTAAGTTTACTTTTAATGATGGTGTCCGGAATGTAAACTATATCTTTCTCTTTGTTCAAATGCCTCTAATTATGATTATTTTCCTGTACTTAAATGACAATCTTCACATCTTTCTCTTCTCTTCCTTTTTCTCCATGTTTAAGTGATGACACATACGAGATAACATATAAAATATATTTAAAGTTAAAATAATGATAATACTAAAACTCCCCCATACCCATCATCCATATTAAAATATGGAACATTATCATTACCTTAGAAGATCATCTATGGCCCTCCCTGATTTCATCCTTCTGCCCCATCCTCAGATACGTCCACAATCCTGACTGCACTAGTCAGTTTCAGCTGCTATAACAAAATACCAAAGACTGGGTTACTCAAGCAAGAGAAATTTATTCTCTCATAGCTCTGGAGGCTAGAGTCCAAGGTCAAGGTGACAGCAAGTTTGGTTTCTTTGTAGACCTCTCTCCTTGGTTTGTAGACAGTCATCTTCTCACTGTGTGTTCACATGGTGGTCTCTCCTCGCACACACATATCTGATGTCTCTCTGTTTGTGTCCTAATCTCCTCTTCTCATAAGGACCTTCTTATATCCTCCTATAAGGATTAGGTCCCACCCTAATGACCCCATTTTAACTTAATTACCTCTTTAGTGACCCTCCAAATAGTCATATTCTGAGGTACTGAGGCTTACGGCTTCAACACATGAATTTTGAGGGGACACAATTCAGCCCATAACACTGACTTTTGCATCAATCGTGTCTGCTGTGGTCTGAATGTTTGTGTCCCCCAAAAATTCATATGTTGAAACTTAATCCCCAAGGTGATGGTATTATGAGGCGGGATCTCTGGGAGGTGATTAAGAGGCAGGGCCCCTGGAAAGTGGATTAGTGTCCTTTGAAAAGTGGCCAAAGAAAGCTTACTTGCCCCCTTCCACCATGTGAGAACACAGTGAAGAGGTTCTGTCTTATAAACCAGGATGCAGGCCTTCACCAGACACCAAATCTTCCAACGCCATGATTTAGACTTCCAGCCTCTAACACTGCAAAAGAAATTTCTGTTGTTTATAAACCACCCAGTCTTCGGTATTGCAGTAGCCCATACAGATGGGCCACTTGGGGTCCTCAGTCCTTCGAGTCAACAGGCACAGATTAATCCTGATTACTTACCCAGGGAAAATTTGACTACTATTCCACAGTGAAGGTAAGAAAGAATATGTCTGGAATACAGGAAATTTCTTAGGACATTTCTTAGTATTACAATGTCCTATGATTAAGTCAGTGGAAAACTACAACAACACAATCCAGGCATGACTACTAAGGGCCCAGACCCCTCAGGAATGAAGGTTTGGGTCACCCCACTACATAAAGAACCACAACCAGCTGAGGTGCTTGATGAAGGCAAAGGGAATATGTGATGGTCGTGTAAGAAGGTGGTTATAAATACCAGCTATGACCGTGTGATCAGTGACAGAAATAGGGACTGTAATTATCATGACTATTTCCTCATTTTGTTATGAATATGTTTGTGTATATATATACATATAGTAAGCAAACACCTTTGTTTTCTTTCCTACCTTATTTCCTTATCATATAACATAAGATGTATTCACTTTATATCAGTTAATTTTACATCATAGTAATTTTACATCATATAAGTAGTGTTAATTTTACATCATAGTATTCAAGTTACGGGATATAAGAAGAGTAAACATCATTCAAAGGCTTTACTTCCTCTTCTGAGGAAGGGACTAGTACATTTTGGGTTGTACACAGGATAGTTGTATCATGTTAGGCAGAATTATAATCTTGTTATTGGTTTAAGGAGATGCATATAGATATTAAATTGACAAGGGGTGGGATTGTGATGATTTTATGTGTTAACCTGACTGGGCTAAGGGATTCCCAGATAGCTGATAAAACATATTTTCTAGGTGAGTCTACAAGGGTGTTTCTGGAAGAGATTAGTATTTGAATTGATGAACTGAGCAAAGCAGATTACCTTTCCCACTGTGAGTGGGCATTATCCAATCTGTTGAGGGACAGAATAGAACGAAGAGGTAGAGGAAAGATGAATCACTCTCTGGTTGAGCTGACACACCCATCTGCTGTCCTCAGACACAGGCACTCCTGGTTCTCAGGCTTTTGGGCTTCAGTTGGGACTTTTATGCCATAAGGCCTTTGGACTTAGACTGAATCGTGCCAGCGTCTTTCCTTGTTCTCCAGCTTGCAGATGGCAGACTGTGGGACTTCTCAGCCCCCACAACCTTGTAAGCCAATTCCTATAATAAATCTCCTCTTATACATAGCTACATATCCTATTGGTTCTGTTTCTCTGGAGAGCCCTGACTAATACATTACCCTTGCTTTACTTTATGGATATACTATATATTTTTTACCACCTGTCTTAGTCAGTTCAGGCTGCTATAACAAAATACATACTGGGTGGCTGATAGACAACAGAAGTTTATTTCTCACAGTTCTAGAGGCTGGAAGTCAGAGATCAGGGTTCCAGCATGGTTGGGTTCTGATGAGAGCCCTCTTCTGGCTTGTAGACTGCTGTTTTCTTGTATTTTCACATGGTGGAGAGCAGAGCAGAGGAAGGAAACTCTCTTGTGACTTATAAAGCCCCCATTCATGGGGGCTCCACCTTTATGAGCTCATCTCTCAAAGGCCCCACTTCCTTATACCGTTCATAGGGTTTTAACATATGCATTTGGAGGGACACAAACACTCAGTTTATAAAACCACCAATGGGTATATACTTAAACATTACTTAGTTTTGCCAGTTTTTGAACTTTATATCAATGGAACCAATACTGTATTCCACTGGGTCTTGCTTCTATCAATTCTTCGAGATACATGATTGATTTCCACTGCAGTATAAGAGTTTATTACACAATTTATTTATCTATTCTATTATTAATGATATTTGGTTGTTTCTAGTTTCTTGATATTATTAGCATTGCTGTTATGAAAGTTCTTGTACATGCTTTCTGGTATATATTTGCAAGAATTTCTCTAAGCTTTTATATACTGGTAGAACTTCTGGGTCTTGGGATTTGTGTACAGTCAATTTTACTCAAGGTGCCTTTTGTTTCTAGGCCCGTTTTTATTTTTCCTACTCAATGACAGAGGATTCCTGTTGCTTCCCAGTTGACATTCCCCCCTTCTTCCTTTAGTGGAATTCTGATTTTCAGCTGGGCATGTGATCATTCAGAATAGAGACTTTATTCTCAGCTCCCTTGCTAAAATGAAAGCATGAATATTGGTTGGGACTTTTCGGAAGGCTGCGTAAAGAAAGCTGACTGCTGGGAGGTTGCACTTTGTACTTCCTGCTACTTGAAATGCAAGTTAGATAGTGAATATCCAGCAGCCATCTTGACCTTTAAAGATGGAAACCATATCCTAGGATGTTGGAGCAGAAAGAAGGAATTGTGGTTTCCAGAGGACACTGTGGACTTCCATACCAGCTCTGGACTTCCAAATTTCAGACTTCTTTAATGTGAGATATTAAATCTTTGTGTGTTTAAGCCACTATTTTTTAGTCTGTGTACTTGTAGCTAATAGAGTTTCTAACTCAACACATTTTCAAATTTAATTTGATATTCAATTTCTGATATTTGAGCATATAAAAATATTTTGAATTTTTAGTTTGTTACCTCTCAAGTTTGATGATTTCTTGATACCTCTTAGAGAAAAAAAAATCTTTATTTCAGAATGTCAGTTATTCCCCCAAGGAATAAGAGATCTTTGATAGGAACACTTGATAGTCCCTAAGAAACCGTAGCAATGATTCTCCATCTAACAGGAAGCCTATGCCTTTAATAAGTGTTTCCATGCAAAGAAGGATTACAGAAGACAATAGAATTATTAACTGAGAGGTTGTGGTTAATCTTACTACACATTTTTCTCATCTACCTATATATTCCTCCCAGTCCCACCCTCTGACTCCCCTCAGAATTAACCACTATCATTATTTTTAAAAATTTTTTATGGCTTTGAAAATATGATTCTTAAGCAATATATTATTAGAGTTACTTGTTTTGAGTCTGTAAAACTGTAGTTTACTGTATTTTGTCTTCTGGGATCTGCTGTCCTCTCTCAAAATTAGTTTTCCAAGAATTATCTATGATTTAATGAGTCACTAAGAGCATGATTTAGGATATAATTAGCTGTCATAATAGACAAACCCTCAAATTTCAATATTGCAACACAATATAAGTTCATTTCTCTCCTGCATAAAGTCTAAAATACACATGCTTTAATAGTGTATGGCTCTCATCCAATTGGTGAATCAGGAACTTAGAATTTCTCCACATTATCCTCTGCTGCCTTCAACATATGGCTTCCTAAGTTTCCATATTTATCTTCCCTCAAGCTACAGAGAGAGGAAAAATATGGAGGATCCACGTAAGATGCTTCTATAAGTCAGTTCCAGAAGGGGCACACATCACTTCCTCTTGTGTCCCATTTATGAAAGCTCAGTCACATGGTGTGGCAACCATGGAGGTGTGCTTCTCAGATCTCCCTTTAACACAGAAGCTCCTGGAAGGAATTCAGTGAGCTGACAGCCTCCAGCTGCATCACCTTTAGGATCTATCACAACATTCAAGGTGAGGCTAGTTTCCCAGGCAGTTTCCAACCAATGACAGCGTGGCAAGTTTACAAGGGGCTGGACATTTTTACCCAGTGCAGAATTTATCTGTGGGCAATCTTTGTGTTGGGACTTCACATTGGACTGGCCAAAACTTTCTCAGAGCTGCGCTGCAGTCTGAAGTTTCTCTTAGCCACTTATCCTTCCTTCTCCTCTCCTTTCACATGGGTGAGACCTGCATCATGGTTTTAAGGGTCTCCCTGAATACTCTTGCTCCCTCTGCCCTTTGTTATTCATAGGGCTCAAGCTCAATAAAACTCTTAAACTCCTAATTCCATCTTTGTGTTGGCTTCCCAGAGGATTCCAAATGACACACATGATCACACATACATTCAAGGGAGGCTGGAAAATAGAGTCTAGCTGTATTCCCAGGAATAAGAGAAAATAGGTACAGTGATCAGCTAATCAGTATCAGCCATAATTTAGCTCATTCATTTTTACTGATGTATGATAGCTCTTTTGTGAATATACCACAACCTATTTTATTTACTTTTATGTCAGTGGACAATTGGGTTGTTCTGAATTTGGGGGCAGGGTTGTTTCTTACCATTACAGACATTGCTGCTATGAAGAATTGCACATATCCTGTAACATAATTATGAGAGTTTCTCTTAGTTATATGTACTTACAAGTGGTTGCTGAACCATAAGATGTGCACATGTTCAACTTCGTGAGATTATGTCCAACTATTTTCCACAGAAGTTGTATCAATTCATACACATGCCAGCTATATATGAGTTCCCTTTGATCCACATCCTCTCCTTCACTTGTTTTGTTAAATTCTTAATTTTTGCCATTATTGTGAGGTATAAGAAAATAATGGAATTAAATATTAATTTTCCTCTGTCCTCCACAGTTTTTAGGAACTGGTACAGAAGTTTTATAAACATTTGTCCTATTATAGCCAGCCCCTCTTTCTAGTAGGCTCATTCATACCATTCATCCTACTCAGGTCTGTGTTTATTTTTCCTTCATTGCTACCATTCATTACCTTTTACTTCTACATCAAGGGTTCTTTGCTTTGTCTTTATCTTTTAATACTCTCTAATTCTTTCCTTATTAAAAACAAGATTTCATCTGACATTTTCTTTTAATTAAGATTAATCCCAGAACCCCCTTACTTAAAGAAAATTAAAACCACGTTAAATAAATAGAGGAAACTGGAGAAAGGAGAGACATATAATGTACACAATCCAGCAGTATTCCATGGTTCTCCTGTTCCCACACCCAACTCACTGAATATAAACATACATACGCATGTGTTTATGATGCATATATGTACATATGATTGTGTGAATATATACATATATGTGTATGTATACACACATAATATATATACAATACTATAATATAGAAAAACCTAAAATATATATGCATTATATATGTGTACATTACATATATGTACATTATAGGTATCTGAGAAATGTAGATAGCTAGACAGATAGATGGATAGATAAATTGATTGATTCAAGGTACCTAACATAACATTGGATTTATTGAGAGTATATTAGGTTAGTGTTACTGTGCAGTATTGAAATTTGTGACTGAGAAAAAGAGGTGTTTGAGAAAAAGAGGTGTTAAGTATCTTATGTTCCAGCTTTAGAGTCTACTGCTCCACCAGATGTTCAAGGCTGCTGCCTCCCTGTGTGGCTTGCTAATATTTGCCATTGGGCAGAATTACACATTCCCTTCCCCCATAAATCCAAATAAGAAGACTTAAAGAAAGGAAAAATCTCCTTCGGGCAGATTGTTCTGTTTGTGATCTGAGATATGTCTTCCTCCTCTCAGTGGCCCCTGATTTTGGAGCCACTGAAGAGATTAAAGACTACAGCATTGTTAGGGACTATCACGGCATGTGGCAGAATTCTGAAGTTCAAGTAGAATGTGGGGAAGCAGCTTACCAATGCCTAGGGCAGTAGCATAAAAAAGGCCTCTCATCATGTGGCCTATGGGAGTTACCTCCTGTCCAAAGAGCCCAAAGCCAAAAAGCCAGAGCAATAATTATAACTAAGTAAGGAAAGGAGAGCAACCCCACCATGAACCATTGTGTAATAGCACATTGGGCATTCCCTACTCTTTTCTTTACACCTTACTGCAAAGAAGATGGAGTAAAAGTGGTTAAAAGAGCAGACCTTGTGCTCTACCACAGCCATCGGGCCCTTAAAGTTCCCTACATGTAAGCTGTTAGACACACAAGTTTAGCTTTTCCTCTGGGGAAAAGAGAAAGGCTTTGGATTGAATATGACATTGACTTTGTAAAAAGAATAGGACTAAGTCATGAAAACTTGAATGAAACTGCTTTAATTACTGAAAGTGACTGGAAAAGCCATTGAAGTGAGATATGAAGCTCCTCACCAAGAAAGGAGTGACGGAGAGCACAGTTGGAAACAGTAATTGAAAACAAAAGACTCTGGGCCAAGATGTCAACATTGGAGGCTCTTGAATTTCCCTCTTCCCATGGATGCACCAAATATACAGCTACACATGGAGAAATCCCGTCTAACAGAATCCCAGAAGCTAGTTGAGGGACTCCTACACATCAGGAAACAGAAAATACTCACATCTAAATGACCTGCATCTAGGTACTGATAGTGATCCTCCCTTTTGGCACACTCCTGGGGCTCAACACACACAAAAACTGAGATCCACTAGGAATGAAGACAATGACTTTGACAGTCACAAAGTTTTGAGAGGCAACCAGGATCTTGGGCCAGACTGATTGACATGGTTTATCTCCTAAATGAGACCAATCTGTTAAGACTGGGAGAGGTGGTGGTTTTATCTAATTTGTGGAAACCAACACAGAGAGTCAAGAAAAATTAAGAAAAAGGGGACTATATTTCAAACAAAAGAACAAGATAAATCTCCATAAATCAATCTTTTTAAAAATTATTTATTTATTTATTTATTTATTTTTGGCTGCATTGGGTCTTTGTTGCTGCGCATAAGCTTTCTCTAGTTGCGGCAAGCAGGGACTACCCTTCATTGTGGTGCACGGGCTTCTTGTTGCGGTGGCTTCTCTTGTTGCGGAGCATGGGCTCTAGGCATGCAGGCTTCAGTAGTTGTGGAACACAGTCTTAGTAGTTGTGGCTTTCAGAGTCTAGAGCACAGGCTCAATAGTTGTGGCACATGGGCTTAGTTGCTCCGTGGCATGTGGGATCTTCCCGGACCAGGGCTTGAACCTGTGTCCCCTGCATTGACAGGTGGATTTTTAACAACTGCGCCACCAGGGAAGTCCCAGAGATCAATCTTAGTAAAACAGAGATAAGTGAATTATCCAGAAGAGAGTTCAAATTAACAGTTGTAAAGATGCTCACTGAGGTCAGGAGAGCAATGCATGAATAAAGTGAGGATTTCAACAAAAAAGATAGGAAATATTTAAAAAGTACCAAACAGAAATCATATAGCTGAACAATAAAATAACTGAACTGAAAAATTCAATAGAGGGGTTCAACAACAGGTCAAGCTGGGGAAAGGATTAGTGAACTTGAATACTGGGCAGTGGAATTCATCCAGTCAGAAAAGCAAAAAGAAAAAATGAAAAAGAGTGAGTATAGCTTAAGGGATTTATGGGACACTATAAAACAGCCAACATATGCACTACCAGAGTCACAGAAGGCAAAGAGAGAAAACAAAGAAAGAAACAAAGGGGAAGAAAGCTTATTCAAAGAAATAATGGCTAACCTTGGGAAAGAAACAGACACCCAGACCCCGGAAGCCCAGGGAGTTTCAGAAAAGAATTCAAACACTCACATGAGATACATTATAATTAAATTGTCAAAAGTTAAAGACAGAGAGAGAATAATAAAAGCAGGAAGGGAAAAGCAAATTTTTATGTACAAGGGGACCCCCCCAAGGAAATAATCAGTGTTTTTTTCAGCAGAAATCTTGCAGGCCAGAGGGGAGTAGTATGATATATTCTCAGTGCTGAAAGAAAAAAAAACTGCCAATGAAGAATATTCTACCTGTTAAAGTTGTCCTTCAGAACTGAAGGAGATGGAGGCTTTGAGATTGAACCCAATCCCAAACTCACTCAGATTGTTAGCAGAATCTCCTCCTTGTGGTTGTAGGGCTGAGGTCCTTGTTTTCCTTACTAAATGTCAGCTGAGGGACACTCCTAGCTCCTTGAGGCCTCTGTCTGTTTTTTCCACATTGTCCCTTTCATCTAAGGGCCCATTATTGTGTGCTGAGTTCTCACACTTGGAATCACTCTGATTTTGCCTTCTCACTAACTTCTGTCACATCCCTCTGTTTTTAAAGTGACATGTAACTAGATTGGGACCCCCTCGATAATTCAATATAATCTTCCTATTATAAAATCTTTCATCTTTGTGACATCTTAAAAACTTCTCTTATTACTTAGAAGATTTTATTCTTTTTAAATTCAAATATAGAAAAGCAAATGGGAGAATTCCTGTTTTTGTTACTGCAAGTCTTTTATAACATAAATTTGAAGTTTTCAATTTTTAAGAGCACACTATATGAAATACCGCAAACTTTGTTATGCATCAGTGGCAAAATGTTAAATCTGATTGCCTCAGTTAAAAGTTAAATTTCACCCTATCCTTATTTATCTGACCTAAATATTATATACCCAAGTATATGTTCAAAACAAGCCTAGAAAGTACAAGAGCAATAAAATTGCAAGGAGATTTGGTGTGATGAGAAGAGAGAGTGGAAGAGAAGAAGGAAAAAGTGATTTTCTTCCTTCTTACTATAGAAAGAAAATCATTACAGTATAAAATTGATCAAATCAGGATAATGGCAAAGGATGAAGATTAATACCTATTTTGAGAAACCAATGAACAAATATAGATTTTTTAAATTATTCTTATTAAATTTTCTATCTTCCACTGTTTATTCATTTAGTCAACCATCATATGCTGTATATTTTGAGGCTACAATGTGCCAGATACAGTGATAGGCTTTGAGGAAAAAGATGAGAAAAAAGACAGTCTTCCCCCCGTTAATGTGGAGCATGTGTTCTAGACTGCGACTGTTCATTAGGAGATATTTAGAGATAGCAGTAGAAACTTGGGGGGAAAAAAGGATTTTATGTACCTAAAGATATTGACATGGTGCAGCGTGCAGAGTAGTAAAACAATAGTACCATGGATAAAATCTTGAGGTAAACATCCCATTTTAAAGACATCAGAAGAAAGGGGCACTGTAGAAAACAAGGGGAATATAGATAAGGAGGAAGAGAGTCAGGGACAGTATTGCAGAAGCTAAGTGTGGAAAGCATTTTACAAAGTAGACTAAGTGAGCATCAGATTTAATACATGAAAATATTTTAAAACTCAAATATCAGAGAAGTTATGGTTAAATGGATGATCACATATACTTTTGGCTGTATAGCTTCTTTGAAAGGCAACCTGCTGATACATATTATTCAAAATTTCAAATATCAATCTTTTATAAATCTGTAATTCTACTTTTGGTATGTATCCTGGTGAAATGCTCATACATGAGTACAAATTCTTGTACAAAGGTGATTCTTCAACTATTATTTTGTCATAGTAATTACTCAGTGTAAATGCTTGCCCAGCAAAAAGAGAATATCAAAATTAGCACTATCCAATAAAACTTCCTATGTTAGTGGATACATTCTATATCTGCTGTTGAATACCTAAAGCTGCTAAGCATCAATATTTTTAATGTTAGTAGGTTAAAATATGACTTGAAAAAATACATCGTATATACATACATATACATATATGTATTACTGGTTTAAAGCTTTAAGGACAGAATAATGCACATGTTGCGATGATATTATATGTAGTACATTTCTGTATGTATGTATGTGCATACATGTGAAGTTTTAAAATATGTATTAATAAATCAATTTGACTTTTGCATTAAAGTAATTAATGGATTAAAAATTTTAAAAAAATTTAAAAAAGAGAACTGAAGGAGAGGGGCTTCTCTGGTGGCCCAGTGGTTAAGAATCTGCCTGCCAATGCAGGGGACATGGATTCGAGCCCTGGCCTAGGAAGATCCCACATGCCGTGGAGCAACTGGGCCCATGTGCCACAGCTGCTGAGCCTGAGTTCTGGAGCCTGCGAGCCACAGCTGCTGAGCCCACGTGCCACAACTACTGAAGCCTGTGCACCTAGAGCCTGTGCTCTGCAACAAGAGAAGCCACAACAATGAGAAGCGCGCACACTGCAATGAAGAGTGGCCCCCCGCTCACCGCAACTAGAGGAAGCCCGTGCACAGCAATGAAGACCCAACATAGCCAAAACAAACAAACAAAAAAGAACTGAAGGAGAGATGAAGAGTTTCCCAGAAAAACAAAAGCTGAAGGAGTTTATCACCACTAGACCAGCCTTACAAGAAATGTTAAAGAGAGTTCTTAAAGCTGAAACTAAAGGACACTGATTAGTAACATGAAAATATATGAAAGTATAAAATTCACTGGTAAAGGTAAACATATAGTTAAATTCAGAATACTCTAAAATAGTAATGGTGATGGGAAAATCACTTATAACTCCATTATAAAGGTTAAAAGACAAAAGTATTAAAATAACTATAACTAAAAAAAACCTTTTAAAAAAGAGAAGTCCAGAACCAAATGACTTCACTGGCAAATTCAACCAGATATTTAAGGAAGAGTTAACACCAATCCTTTTCAAACTCTTCGCAAAAACAGAAGATGAGGGAACACTACCAAACTCATTTTACCTGGACAGCATTACTTTGATATCAAAGCCTAACAAGGACACAACAAGAAAGGAAAATTACAGGCTGATATCCTTGATGATCATAGATGCAAATACTTTTGCACAGCAAAGGAAACCATAAACAAGACAAAAAGACAACCCTCAGAATGGAAGAAAATATTTGCAAATGAAACAACAGACAAAAGATTAATCTCCAAAATATACAAGCAGCATATGCAGCTCAATATCAAAAAAACAATCCAGTTAAAAACTGGTTTTTGATGTGGGAAAAACCCCACACATTTAGTTCCAGGAGTGTTGTGAGGAAAAACAGCTCAGGAAGCCTTGGCCAGATATTGGGCAACAATAAAGACTTTTTATCCATTTCTGAGTCTCTATCACCCCCACCCCCACCACTCTGGCCCAGACAGTGAGGACTTTAGGAAAAGGACTGTTGTGGATGCTGTGACATGCTACCCAGATGCCACCTTCTGGATAGAAGTACTTACTTCCCCAGCTGCTGTGAGAACTGCTGGTCCACAACCCTCAACCATCAGCCTTCTTCCCCAGGATTGCCATTGGCTGAAGAGAGATGCCTCACCCAAGATTATGCCTCCCTTCTGGGGATCGCCTGCATCCAGTGGCTGGTTGATTTCAGGGTATAAAGGCCCAGCCCCCTCACCCCAACTGGGGACGACTCTATAGGGCTCTTCCTGCTTCTGAGCTCCCTATCAATTTGGCTGAGGCCTTTCTTGTCACTACGTCAGAGCCTAACATTGCCCGTTGCCCTATCTGTCTTCCTTCTTATCTTTCACAGGTGCTAATCCCAAAATTAGTCCCTGATAAAGTTCCTGCATGCTAATCTTCATCTCAAAGCCTCTTTTTTTGGGGACCACATCTTGCAATAGATACAATGTCTTTCATGTCTTCTTACACATAGTGGCTGAGCATACATCCCAGAACCTCAACAAACATTTGTCAAATTAATAAATGATAGAAAAGGGTGGAAGTGAATACCGGGATGGGCCGGGTAGCTGTGTTGGTGGTGGCTTCAGTGATGCAAAGGAGGAGAAATAACAGAATTGTAAAAAGGAGGTGCAAACCAGAAGAGGGAAGAAAACTTCCAGTCTTCTTTTGAGAAGTTCAGCACAGGACTTAGGACAGTGAATACTTATTTGAGCTACCAGAGTGTCAGACCTTTGAGGGATGAAATCAAGCTTGTGTCACCACCAGAAAGTCAACTATCTACTTTGTGGGGGCCTTTCATTACCTTCCCCTAAATGAAGAAGTAGAATGTGGTTATTTCATTGATTTATGTGACCTCTTCCTCCTCAGCTCATCTAGCAAACCCCAAATCCTGAGATATCTAAGTATGGTTGCAACCAGGTTTGACAGTGAATTTCAGTTGGCTTGAAGAGCACACAGTAATGCAAAGTGCTTCCTCGTGTGTGTGTGTGTGTGTGTGTGTGTGTGTGTGTGTGTGTGTAGGTGATGGCGTTAAAGAGAGAAGACATCAAGTGACCACAAAAGGGTTGTAAATTCCCCAAGGTGTTCAGTGAACTTAGATCCTTATCTGGGTATAAAGACTGGCCTGACAGATATAAAAGTGCTCTAGTCCCCATGATTCACCCGGAAGTATAATGTAGGGGGTCCTTTACAAGTGTTGTCTTTCTGGGCAGTGCCGCCAGCGACAGCTGAAGGAGTACCAACAGCCTGTTCTCCATATTCTTGTGACAGCCCTGGGTGACCCACTGTAAGGAAACAACACGTTTCCTACCATTACCCTGACAGTCATAGTGGGCAGAGCCAGGCAACACCTGGGATTATACATATTTCCTGGGGTAGATGCAGCAGAAGTGAAGACTGGTTTGGGCAGGAGTGACTCTAAGCAAAATGAAACATTAGTGCTCCCCTCCCCTCCCTGGCTGCCTTCCCACATCTCCTTTCCCCTCAGGAACTGCTCTCATGTACCTCCCCTCCTCATTGTGAGTTCCTGCCAGGGAAGAATATGTGTGTGTGTGTGTGTGTGTGTGTGTGTGTGTGTGTGTGTGTGTGTATTAAAGTATAACTACATACAGTAAAGTACATAAATCTTAAATGCACAATGAAATTTTACATGTAAACACCTATATAATCACCACCCCATATTAAGATATAGAACATTCCCAGCTGCCCCAAAAGCCCTCTCATGCCCTTTTCCAGCTAATATCCCATAAAAGTGACCATTATTCTGACTGCCATCATTGTTGATTATTTTGCTTGTTTTTAAAGTTTTTATGAGTGGAATTATACAGCATGTACTATTTTGTGACTTTTTTTGTTGAATAATCTGACTGTGAGATCTAGGTTGGTGCTTGTGGCAGAAGGTTAATCTTTTGCATTGTTGTGTAGTCATTATATGAATTACAAATAGCTATCAGTTCTACTTGATTGATATTTGGGTTGTTTCCAGTGTTTACCTGTTACGAATAACCCTTCATGGAACTTTCTTGAACGTGTCTTTTGGTGGACAGAAGCACTCATTTCTCTTGGGTATATACTCAGTTGTGAAATTGTTCACTTAACAGGTATAGGATGTTTTTAGCTTTAGTAGAAACTTCCAAACAGCTTTCAAAATAGTTGTATAATTTTACACTCCCATCAGCAAATGTATGAGATTTCTTGTTACTCTTCATTCTCACCAAACTCAGTATTGCAAGTCCTTTAAAGTTTGAACATTCTAGTGGGAGCATCTGAGAAATATATCTTTTTAAAATTAATTAATTAATTAATTTTTGGCTGCATTGGGTCTTCTCATTGTGGTGGCTTCTCTTGCTGTGGAGCACAGGCTCTAGGTGCGTGGGCTTCAGTAGTTGTGGTGCACAGGCTCATTAGTTGTGGCACGCAGGCTCAGTAATTGTGGCACACAGGCTCTGTAGAGTGCAGACTCACCAGTTGTGGCACGCGGGCTTAGTTGCTCCGTGGCATGTGGGATATTCCTGGACCAGGGATGGAACCTGTGTCCCCTGCATTGGCAGGTGGATTCTTAACCACTGCGCCAGCAGGGAAGTCCCTGGGAAATATTTTATAATCTAGATTCTTATTGCCCTTTTGCAAGTGCAAATTTACCCACCCCATATTTGGACAAAATAGGAACAACACAACACTAAATGAGTAGAGAAGCAAGAGAGAAATGGTACAGTACGATAAACTTACTGACTATATATATGTAATAAGTGGTAGTCAATGGACATCATTCAAACCTGACAAAATAAATAGTAAAGCCTAAGTAAGGAAAAATGGGACTAACAGCAATATCAAAGGAAATGGTAAAATGAAAACCAATAGAAAAAAAATGCAAATTTGCTAACCATCAAAAGAATTAAAAAAATAATAAAAGGAAACAGACCACAGAGAGAAATGTGGTAAATATAGGATAATACCACAGAAAATATAAAATAATAGAGTTGAGGTCATATATATTAGTCATATCAATAAATGGAAATGAGCTTACGTCAGCTTTCCAAAGAAAAGAATTTTCAAATTGGCTCTCAAAAAATATTTTGCTTATCTTACATACACACACATAATAAAACAGTGATTCATAAAGATTAAAACTAAACTAATGTAAAAGTATGACAAGAAATACAAACAAGTCAGAAAAGCAGGAGTTGCAATCCTGATACCAAAGTGTGCAGGGAGAAATAGACCAAAACAGAATAATAATAGACAAATTTAACATACCAATTTCAGCCCAAGACAGTGGACAAAAATTCAGTTATGATGTAGAATACCCAGAAAACATCAGTAAGGTAGGTCATGTGGACTTATTTTGAACTTTACACTCAAATGTTAGAGAATATGCCTCTTCTTCAAACACACATGAAAAATCATAAAAATAAACCATAAATTATGTCACAGAACTCTCAATATGATTCACAAAGTAGAAATAATATCACAGAATTTTCACAGTGCAAAACAAAATCAGATAACAAAAAAGCCCTTTCACTTGAGAATTTTAAAACTCCGTAAAGCACTCTTGTAAAAGGAGACATATAAATCAAAACTATAGAATTTCTCAAATGTAATAATAATGAAAACATTATGTTTTAGAATATATTGGAAACCAAGTGGCGATCAGTTAAAAATTATAGACTTAAATACTGAACAATAAAATAAGAATGCATATAAATGAACTCAGATCTATCAAGCTAACAGCATCATAATCCAAAAGAAAACAGACTGAAGGAATCAGTAAAGACAGAAGGAGGTATGAATGGGATAGAAAACAGAAAAACAGTAGAAATAATAAATTAAAATGCTGTTCTGCAAAGGTCAACAAAATAGACAAACCACTAACGTAGTTAAGTAAAAAAAAAGTTCAGTTCCAGAGCACTGCAATAAAGTGAATATCACAATACTGCAGTAAAGCAAGTCACACAAAGTTTTTGGTTTCGCAGTGACTATAAAAGTTATGTTAATCCTAGGCTATAGTCTATTTTTTTGCTCTTTTTTTTGAACTTTATTTTTTTATACAGCAGGTTCTTATTACTTATCCATTTTATACATATTAGTGTATACATGTCAATCCCAATCTCCCAATTCATCACAGCACCCCGCCCCCACCGCTTTCGCCCCTTGGTGTCCAAACGTTTGTTCTCTACATCTGTGTCTCAATTTCTGCCCTGCAAACCAGTTCATCTGTACCATTTTTGTAGGTTCCACATATATGCGTTACTATACAATATTTGTTTTTCTCTTTTTAACTTACTTCACCCTGGATGATAGTCTCTAGATTCATCCACGTCTCTACAAATGACCCAATTTCGTTCCTTTTTATGGCTGAGTAATATTCCATTGTATATATGTACCACATCTTCTTTATCCATTCGTCTCTTAATGGGCATTTAGATTGCTTCCATGACCTGGCTATTGTAAATAGTGCTACAGTGAACATTGGGGTGCATGTGTCTTTTTGAATTATGGTTTTCTCTGGGTATATGCCCAGTAGTGGGATTACTGGGTCATATGGTAGTTCTTTTTTTAGTTTTTTAAGGAACCTCCATACTGTTCTCCATAGTGGCTGTATCAATTTACATTCCCACCAACAAGTGCAAGAGGGTTCCCTTTTCTCCACACCCTCTCCAGCATTTGTTGTTTGTAGATTTTCTGATGATGCCCATTCTAACTGGTGTGAGGTGATATCTCATTGTAGTTTTGATTTGCATTTTTCTAATAATTAGTGATGTTGAGCAGCTTTTCATGTGCTTCTTGGACATTTGTATGTCTTCTTTGGAGAAATGTCTATTTAGGTCTTCTGCCCATTTTTGGATTAGGTTGTTTGTTCTTTTAATATTGAACTGCATGAGCTGTTTATATATTTTGGAGAGTAATCCTTTGTCCGTTGATTCGTTTGCAAATATTTTCTCCCATTCTGAGGGTTGTGTTTTAGTCTTGTCTGTAGTTGCCTTTGCTTTGCAAAAGCTTTAAGTTTCAGCAGGTCCCATTTGTTTTTGTTTTTATTTCCATTACTCTAGGAGGTGGATCAAAATAGATCTTGCTGTGATTTATGTCAAAGAGTGTTCTTCTTATGTTTTCCTCTAAGAGTTTTGTAGTCCTACATTTAGGTCTCTAGTCCATTTTGAGTTTATTTTTGTGTATGGTGTTAGGGAGTGTTCTAATTTCATTCTTGTACATGTAGCTGTCCAGTTTTTCCAGCACCACTTATTGAAGAGACTGTCTTTTCTCCATTGTATATCCTTGCCTCCTTTGTCATAGAGTAGTTGACCATAGGTGTGTGAGTTTATCTCTGGGCTTTCTGTCCTGTTCCACTGATCTATATTTCTGTTTTTGTGCCAGTACCATATTGTCTTGATTACTGTAGCTTTGTAGTATAGTCAGAAGTCAGGGAGTATGATTCCTCCAGCTCTGTTTTTTTCCCTCAAGACTGCTTTGGCTATTCGGGGTCTTTTGTGTCTCCATACAAATTTTAAGACTTTTTGTTCTAGTTCTATAAAAAATGCCATTGGTAATTTGATAGGGATTGCATTGAATCTGTAGATTGCTTTGGGTAGTAGAGTCATTTTCACAATATTGATTCTTCCAATCCAAGAACATGGTATATCTCTCCATCTGTTGGTATCGTCTTTAATTTCTTTCCTCAGTGTCTTATTGTTTTCTGCATACAGGTCTTTTGTCTCCCTAGGTAGGTTTATTCCTAGGTATTTTATTATTTTTGTTGCAGTGGTAAATGGGAGTGTATTCTCAATTTCTCTTTCAGATTTTTCATCATTAGTGTATAGGAGTGCAAGAGATTTCTGTGCATTAATTTTGTATCCTGTAACTTTACCAAGTTCATTGATTAGCTCAAGTAGTATTCTGGTGGCATCTTTAGGATTCTCTATGTATAGTATCATGTCATCTGCAAACAGTGACAGCTTAACTTCTTTTCTGATTTGGCTTCCTTTTATTTCTTTTTCTTCTCTGATTGCTGTGGCTAAAACTTTCAAAGCTATGTTGAGTACTTGTGGTGAGAGTGGACATCCTTGTCTTGTTCCTGATTTTAGAGGAAATGCTTTCAGTTTTTCACCATTGAGATATAGTCTATTAATGTGCAATAGCATCATGACTAAAAAAACAATGTACATACTTTAATTAAAAAATACTTTATTGCTAAAAATGCTAACTAAAAAAAGAAAAAGGAAAAATCCCAAATATACAAAATAAAAAGTGACAAAGAGGAAATAAACATTGAGATAGAGAAACTTTTTTTTTTGGTCGCACCACGCAGCTTGAGGGATCTTAGTTTCCTGACCAGGGATCGAGCCCGGGCCCCGGGAGTGAAAGCACTGAGTCTTGACCACTGGACTTCCAGGGACTTCCCATGAGATAGGGGAATTTTTTCAACCCTGAGACTGCTGTTTCTGCTGCTACCAAACCCTGGAGGCTGCCGCTTGAACAGCTACTCTCTACTAGACTTGATTGGGGTAGCTACTGCTGTCAGCGCCAAAGTAACTTCTGCACCAAGAACTCAATTTTCCTGCTGCTGTCTCCCTTTACAATTCACATGCTTCTGCTATGACCCTCCCTTGGATTGTGGATTAGACATGGAAGCTGCTCATTCCAATCAAACTTTAACATGGGCATGTCTAAGTTACGTGATTGTACCCTAGCTGAAAGGAACCAGTGGAGGCGAGGTACCTGGGTTCTAATGTACAGAGATGAGACTCAAATTCTCTAGACATTTCAAAGGTGCTCAAAAAGTTCCGGGCAATCATGTCAAATAACCACTTCAGATGTTCAACTTCATGCCTGCTTCATGCAGAATTACAAAATCATTTGTATTAGTAAATAATTAGAAACAACCTAAATACCCATCATTAGAGAGATGGTTAATTAAATAATGAAATATTCTTAGTTTGGTGTACTATGTAAAAATGAAAAGATTGAGAGCATTCTGTATAGAATAGTATCTAATAATTCTTTAGGTGTACAAATTCAAGATACAGAAATACATGCACCTATATGTACATACGTATTGGTGAGCGTTAATAGCATGATCGTATTCACATTCATAAATATATATGTGAATATCTGCATATCATTGTATATAGACCCATAGAAAAAGGACTAGAGAGACATACATCCAAATGTTAAGTTTGATTACTTTTAGGAGGGAAAGACTATGTTGAATGTTAGGGGCAAAGTAAAGGGAATAGTCACATTTAATTCTCTATAACTCACATTGTATAAATCTATTATCATAAGATTATATTTGTGTTTGGCTAGTGAATTTTTTAAAAATTAAATTTATGGAGAAGATGGAGATTTAAAATACAAATAAGGTGACCATATGATCTACAAATTTGTCTCCAAGGTTCTTAATGGCCAAAGTAAAAATGGCAACATCCTCAGTTTCATAGGTTGCCTTGTCCACAAGCAGGGGAAATTTTTCCTGGTATTAAGGTTTTGTGATATAATACAAAATTTTTCCTGGTATTAAGGTTTTGTGATATAATACAAAATCAATATTTGATTCTTGTCCCATTTCCTGGCACGAAGGTCCTAAAACCCTTGGAATCTCCTGAGTGATAAGAGTGTCTTGTGTATGCTAATGAGATGACTGGGGGCCCCTAGATAGCTTCAGGGGGCTGGTCACCGGAAAGACCAAGCCATGATTAGAGGGTTAGAACTTTCAGGCCCCTTGCCTCCCACCTCTGGGTAAGGGAGAGGGCCAAGACATTGAGTTCATCACCAATGGCCAGTGATTTAGTCAATTATGCCTATGTCATGACACCACCATAAAAACCCCTAAATGACAGGGTCTGGGGAGTTTCCAGGTTGGTGAACATACTGATGTGCTGGGAAGGCGGCTTGGCATAGAAGCTTTGCATCCTTCCTCTCCCCATACCTTGCCCTATATACCTGTTCCATTTGTCTGTTCTGAGTTATAGCCTTTATTATAAACTGGTAATAGAAAATAAAGCACTTTCTTGAGTTCTGTGAGTCACTCTGGCAAATTATTGAACCTGAACTCGGCTATCAAATTTATAAACAGAATATAGTCAGAAGTATGGGTGGCAACCTGGGACCTGCAAGTGGCATCTGAAGTGGGGGCCATCTTGTGGGACTGAGCCCTTAACTTGTGGGGTCTGTGCTAACTCTGGGCAATTAGTGTCAGAATTAGATTGAATTGTTGGATAACTAGTTGGTATCAGAGAATCAGAGAACTGGTGTTATAAAATCCCCACATATTTGGTGTCAGGGGAAAAAAAAACCTTTGTAGGTATGAATAACCTTTTCATATGTGTCTCTAAGTAGGAGTACTGAGCAATGGATGTGACAATTTCCCAAGATCACACCTATATTAAATGCAATAGCGGAAAAGTTCCAACCTGAAGAAGCAATCTTACAAGGACCAAAGTTCCTCCAGTTAGTACCTTCCTCTCACGAAATAGGATCATTGGTCATCAGGGAAAGGAAGGCTGTTGGAAGGACAGTCAGAGCTGCACAGTCAACCTGGAATAGTGCTAAGCACAAATCCTGATCAAAAAGGAACTTCACTGGTAAAGATAGAACACTGGTCAAGTATCCGCCAGCAACCTCTTTAAACATTCATGCTTTGTAATAAGACCAGGGCTCATTTATCAATAGTCAGCTTCTTTATAGGTCAGGTTGAATAATTGAAATACATATTTATGTTACTCCCTCTCTTTGTTAGTAAGTTCTACTAAGCACCTTCCAGATAGAGAACTAAGCAGGGAGCAGACAATGTTCATACCCTGTCCCAGATTTCTTTGGCCTACCTCAGTTCACCAGGAGCTGCAAATAAACAGTTTTCAGCACCTGTTAGCTTCCCAACGTAAGCATCTGTGTCTCTCTTCTTTCCTGGCTGAGGATTTTCTCCAGCATGGAAGCCTGGTCTGCCATACACAGTCACAACATGGAGGTATGGGGGAGTTCATGCCACCTGAGAAGAACTCAACCAATGAGGGATGGGATCTGGGAATAAATGTCCCAGCCCCTCCCCTCCCCTCCCCCAGTTCTTGGGACGTCTATCCCACATGGTTTATCAGAGGTTCCCTGGCAAGGTTAAGTTCTGGTTGCCCACAGTGTTATTAACCTGCTTGGGAACACATACTTTATTAGCTTTCTTCTTTATTTATTATTTTTAATTAATTTTTATTGGAGTATAGTTGATTTATAATGTTGTGTTAATTTCTGCTGTACAGCAAAGTGAATCAGTTATACACATCTCCACTCTTTTTTAGATTCTATTCCCATATAGGTCATCACAGAGTACTGAGTAGAGTTCTCTGTGCTATACAGTAGGTCCTTATTAGTTATCTATTTTATATATAGTAGTGTGTATATGTCAATCCCAATCTCCCAATTTATCCCTCTTCCCCATGCCGCCCCTCTGGTAACCGTAAGTTTGTTTTCTACATCTCTGACTCTATTTCTGTTTTGTAGATAAGTTTATTTGTACCGTTTTTTTCGATTCCACATATAAGCGATATCTGATATTTGTCTCTCTCTGTTTGACTTACTTCACTCAGTAGGACAATCTCTAGGTCCATCTATAGCTTTCTTCTTTTCTTTTGTCACTTCCTCACTTCTGCTTCTTGTGCTCACCTCCCAAATAAAGTATCTGCACACACATCCTCACCTCAGAGTCTGCTTTGAAAGGAGACCAAAGCAAGACAAATCATATTTAGGGCATGTGTCAATTTCTACCTTCTTACTTGAAATAAATTAGAATAAGATAAAATAACTATGTCAAGCTCTTAGGCAGAAGCTATGAGCGTTCTAAGGGTTGAGAAATTTTTTAAGATTTTTTTAAAAAGCTTATGAATCAATATTTGGCTTTGTAGAAAATACACAAAAATCACATTTCTGGTAATCACTGTTATAACCTGACTGTGAAATATGTGTTTTCCCTCTTAACATTTCTCAAATCCAAGTTAAAGATTAAACCCTTTGGAGACCCTTTCATTGAATGAATAAAGAACCTGTCTCCATCATTTCCTTCAATCAATCTTCCTTCTTGTAGATGTGATAATCTTGCAAAAACAAAAAGCAAAGCAAAGTGATTTGTTTAAACATGCCTACCAGGTGATCACTGCCTTAGTTGTCTTTTCAGAAATGGTAGCGGCCCAGAGGATTTTCTGTGCTCTAAGCCTGCAATTAGTTCTGGAGAATAAAGAGAAATTTGCTTTCCTGGGTTATGAGATTTTGAAGCACAATGAGTAATGTATGGGTACATGGCCCTTCTGCTAAGCTTGAGAGACAGCTAAGAAAGAATACACTGTTATTATAAAATCTGTGTTTACTGAAGTAAGGGAGGTTCAGAGAAAAATCAAATGAAAAGATAACAGCCAACATCTGCAAATGTTTTGTTGTAAATGTGATAAAATTATGAAAACTGTCTGCCCCTTGTTCTGCAAATCTCTAGTATGCAAAGCCTGACACTTGCTTCCAAATGAAGAACTTATCTCCAAGGGTTAGAGATACTTCAGTTCACATGTGGCCACAAGGTTTTAATTATGTCTGATTTGTTTTCATCCCCTCACTTGCTTATTGTTTCAAAAATGTCTTTCATTAAAATGCTTTATGCTCCATTCAATACACGATGTAGGTGTTGGTGTTTATGGACAGAATATCTGTTTTGAAGTAAATGCCAAGTTTGATCAAGATCTATTGCAATTGGTTTCTCATAGCTGTTTATATTTCTTTCTGGGAAGGAAAGATTACATTCAGAAATCATGCAAACCTTATTTCAAAGACCCTTATCATTTCCTGGTGCCGCCCTTTCCCTAAAACCAACTACGGTCCTGAAACTACTGTGGTGTTGGGATAATTGAAGCATATGAAGATGCTTTATTCTATCAGAATCTTAAATGTCTTAAAGACTGCAAATTTGGATATTATCATTATATTCAGATCTGATAATGGTTCAGTGTATTATTAGAGATGGAATTTCTTATTTTCTCTGTATCTCTTGTCACAGCCATAAAAGGTGGATAAAACCTATTGCCTTTTCAGTTGTACAAAGTCATTTTTATCATCAGCCATTGAAAGCATTTATTAAGTTTTGATTTATGAATGGAGCCAAGCTTGGCAGACAGAGGCAGATCATAACTTCTTCTGGAAAGTGGTTAATTTCCTTCAATGCATCACTATGATAGGTGGGATCTCTTTATGGCACACACTGATAATTGAATAATAAACATTTATCTGAATGAATAAGCATAATGTTCAGGTGTTTCCATTATGTAGAAATAGTTACTGAATTCATATGGGAATTAGTGAATGAAAAGTCATTTTATGTACATTTTATGTTTGGACATGATAATGGGAAAACTTGTTTACTCATGCAATTAATCCATGAAGGCTTTATTGAGTACTTGGGGTTTTAAAAGCAGTGATGACACTTGGCAGTGATGTGATGCGGCAGAATGGCGCTTTTAACTGAAAATGACAGTGACCGCTCAACTTCTTTAGCTCAGTAAAGTGTTCCTTAGGGTCCAGTGAGTGGCAGGTATACACAGAACAGGGCTTCTAAATTATGAGGGGGCAAACTATTCCAAAGACACTCCTATTTCAATTTGGAAGTGGGTAGAAGACCAAAGTGAAAGAGAATCCTTTAATTCTGATGTCGTTTTCAACAAATTGAATGAACCTGGTAATACTCCTAAATCCTTGGCAATTCCTGCTGTGCAAATTTATTTCAAAATGAACATATAACATCAAACCTATAACAATCAAACGGTTTAAAAATAGGGAGGAAACAACCACACTGGTGTTTTAATGAAATTAATCTAAATTGTAGGCCAAAAAAAAATCTCGTTTTGTTTATGGATTCAAACTCTTTAGGAAAAAGAGCTATTTAAAAAAAATATTTTGACTACCTTAAAATATGACTTTAAGTCACTACTTGTAACAATAAGATTTTTCTAAGTCTTTCCTAGTTACAAGCATTCTGTAAAATTCAAGGGGCATAAAATTCCATTCAAAGAAGGCAAACTGTTTATGTGAGAGGGAAACTAAAAAGCCTTCAGTGGAAACATACAATTTTCAGATAAGAAGAAAAAGTCATGAAAAATGGAGCTTGCACTATATAAAAGGAGTATCATATAATTTTCTTTCTATGTCATGTGTGAAGAAAGGAACAAGAATCTTGAAAAGGCAACGGAAACCTCATCTCTAGTCCCTGTTCTCAAACAGCCTGGACAGGCAGAATAGAGATTTGAGATCAAGACACAGTGTATAGGTAACTTGTCACTAAGTCTTCAAGTCTCTCAGTCACTACTCTTAGTCATCTAAAGGACTGAGTACAAATTGCTGGAAAAGGCTATTGATTATCAAATATTCCATGTCCATTTCTTTTTACTGCCCCTTCTTTTGGTAGGCATTTCTCATAGATTCATGTATCCACCACCACAATCAGAACACATCGCCCCCCCCCGAAAATGACCCTCATGCTATCCCTTTATAGTCTCACTCTCCTCCCCCTCCCAGCTTCTGGCATCCACTGATCTGCTTTGTCTTTCCAGAATGTCTTATAATTGGAATCAGGCAGTATGTAACTTTTACAGACTTGCTTTATTCACTTAGCATAATGCCTTTGGGATTCATTGATGTCATTCCATGTTTCAGTAGCTCATTGCTTTTCATTGCTGAGTAGTATTCTATTGCATAGATATGCCACTATTTGTTTATCCATTCACCATTTGAAGAACACGTGTGTTGTTTCTGTTTTGCGGCAATTACAAATAGAGCTGCCAAATACATTCATATACTGGTTTTTGTATGAACATAAGTTTTCATTTCTCTTGGGTAAATATCAAGGAATAAGATAGCTGGATCATATAATTAAGTATATGTTTAACTTTGTAAGAAACTGCCAAACCATTTTCTGGAGTGGCTGTGCCATTTTGTATTCCCACTCGCAATGTATGAGCATTCCAGTTGCTCCACACCTTTGCCAGCAGTTGATATTATCAGTATTTTTTTTAGCCATTGTAATACGTATATAGTAGTGTCTCCTCATGGTTTTAATTTGCATTTACCTAATGGATAAAGATGTTAAACATCTTTTCATGTGCTTATTTGCCATCCTTATATGATCTTTGGTGAAGTGTATGTTCTGGTACTTCGCAACTTAAAAAAATTCATTGAGATAATTGTATATTCACATGTAGTTGTAAAAAAATTATGTGGAGAGATCCTTTGTACCCTTTACCCAATTTCTACTAGTGGTAACAATTTACAAAAGTGTAATATAATATCACAACCAGGATATTGACATTGATACAATCCACCAATCTTATTTAGATTTGTCCAGTTTTACTTATCCTAATTTGTATGTGTATGTATTAAATTCTATACAGTCTTATCACCTGTATAGGCTTGTGTATCCATCATCACAGTCGAGATACTGAACAGTTCTGTCACCACAAGGATCCCTCATATTGCCCTTTTATAACTCCACCCACCTCCCTCTTGTGACCCCCTTCCTCAGTCCCAACCCCTGGCAACCACTAATATGTCCTACACTTCTAAAATTTCAGCATTTCAAAATGTTATAGAAATTGAATCATACAGTATATAACCTTTTGGGATTGCTGTCTTATGCTCAGTGTAATCTCCCAGATGTTCATTTGAGTTGTTTTGTGTATCAATGGTTCATTCTTTTTTATTGCTGAGTATGTATATACCACAGTTTGTTTAACCATTCACTCACTGAAGGATATCTGGGATGATTCCAGTCTCTGATTGTCACAAGTAAAAGTGCTATTCATGTACAGGTTTTTGTGTGGCCCTATTTTCATAATTTGGGGATAAATGCTAAAGAGTACAATTTCTGGGTCATGTGGTAGTTGCATGTTCAGTTGTATAAGAAACTGTCAACTGTTTCCCAGAGTGCCTGTAGCATTTGGCATTTCCGCCAGCAATTCAGGTAATCCAGTATCTCCACATCCTCACAAGCATTTTGTACTATATCATTTTGTTGTTTTTGTTGTTATTCTGGTAGGTGTATAGTGATATCTCATTTTGGTATTAATTTACATTTCCCTGGCTAACGATGTTGAACATCTTTTCACGTGCTTTTTTGCCATCTGTATAAACCTCTTTAGTGAAATGTGTCTTCAAGCCTTTTGTCCATTTTCTAATTGGATTGTTTGTGTTCTTACTGTTGAGTTTGGGTAGTTCTTTATATTCTACATAATAGTCCTTTGTCAGATCAGACATGTGGTTTGCAAATATTTTCTCCCAGTCCGTGGATTGTATTTTCATCCTCTTCATATGGCAAAAGGGCAAAAGTTTTTAGTTTATTAATTTTTCCTTTTATGGATCATGCTTTGGTATCAGGTCTAAAAAATTCTTTGTGTAGTACTAGATACCAAAGACTTTCTCCTTTTTTTTCTCTAAAAGTTTTATAGTTTTACATTTAAGTCCATTATCCATTTTAGGTTAATCATTGCATGAGGTGTGAAGTTAGGGCAAGATTCATTTTTTGCTTATGGAGGGCAGACTGCTCCCACGTGTGTTGAAAAGGTTATCCTTCCTCTATTGAACTGCATTTGCACCTTTGTGAAAAATAGATTGATTGTGGGGCTTCCCTGGCAGTCCAGTAGTTAAGAGTCTGTGTTTCCAATGCAGGGGGCGTGGCCCCGATCCTTGGTTGGGGAACTAGAATCCCACATGCCACACTACACGGCCAAAAAGAAAAAAATACTTGGTTGATTGTACTTGTGTAGAAGCTATATCTGTGTTCTCTACTCTAATCCATTGATCAGTGTGTCTCGCTACCAATACCATACTGTCTTGATTACTGGCGCTATATAAGTAAGCCTTAATATTGGGTAAAGTGAGTTCTCCCACTTTATTCTTCTTTATCAAGATTATTTTAACTATTCTAGGACCTGTGCCTTTCCCTATGAATTTTAGAATAAGCCTATTTCTATTAAAAAAAAACTTGCTTGGATTCTGATAGAAATTGTCTTAGCCCCGTATATAAATTAAGAAATAATTGACATCTTTACTGTGCTGAGCCTTCTAATTCATAAATATGGTATGTCCACATATTTAGGTCTTCTTTGATTAGCTTCATCAACATTTTGTAACTGTCAGCATACAGATCCTGTACATGTTTGTCAAATTTATGGGTATGGAGTTGTTTCAAGTATTTCCTTATCATTTTGATGTCTGCAGGGTGTGTAATGATATGCAGTCTTTCATTCCTGATTTAGTTATTTGTGTCTTTTCTCGTTTTTCCTTTGTCAAGTCTTGGTAGAGTTTTTTTCAATTTTATTGATCTTTTCAAAGGACTAGCTTTGTATTTTATTAATTTTTCTCTATTGTTATTCTGTTTTCAGTTTCATTGCTTTTTGTTTTTTATCGTCCTTTCCTTCCTTCTGCTCTTTTTTTTTTTTTTTTTGCGGTACACGGGCCTCTCACTGTTGTGGCCTCTCCCGTTGCGGAGCACAGGCTCCGGACGCGCAGGCTCAGTGGCCATGGCTCACGGGCCTAGCCACTCTGTGGCATGTGGGATCTTCCCGGACCGGGGCACGAACCCATGTCCCCTGCATCGGCAGGCAGACTCTCAACCACTGCGCCACCAGTGAAGCCCCCTTCTGCTCATTTTGAATTTATTTTTCTCTTTGTTTTTTAGATTCTTGAAGTGGGAATCTTAGATTATTGACTGGAGATGTTTCCCCTTTTCTGATGTACATGTTCAGTGCTATAAATTTCCCTCTTAGCACTGTTTTTGCTATGTCACACAAATTTTGATATGTTGTATTTTCATTTCCATTCAGTACAATGTGTTTTTAAAAATTTCCACTCAGGTTTATCATTGACCAGCAAATTATTTAGGAGCATGGTTTTTAGTGTGGAATTTTTCTGTTATCTCTCTGATATTGATTTGTAGTTTGATTTCATTGTGGTCAGAGACACACTGTATGATTTCAATTCTTTAAATTTATTCAGATTTGTTTAAGGGGCTATGTTGTTTTGCTATCCATTGCCACTTGAAAAGAATGTGGATTCTGCTATTGTTGGGTGGAGTGTTCAATGTCAAATAGATTCTCTTAGTTGACACTGCCTTTGAGTTATTTTATACCCATGCTGATTTTCTGTTTAATTGTTCAATTAGTTGTTGAGAGAAGGATGGTGATGTCTTCTCATCTTTTGGCTGTGCTTATTACTCCTTTCAGTTCTCTCAGCCTTTGTCTTCATGTATTTTGCTGCTGTGTTGTTCGGTGCATGCACATTTTACTTTGTCTTCTTGGTGGCCTGAATTTTTGATAATTATATAGTGTCCCTTTTTGTCTCTGGTCATTTTCTTTACTCTGAAGTTCTTTTTTTCTGAAATTAATGTAGCCACTCCACTTTCTTTTGATTTATGTTAGCATGATATGACAATCTGTCTGTATCATTATATTTGGAGAGTTTCCTGTAGAGAGCATATAGTCATATTTTTTAATCTACCCCACAAATTTCTGTCTTTAATTGGCATATGTAGATCATCTACATTTAATGTAATTATTGAGATGTTAGGGCTCAAATCTGCTGGATGTTTTTTTCTGTTTATTCTGTGTTTTGTTCCTATTTTCTTTTTCCTACCTTCTTGTGGATTACTTGAACCTATTTTATAATTCCATTTTCATTTATCTATAGTGATTTTGAGTGTATCTTTTTGCACAGCATCTTTAGTGGCTGCTCTGCATAACTTAGTCTTCTGATGTTGACATTTTACCAGTTTGAGTGAAGTGTAGAAACCTTGTCTCCCTTTTATGATATGATTGCCTTAAATATTTCCTCCACAGACATCTAGAGCCATATCAGACATTGTTATAATTTTTCCTTCAATCACCAAATGTAATCTAGAAGACTCAAGAGGAGAAGTAAAGTTAATGTATTTACCTATATTTTTTCTTCTTGTGTTTTTTCTTCTTTCTTGGTAATCCAAGATTCTTTCTTTAATGATTTTGTTTCTCTTAATAAAATTTCCTTCAACCATTCCTTTAGGGTAGGTCTGCTGGTGACAAATTCCCTTAGTTTCCCTTCATCTGAGAATGTCTTTATACTTCCTTTGTTCCCGAAGGAATTTTTTACTGGATATAGGATTGTGGGTTTACAGTTCTTTTTAGCACTGGAAAAATGTTGTATCAATTCCTTCTGGCCTCCATGTTTTCTAATGAGAAATCCTGTCATTTGAATTGTTGTCCCAATATAGGGAAGTTGTTTCTGTATCACTGATTTCAAGATTGTTTTTCTGTCTTCGGTTTTCAGAAGTTTGACTATGATATGCCTTTACATGAATTTCTTTGTGGTTCGTGCAGCTTCTTGAACCTATAGATTTATGAATTTTGCCAAATTTGGGAAGTTTTCAGCTATTATTTTACTGTTATTTCATAGTTTTTTAGCCCCACCCTTTTCTCCTCTTTTTCTCGGACTTCGATGGCATAAATGTTAGATCTTATTTTATCTTCCAGTAGGTCTCTGAAAATCTGTTCTTTTTTTTAAAGTCTGTTTTCTGTCTGCTGTTTAGATTGTGTAATTTCTGTTGTTCTCTCTTCAAGTTCAGTAATTCTTCTCCCCTTGCCTTACACTCTGCTCTTGAACCCATGTACTGAGTTTTTGTATTTCTAAGTTCTAAAATTTCTAATTGATTCTTCCTTATATTTTCTATTTCTCTACTTAGACTTGCAATTCTTTTGCTGAGGCTTTCTATTTTTTCATTTTAAGTATATTCATAGGTGTGTTTCAGGTATGTTTATAATTGCTTGTTGAAGCAGTTTCATGATGGCTGCTTTAAAATCTTGGTCAGAGAATTTTAATATCTCTGTCATCTTTGCATTGAAATCTATTGGTTGTCTTTTTTATTCAGTTTGAGATCTTACTGGTTCTTGGAATAAGTGATTTTTTTCTATTGTCACCTAGACATTTTGCGTATTATGTGAGAATCTGGATCTTATATAAGCCTTTTGTTTTAGCTAGCTTCCTCTGATACTTCAGAGAGGAAGGGAGAACACTGCCTCATTACTGTCAGTTGCAGGTAGAAGTCTGGTTTTCCCAGTTAGCCTTGGCTGATACTTGAGGAGGAGAGAACTCATCATTACTGCTGGGCAAACTTCTCACTAGGCCTCCACTGATATCTCCCTGGCTAGGATTGGTAGGAGTGCCTTGTTACTACTCCCCACATGATCTCCATTGACACCGTGGGGTGGGTGGGCCGCCGTCTTACCATTGGGCAGTGTTGTAAATTCCAACTATCCAGTAGGCCTCCTCTGATACCACCTCAGTGGAGTGGAGGAGGGGTGCCTCATTGCTACCAGGTGATGGAGGAAGCCCATGCTTGCTGCATGGTTTCCACTGACTCCATGGTTTGGGGTTGTGGTCACTTGTACTGCTTAGTGTGGATAAAAGTCCCAATTCTGTTCTTGACCTTTTCTGACACCACACCTGCAGGGGGTTGGGTTGCCTCATTACAGTCTGATGTCTAGGCTCCCTCTTAGTCACTGCTGCTATGGATAGAGGTCAGGCCACAGCTTTTTTTCTAGTGATGTTTGGCTGTAGTAGAACAGCTAGTAAAAGTTTTCTCTCTTTCTAGACTGCCTCTTTCCTAGTCCTTAGGCTCGAGAGAGTAGGATTTTTGGTTCTTGTTTTATCTACAACCATTGGCATTTGCTAGTTCTGTTTCTATTTCTTTGACTTCTGCTCTTATCTTTATTATTTCTTGCCTTCTTCTTGCTTTGGGTTTATTTTGCTCTCCTCTTCCTAGTTTC
The DNA here is from genome assembly GCF_949774975.1 of Lagenorhynchus albirostris. Classification (NCBI taxonomy): domain Eukaryota; kingdom Metazoa; phylum Chordata; class Mammalia; order Artiodactyla; family Delphinidae; genus Lagenorhynchus; species Lagenorhynchus albirostris. Next base: position 94,008,524 of record NC_083116.1, read on the forward strand.
CTGAGGTAGCAACTTATATTATTGAGACTTTTCTCCATTTCTAATGTAAACACTGTTGCTATAAAATTCCCTCTAAGCTCTGCTCTGGATGCATCCCACAAGTTTTGATATCTTATTACCATTCAGTTAAAAATATGTTTCATTTTTTGGAGAATTCCTCTTTGATCATGGATTATTAGGGTTTTTAAAAAAATTTTTTAGGTGTTTAAAGATTTTCCTGTTATCTTTTTCATATTGATTTCTAGTTTAATTCCATTATGAGCTAAGATCATATCATATCTTTTAAGCTTTAAGGTTTGTTTTAGCACCCGGGATCTCATCAATCTTGGAGAATATTCCATCTGTACTTTCCCCACATGAACTCGTAAAGGAAGAGAAATAGTTAAAGATATGTAAGAAAGTAACCAAATCATACTCTAGACATACACTAATACATTTTATTTTTATTTTTTTAAATTAATTTTTATTTGAGTATTGATTTACAGTGTTGTGTTCATTTCTGCTATACAGAAAAATAAGTCAGTTATACATAAACATTTATCCACTCTTTTTTAGATTCTATTCCCATATAGGTCATTACAGAGTATTGAGTAGAGTTCCCTGTGCTATACAGTAGGTCCTTATTAGTTATCTATTTTGTATCTAGTAGTTAATCCCAGTCTCCTAATTTACCACCCCACTTTGCCTTCGGTAACCATAAGTTTATTTTCTACATCTGTGGCTCTATTTCTGTTTTGTAGATAAATTCATTTGTACCATTTTTTTAGATTCCACATACGAGCGATATTATATGATATTTGTCTTTCTCTGTCTGACTTACTTCACTCAGTATGACAATCTCTAGGTACATCCATGTTGCTGCAACTAACAAATTTTATTTAAAACATTTTCCAATGGTAATGCTGTTACATTTGGCTACTTTAAAGAAATTATGCTTATAAACCAAGGAAGAGAACATTTCTAATTAAATGATAGAGCCAAGAGACTGAGCTCTAGGATTTCTTCACAGAAAATGCCTATAGCCTTTGCTTCCAACTAGGCCCCCTGACCATAGCATATCACTACCACCTGGGTACAAATACTGTTTAAAATCATAAAGTGGAAAGTGAATATGATTGTGACTATCACTGTTCTACCCTTCTTGAACATCTTTTTGTGAAAGGAATTTAATTTTTTATAATATATTTTTGTTGTACAATTAAAGAGGATAGTTAGAACATTTTTATGGACTCCAATATATATGTTATAAAACTGTATATTTGCAAGAGTAACTATTGTTATTATGTTATTATTGGTAATTATACCAATAAATTATAAAACAATTTTTACTAAATTGTTAGTAAGCAATTAGTAAACAATTGTTATTGAACAATTCTCAGTCAATTGCAGTAAAACATTGTTTAATTACCCTCCTCAAAGCACAGATAAGCAGCCTTCCTGTTCATTTTAGGAGATAAAGGGCTTCATGTGCCATTTTGGCATTGAATAGTCACTCATAGCAACCAAGCTGTCTTGGTTACTGTTTTGAAAACAGACATGAGTCTCTAATTATGTCACAGTTGATTCCTGTCCAGAAGACTCTCTGTTATGTCTGCCTCCTTATATACATGTCTTGTTATTTTGATGAGCAGGAAATACCTTCTTCATGACACAAGGCAACATCAGTCACAACCTTTCCTAAAAACAACTAATGTCAAGAGGAAGAAGAGGAGTACAAAAAGAAAAGGATGCTGCAGAGGCTTTGAGAAGCAGCCTGCTTTTTGGTATGTGCCTCTTGTGTGCTGAAGTGTGTTCCCCCAAAATTCGTATATTGAAAACCTAACGCCCAGTACCTCAGAACTCGACCTTATTTGGAGATAGAGTCTTTACAGAGATAAACTTAAAAAGATATCATTAGGGTAGGCCCCAATCCAATATGACTGGTGTCCTTATAAAAAGAAGAAATTTAGACACAGAGACAGACACACATAGAGGGAAGATAATGTGAAGACACAGAGAGATGACAGCCATCTACAAGCCAAGGAGAGAGGCCTGGAACAGATCCTTCCCTCACAGCCCTCAGAAGGAACTGACCCCACTAGAATTTTGATTTCAGACTTGCTTCTAGAACTGTTAGAGAATGAATTTCTGTTATTTAAGCCTCCCAATTTGTGGTACTTTTTTCCAGCAGCCCTCGCAAACTAATACAGTGCCAAAAAGCACAAAAGCTACAGCAGTAGGTTTCCAGCCAAGTACCATTATGGAAGTGTGGTTCAGCACATTTAGTTTTCTGTGGTCATTTGAGAAAAAGAAGCCACAGAGAAATTGCTGAAAAGATTTCTATGTAGTTTTTCTCCTTCAGAGTTGGATAAGATTGTGAACTGAATGACAACTTACCCATCTGAGATAGTATGCCCTGCAACCCTTTTCCAATGGCAAATGAGAGTCCCTCTGATAATATAACTCCCAGATGTTTTTTCTTATTCTGACCTCTTATGTCTATTCAATAAATTAATCGGTTGAAGTTCAAAGGATTTCCCAAGTTGAATACCTTCAACCTTAAGAAAGGCAATAAGCCCACGCAACTTTTGTGAGACTTGACACGTGTTCCTCACCAAACTTTATGTTACACAGGGGTATTTGTTGCTTTAAACAATGGAGAAAGAAGTGCTGAGGATCTCTATATAGCCCATGTCTCTGGGTGAGGATAGAGTTAACTTGTACCTGGACTGGGATAGCTCTATGCTTGTCTCCAGGGTTGCCTGAAAGTCTGGTACTGACCCTTGGTTAAGATAAGGATGAAATGTACTAGCTAAAGATTTATAATGTGCTTCTTGAAGTTCGAAATTCCCTTGGAGACATCCTATACTGGCTTGTCTGCATCAGTTAGGGATCTATAGGTTGATGGTTTGTACCTGGTTTTGCCATTTACACAGTCTGGTTTTAGTTGTGACCAGTGGTATGTTAAAGACCCCTCAGTAAACTAGTATCTTGGCTTCCTTGAAACCAAGATACCTTGCACATATCTTTGTGGTCCATAATTTGAATGCAAAGCACATCTTCTGTAACTGAGAGAACTCTAGGAGGTGCTCCTGGACATATCAAACCCCTCAATGACTGACTATACTTTCTTTCTCCTGCTATACTTATCTTTATTAAAGCCTTAGGTGTGAAATGTTGTACATCCTTTCAGTTGTCTGGCCCTGTGTGATTGTTATACTCTTGAACCCTAGACTCAAGGCTGAGACTTTGCACCCCCCTTAAAATTTACCTTAAAAGGTAAAGCAAACCCTAGTCCTGGAGACCAAATATTGCACAGAAACTGACAAAGCAGTAGAGGCCCCAGTCTTTGTTGAGTTTTAAGGCAAACTCAAGGCCTGGACAAGAGGCCGTAAAGATGTCTGTGGAATCCTGGATCTTGGTTCTAGATATAAGTGGAGAGAAATTGAAGAGGAGCATAGGCATAGAATAGATACTACTGGGTCATCAGATCCCACCTCTGTCAGGAATAAAACTCTGGTTGGCGGGGGAGGGGGGGTGGTTGAGCCTGCAGGTGAAATTAAAATGGGGTCTGACAGCGGTTTCTTCTGGTTCACATGACTTCTGTTCTAGAGACTGTCTCTGGGGCCAAAAACATTATAGAATATAAGGGAATAAAAGCCAAAAACATTATAGAATATAAGGGAATAAAAGCTACAGCATAATGAAAATTGCACAATTAAATCAAGGTCATATGCCAAAGACACACATTCTAAATAGCCATTAAATCTACTGCCTTCCATAACCTATTTGTTTCGAGTGTTGTAGGGTTAAATTAGGCAGAGACAGCTTTATATTCCTGGCACTATAAAGGCTATAAATAGAATCTCTCTCATAAAGCATATGTGAATAGAGGAGTTAGTTATGAAGTATAAGAGAAGAACAGAAACATTTACACACAGAAAAAAAGCCTTGTAACTGTAATCAGAATAAAGAAAGGGAATAAGCACCAAGAGAATGTCTAACATTAGAGAAATGGTTTAATAAATTATGGTACATCAAAAGGATGGAATATTATGTAGGCATTAAAATGATAATTAAGATTATGTAGAAACATAAACAAGATGTTAGATATAATGCTAAGTAAAACCAGGAGAATACAAAGTGGCATATAAATATATGAGAGAGCTGAAGGCAATATATTAAAACAGTGGATTATCATAACTGGGAGTGGACCATTTGGTTTTTTTGCTTTTTTAAAAAACTTTTTTAACATCTTTATTGGAGTATAATTGCTTTACAACTGTGTGTTAGTTTCTACTTTATAGCAAAGTGAATCAGCTATACATATACATATATCCCCGTATCTCCTCCCTCTTGCATCTCCCTCCCACCCTCCCTATCCCGCCTCTCTAGGTGGTCACAAAGCACCGAGCTGATCTCCCTGTGCTATGTGGCTGCTTCCCACTAGCTATCTATTTTACGTTTGGTAGTGTATATATGTCCATGCCACTCTCTCACTTTGTCCCAGCTTACCCTTCTCCCTCCCTGTGTCCTCAAGTCCATTCTCTATGGCTGCGTCTTTATTCCTGTCCTGCCCCTAGGTTCTTCAGAACCATTTTTTTTTTACATCTTTATTGGAGTATGATTGCTTTAAAATGGTGTGTTAGTTTCTGCTTTATAACAAAGTGAATCAGTTATACATATACATATGTTCCCATATCTCTTCCCTCTTGCGTCTCCCTCCCTCCCACCCTCCCTATCCCACCCCTCTAGGTGGTCACAAAGCACCGAGCTGATCTCCCTGTGCTATGCACTGCTTCCCACTAGCTAGCTATTTTATGTTTGGTAGTGTATATATGTCCATGCCACTCTCTCACTTTGTCACAGCTTACCCTACCCCTGCCCATATCCTCAAGTCCATTCTCTAGTAGGTCTGTGTCTTTATTCCTGTCTTACCCCTAGGTTCTTCATGATATTTTTTTCTTAAATTCCATATATATGTAGTAGCATACGATATTTGTCTTTCTCTTTCTGACTTCACTCTGTATGGACAGACTCTAGGTCCATCCACCTCATTACAAATAGCTCAATTTCGTTTCTTTTTATGGCTGAGTAATATTCCATTGTATATACGTGCCACATCTTCTTTATCCATTCATCCGATGATGGACACTTAGGTTGTTTCCATCTCCGGGTTATTGTAAATAGAGCTTCAATAAACATTTTGGTACATGACTCTTTTTGAATTATGGTTTTCTCAGGGTATATGCCCAGTAGTGGGATTGCTGGGTCATATGGTAGTTCTATTTGTAGTTTTTTAAGGAACCTCCATGCTGTTCTCCATAGTGGCTGAACCAATTCACATTCCCACCAGCAGTGCAAGAGTGTTCCCTTTTCTCCACACCCTCTCCAGCATTTATTGTTTCTAGATTTTTTGATGATGGCCATTCTGACTGGTGTGAGATGATATCTCATTGTCGTTTTGATTTGCATTTCTCTAATGATTAATGATGTTGAGCATTCTTTCATGTGTTTGTTGGCAGTCTGTATATCTTCTTTGGAGAAATGTCTATTTAGGTCTTCTGCCCATTTTTGGATTGGGTTGTTTGTTTTTTTGTTATTGAGCTGCATGAGCTGCTTGTAAATTTTGGAGATTAATCCTTTGTCAGTTGCTTCATTTGCAAATATTTTCTTGCAAAACTAGACAGGTACATGTAAAAGTATGAGATGAGATCACTCCCTAACACCATACACAAAAATAAGCTCAAAATGGATTAAAGACCTAAATGTAAGGCCAGAAACTATCAAACTCTTAGAGGAAAACATAGGCAGAACGCTCTATGACATAAATCACAGCAAGATCCTTTTTGACCCACCTCCTAGAGAAATGGAAATAAAAACAAAAATAAACAAATGAGACCTAATGAAACTGCAAAGCTTTTGCACAGCAAAGGAAACCATAAACAAGTCCAAAAGACAACCCTCAGAACCATTTTTTTTAAACAATAGCCAGGGCATGGAAGCATCTCATGCCCGTCTCTGGGGTCCGCGCTGATAGACGCGGCTCGCGCCCGTCTCTGGAGCTTATTTAGGCGGTGCTCAGAATCCCCTCTCCTCACACACCCCGAAACAATGTTCTCTTGCCTCTTCGGCAGCTCCAGACTTTTTCCCGGACTCCCTCCCAGCTAGTCGTGGCGCACTAGCCCGCTTCAGGCTGTGTTCACGCCGCCAACCCCAGTTCTCTCCCTGCGATCCGACCTCCGAAGCCCGAGCCTCAGCTCCCAGCCCCGCCCGCCCCGGCGGGTGAGCAGACAAGCGTCTCGGGCTGGTGAGTGCCAGTCGGCACCGATCCTCTGTGCGGGACTCTCTCCGCTTTGCCCTCTGCACCCCTGTTGCTGCGCTCTCCTCTGCATCTCCGAAGCTTCCCCCTTCCGCCACCCGCAGTCTCCGCCCGCGAAGAGGCTTCCTAGTGTGTGGAAATCTTTCCTCCTTCTCAGCTCCCTCCCACTGGTGCAGGTCCTGTCCCTATTCTTTTGTCTCTGTTGTTTTTTTTTCTTTTGCCCTACCCAGGTACGTGGGGGGTTTCTTGCCTTTTGGGAGGTCTGAGGTCTTCTGCCAGCATTCAGTAGGTGTTCTGTAGGAGTTGTTCCACATGTAGGTGTATTTCTGATGTATTTGTGGGGAGTAAGGTGATCTCCACTTCTTACTCCTCCACTATCTTGAAGGTGTCTCCAAACTCCGACCATTTGTTTTTAATTAAAATATCCTGTTGTAGAGACTTTGTATGTGTACATATATATATATATATGTATGTATATATACACACCTTCTATATGTATAGGTCTATATATAGACATAAGATATTTAGTGGTGGGCGTGTTAGTCCGGATTTTTTTGAGATGCTTTCTCATCACATATAGCAACACTTTCTAATAGAACTTCCTGCAGTGATATATCCATTCTATAAATCTGTGCTGTCCAATATGGTAGACACTAACCATGTGTGTTTTCCAAGCACTTGAAATGTGGCTAGTGTGGCTGAGAAATCAATTTTTAAAAAATTTTAACTAGTTAAAATTTAAATTCAAGTAGCCACACTTGACTAGTGATTACCATATCATTATCTCATTAGTACAGATTTAGAGCTAGAAGATAGACAAAATTTAGTAGTGGGTTCATTAGTCTGGATTTTTTCCCAGTGTCATGAATGTTTTTTTTCCATAATCAGTTGGAGCCTTTAAAAGTGCTCCGTCATTCACTTCTCCCTTTGGAGCAAGAGATTGTGCAAAAAGTGCACCCTACTGAACTGCAAAGGATAAAATATGTCAACTTACTGTGTACTTCAGTGGAATTTTGGTAAAGTCTTTAATCACAAATCTATCAAAGAACTGTAAATAGCTCATAAATAGCTACCCCTTTATGGTACAAACACACGAGACCAGGAAAACACCAGGTCATAGGTTCCCTGGCTTACCCTGGCCTAGAAGGTACATGAATAAAGTGCTCTTGCATAGTCAATAACCAAGTGAACATGAATGGGGAAGAAATGAACAGTAGTTTTCCCACTTGAGAAAATGTGTAGGCTCTGCGTAACTTTTTCCTTATTGTTGGAATCATGTTCCCATGTGTCCCTAGTAAGCAATGCCCACCTGACTTAGGCAGATCCCATCCTGACTTCTGCACTGCCATGCCTCCTCTTTCTTCTACATCTTTGTATACCCACCCTTCTCAACCACATCTCTCCACTCTTATCCTCCATCTCCTCCCTGGAATGCCATTTTCATCTCCAAAGGAGGTATTGAATTGTATCTTGATGGATAGGAGAATTTGGATTAGAGATGAGTAAGGAAAAAGAAGACTCAAACTGAGTGTGATGTGATTCCCAAACTCTTTCAGGGAAGTAATGATTATTCCTGATAATATGTTTAGAGACTGTTCTGATAGACCTAAATGAAATTTTAAAAATTGATAATGTTATTTACTAACCTAGCCAGCTATCTATCAGGCAGCAGTCTAAACATCTCTAAGCAAGCGTTCTTTTTCATCTTGTATCTGGTCTAACAGTGATTTCCTAATCAGTCTTTTTTTCCTGTATATCTATGAAAAGTGAAATCTTTTACTTGGCTAATTTAGAGGCCTAATCTCTTGTATCACACTTAAAATAAAACATTGACGTAATGAATTTGTCATATATGTTTTCCTTAAGAATTTGGAGGCCCTACCAAGATAGCTCAACTCATGACAGCCTACCAGAGTGAAGCAAGAACAGCTCTGAGTCAAGTTATACCACATCAAGTATGACACTGAAAACGTGGAGAGGAAGTTTGGAGCCAGAGTACTGGATTTCCCTGTAGTTTGGGCAATTACGTCGAATGTCCCTACCCCTGCCACTCCTGTAAGCGCCTGGAAAGGTCATTTGATGTTGGAAGGATGTCATAGGACTGGAGAAAAGGTAAGTTGGGTTTAATTCCACAGGCTTTCGGTCAGTGTATTAAATTATATTACTAAGGGATGACCAAAGACCCTAGCAAAGATGGGGTGGGTAGGTATGCATTTATTTCTTTGGGTTTCAGGAATTTATTCTGTGTTTTGTTGGCAAAAACTTTGCGTCTTGTTTTCATTTTTCTTTTAGCTAAAATTGTGTAATTTGCCCAGCAATTTTTCACATGTTAATCTCTGTCTGTAAATGGTCATTTGAAATTCTTTGTGTGTGTGACCAGAGAGATTTTAGATATAGAGCTGTTTGCTTTAAATACCTTTGAAAAATTAAACTTAATTGATTGAAGGAATTGGTCATTTGTATGCAACATGAGAACATTTAGTTCAAACAGAGAGATCCATCTTGAGATGAAGTAAGAACAGAAAATCTGATCAGCTGATATCATGAAAATATACTATCTTATTCTGTGATGTTAAAGAAAATGGCAGGGTTTTTGTGTGCTGAGCATAAAGACTGAGAGGATTGACTGGAATAGACTAAGAAATGGGACTACCTATGGAGATATAAATAATATTATCTAATGCAAACTGTTTACTTACTTACTGTTGCAAGTTGGTTCTCCTGGAAGTAGACCCAGAGATAGAGTTTAGCAGGCAGGATGGCTATGAAGGGATCAACACCTATGGGAGGTAGGGGGGATCAAGGGAGAAGTCCAAACTGTAATGCAGTCCCTACAAATACTGATACTTTGGGCAACCCTATGGGGCACTTAGAAGTTAGAATAGGAGTTGTTCCCTGTTGGGCCAAGATTGATGCACATTTATATCTCCACGTGGATCAGGGTAGTGGGAGTAACTTTGTGGCTCCCTACAGCTGAGATATCTTTGACAGCTGTGGGCTTCATGCTTGTATCACTCCCAGAAGCTGGGGCAAGTCCTTCAATGAGAGGGGATCTGGGTGGAACATCAAGGGATCCACCTCCTTAGTTATGTAATTTTGTGAAACTAAATTGCTTAATCTGGAAGGAAATTAACAAGATTGTTAAATTTATCATATTTAATGGAGGACATATTTAATTAGTCTAGGGACTTAGCTTATGTACATTTAAATATGCATATTTAGAATAGTCTCAAGAACTCATACACAAAAAAAGGAGAAATAAAAAAGAAAAAAGTGTGCTCAAAAGGGAGCAATTAAATTTTAGGTAACTTTAGGCTACTAAGATAAGAAACAATGGAATGAACATTGGTATCAGGCCAATTTCAAGAAAATGTTCTAAATGAAGACTTTTAAGCAAAATTAGAATAGTTTTAATATTACATAATAAACAAATATTAGAGAATTATAAATTTACTCTTGTAGTAAGTCATATACAAATTAAACTATTATTACATTTGTTTTAAAAGATATTTACAACATTCTAAACTTGATAAAGAACACCTGTAACAAAGTGAGAGCGTGGCATGGACTTATATATACTACCAAATGTAAAATAGATAGCTAGTGGGAAGCAGCCGCATAGCACAGGGAGATCAGCTCGGTGCTTTGTGACCACCTAGAGGGGTGGGATAGGGAGAGTGGGAGGGAGATGCAAGAGGGTGGAGATATGGGGATATATGTATACGTATAGCTGATTCACTTTGTTATAAAGCAGAAATTAACACACCATTGTAAAGCAATTATACTCCAATAAAGATGTTAAAAAGAAAAGAACACCTACAAAAAAACCCTGCAACTAACATAGTACTTAATGGTGAGAAACTTGAAGTATCTCACTAAGATCAGGTGCAAGGCAAGGATATTTCCTCTCACTGCTCTTTTTCAAAATCATACTGGAAGTTCTAGCTAATGCAATAGACAAGAAAAGGAAATAAAATGTATACAGATTAGAAAGAAACAAATAAAACTGTCTTTGTTTGTAGATGATATGATTGTCTATGTGGAAAACCCCAAAGAATTGACCAAAAAACTCCTGGAACTAATAAGAGATTTTAGCAAGGTTGCAGGAGACGAGGTGAGTACACAAAAGTTAATCACTTTCCTATATGCCAGCAATGAACAGTGGAATTTGAGATTAAAAACACAATACCATTTATATTGACACCCCAAAAATGAAATACTTAGGTATGAATCTAACAAAATATGTACAAGATCTATATGAAGAAAACTACAAAACTCTGGTGAATGAAATCAAAGAAGAACTAAATAAATGGAGAGATAATCCACATTCAAGGATAGGAAGACTCAATATTTTTAAGATGTCACTTCTTCCCAGCATAATGTATAGATTCAATGCAGTCTCAATCAAAATCCCAGCAAGTTATTTTGCGGATACCGATAAACTAATTCTAAAGTTTACATGGAGAGACAAAAGACCTAGAATAGCCAACACAATATTGAAAGAGAACAAATTTGGACACTACCTGACTTCAAGATTTACTGTAAAGCTACAGGAATCAAGACAGTGTGGCACTGGCAAAATGATGGACAAATAGATCAATGGAACAGAATAAAGAACTCAGAAATAGACCCACATAAATATAGTCAATTGATCTTTGACAAAGGAGCAAAGGCAATACAATAAAGATAGTGTTCCTGCAAAGAGTGCCAGAACAACTGGGTATCCACATCCAAAAAAATAAAACTAGACACAAACCTTATACCATTCACAAGAATTAACTCAAAATGGGTCACAGACTTAAATGTAAAACATAAAACTATAAAGCTCCTAGAAGATAACATAGGAGAAACCCTAGATGACCTTGGGTATGGTAATGACTTTTTAGATACAATACCAAAGGCACAATCCATGGAAGAAATAATTGATATGCTAGACATCATTAAAATTAAAAATTTCTGTTCCATGAAAGACAATGTTAAGAGAATGAGAAGACAAGTCACAGACTGGGAGAAAATACTTGCAAAAGACCCATGTGATAAAGGGCTATTATCCAAAAATACATACAGAATCTTTAAAACTCAACAATAAGAAAACAAACCTGATTAAAAATGGGTCAAAGATCTTAACAGACATCTCACCAAAGAAGATGTACAGATGGAAAATAAGCATATGAAAAGATACTCCACATCATAAGTCATCAGGGAAATGCAAATTAAAACAAACTTACTGGAACGGCCAAAATCCAGAACACTGAGAACACCAAGTGTCAGTGGAACAACAGGAATTTTTATTCATTGCTGGTGGCACTGCAAAATGGTACAGCCACTTTGGGAGACAGCTTGGAGGTTTCTTACAAAACTGAACATATTTTTACCATATGATCCAGCAATCACTCTCCTTGGTATTTACCCAAAGGAGCTGAAAACTTATGCCCACACAAAAACCTGAACATGTATCTTTATAACAGCTTCATTCATATTTGCCAAAACGTGTAAGCCACCAAGATGTCCTTCAGTAAGTGATTGTATAAACTGTAGTGCATCCTGACAATGTAATATTCAGCACTAAAAAGAAATGAGCTATCAAGCCATGAAAAGACATGGCGGCCACTTAAATGCATATTACTAGGTAAACAAAGTCAAATTTAAAATGCAAAGTACTGTATGATTTCAACTATATGACATTCTGAAATAGGCAAAACTATGAAGAGAGTAAAAGGGTCAGTGGTTGCCAGGAGTTGGGGGAATGAAGAGAGGAAGCGTAGTACATTTTTATGGCAATGAAAATACTCTGTATGTTACCGTAATGATTGATACATATCATTTTACATTTGTCCAAACCTATAGAATATATAGCATTATGAGTGAACTGTAATGTAAATTATGGACTTTGGGTGATTATGATGTGTCAGTGTAAGTTCATCAGCTGTAACAAATGTACCACTTTGTTGGGAGATATTGATAATGGGGGCTGCTACGCATGTGTGGGAACAGAGGATATATGGGAAATCTCTGTATTTTTCCTGTCTCTTAGATTTGCTGTGAACCTTAAACTGCTCTAAAAAATAATGTCTTCATTTTTAAAAATTAATTTAAAAAGGTAAAATCAGATGTTCTTTCTGATTTTATTACAGTGTAGAATATGATATAAAAAGTATATACGATGTTTAATTTTTTTTAAAGACTGTTTTTATAAAAAATTTATTTAGTTTATTTATTTTTGGCTGCGTTGGGTCTTCATTGCTGTGTGCTGGCTTTCTCTAGTTGCGGCGAGCGGGGGCTACTCTTCATTGCGGCGCGCAGGCTTCTCATTGCGGTGGCTTCTCTTATTGAGGGGCACAGGCTCTAGGCGCACGGGCTTCAGTAGTTGTAGCACGTGGTCGCAGTAGCTGTGGCTTGTGGGCTCTAGGCGTGGGCTTCAGTAGTTGTGGCTCATGGGCTCTAGAGCGCAGGCTCAGTAGTTGTGGAGCATGGGCTTAGTTGCTCCGCGGCATGTGGGATCTTCCTGGACCAGGGCTCGAACCCGTGTACCCTGCATTGGCTGGCAGATTCTTAACCACTGCACCACCAGGGAAGCCCTACAGTGTTTAATTTTATTTTCTTACAAAATAGTCTGAGTGGGACTTTCCTATACTTATCTTATGGGTCAGAAAAGTGATCATTACTGACAGAAAAATTTTAGGAACATATAAACATAGATGCTCAACTAAATTGAATTATACTAATATCCTTCTGATTTTTTTTGTTCTTGTGACTTCCAGCCAATGTTTCAAAATACATAAACCCTGGAACTACTCTACTTGCACTGTGTGAATAAAATTTCATTGTGTTATAATTTTTGATAAGTTATTTTTTTAAATATCAACAGTGATTGCATTATTATTTAATTAATTCACAGTTTATTAAGGATCTTGCAATTGCAACTTAAGTCTTTCTATAAATATTATAATGGTGTAGTTAATTAATAATCTTAGGTTACCTGGAAATTTTTTTTTTTTTTTTTTTTTTTTTTTTTTTTTGCGGTACGCGGGCCTCTCACTGTTGTGGCCTCTCCTGTTGTGGAGCACAGGCTCCGGACGCGCAGGCTCAGTGGCCATGGCTCACGGGCCTAGCCGCTCTGCGGCATGTGGCAGGCGGACTTTCAACCAATGTGCCACCAGGGAAGCCCCTTGGAAAATTTTTAAAGAAATCAAAGTGAATAGAGACAAAAAGAGCAAAGTAATTGGTCACCAAATAATAGTTTTAATTTACATATTCTCACCTATATGTAAACATATTTGCCTATATAAAAAAAGTGCTTTCTTATATGTTTACAAATGTTAAAAGCTGAAGTTTAAATTTTCAAAAAATGATAATCTTTCATTTTTTAGTATGATTGTATACATACATGTTTATTTTATTTACTTATTTATTTAAAAATTTTGTTTATGTGAGAGGAAATGCAGGCATACCTTGGAGAATTGGCAGATTCGGTTCCAGACCGCTGCAATTGACGCGCTGGTGGTATAGTGTTTAGCATAGCTGCCTTCCAGACCACTGCAATAAAGTGAATATCACAATAGAGTCACACTAATTGTTCGGTTTCCCAGTGCATATAAAAGTTATGTTTACACTATGTAGTTTATTAAGTGTGCAATAGCATTATGTCTAAAAAATGTACATACTTTACTTTAAAAGTACTTTATTGCTAAAAATTGTTAACCATCATCTGAGCCTTTGAGGAGTCTAAATCTTTGCAATAATAACATCAAAGTTCACTGATCATATCACCATAACAAATATAGTAAGTTTAAAATATTGTGAGACAATGTTCATTGCAGCTCTGTTTACAATGGCCAGGACATGGAAGCAACCTAAGTGTCCATCCGCAGATGAATGGATAAAGAAGATGTGGCACATATATACAATGGAATATTACTCAACCATAAAAAGAAACGAAATTGAGTTATTTGTAGTGAGGTGGATGGACCTAGAGTCTGTCCTACAGAGTGAAGTAAGTCAGAAAGAGAAAAACAAATACCATGTGCTAACACATATATATGGAATCTAAAAAAAAAATGGTTCTGAAGAACCTAGGGGCAGGACAGGAATAAAGACACAAATGTAGAGAATGGACTTGAGGACACGGGGAGGGGGAAGGGTAAGCTGGGACGAAGTGAGAGAGTGGCATGGACTTATATATACTACCAAATGTAAATAGATAGCTAGTGGGAAGCAGCCGCATAGCACAGGGAGATCAGCTCGGTGCTTTGTGACCACCTAGTGGGGTGGGATAGGGAGGGTGGGAAGGAGATGCAAGAGGGAGGGGATATGGGGATATATGTATATGTATAGCTGATTCACTTTGTTATAAAGCAGAAACTAAAACACCATTGTAAAGCAGTTATACTCCAATAAATATGTTAATAAATAAATTAAATAAATAAATAAAATATTGTGAGAATTACCAAAATATGATAGAGACACAAAGTGGGCAAATGCTGTTGGGAAAATGGCACTGATAGACTTGTTCAATGCAAGGTTGCCACAAACCTTCAATTTGTAAAAAACACAATATCTGTGAAGCGCAGTAAAGAGGATTGCAATAAAATGAGGTATGCCTATACTGGTAGCTCAGAAGACAAAATAAAATGTCATTAGAGTACTGTCTGTTCTGAATGTGAAGCAATAAAAGTTACTATTTGCTTTCAGTGTATTCTACCCAGATGGCAGGTGATTTTTGCCTCATTCAACCTGCTTGTGCATTCTCAAAAGAGTCTGTTAATTTTTATGCTATTTATGCTTTGGGGAATTCCATAACTGTAGACAACTGTAAACACCTGACATGAAGAACTAAATTCCTAATGTTTATTATGAACAAAATTCTGTTATGGTTTTTATATGGTATTGCTACTCTCTGGACCTTTCTTGTCCTCGAACAAGTGAACTATCATCTGAAAACTATTAAGATGTTGCTTCCCTCTGAGTTCAGACCTCAAATTCAGAATAATACGATTGAAGAGGTGTTTTTTACACTCTAACCGTATTCATTGCTCCCAAGACAGCTGCTAGATAGCACCAAAAGATTTCTCCTCATCTTGTAAACCAGAAAGTGGCACTCATGAACAAGAAGGGGTGTTAGAAGTAATTGGGTTTGCTTGGTATGCTTATTATCTTCTTAATTGGCTCAACAGAATGGTAAGAGTTGTCCTTTACTAGGGTGCAAAATTCGGAAAAACCATCAAATCAAAGAAGAAGCAACCACCCCCAGGTTAATTTTCTGCAAGACAAGTGCTGTAAAACAAAGATATTTTTAACAGTGGTTAATTCCTTTAATATGTATAGAGTCCCACTTTTATTCCTGTGCAAGGGGCGACTTAACACATTGACTTCTCAAAAAAATGTATTCCCAGATTTTAGAGAGATTTTAAAATTTTTTATCAAATGTTAGTGATTATGACACACATTTTACAGGAGAGATACTAAGGTGTTCTAAATCCAGCAATTACTCTGCTACCATAACATATTTTTACGTTCATAATAATCAACTAAGTTGGTATGAAATGTTACAGGGAGGTCCACATGCATTAGAACTATGCCCCAGTAAGAGATTTCACTCTTCCTCACTCTGATAGAGTTCCAGGAATAAAGTGATAGTTTCGTCAATCAGGGATTTCTGCTCTCACTTCACATTTATCTGAAACCAAAGCCAAAAGTTGCCAATTGGCAAATATTTCTGAACAAAATATCCAAGATAACAAGACTTGATAACAGAGACTCTTGACTATTTTAATGTAGTTAGGTTTGAGGGAATAAACTCATGGATACATGCTGATGTCACCACTATAGTCAGATACCTGGGAGACTCAACCTGTATGGAACTTAAGATGCAGAATTTCCAGGACTATTTTTTTTCTAGGAATAGATGACTTTAGGAAACTAGACGGTTGAACAGTATCAGTGGAATAATGTTTGAATATGTAGAATTGAGTAAAAACTTTGACAAATCTAGTACTGATTATTTTCTTGGAACATGTGGTATTGTTCTTTTTTTAACATCTTTATTGGAGTATAATTGCTTTAAAATGGCATGTTAGTTTCTGCTTTATAACAAAGTGAATCACTTATACATATGTCCCCATATCTCTTCCCTCTTCCGTCTCCCTCCCTCCCACCATCCCTATCCCACCCCTCTAGGTGGTCACAAAGCACCAAGCTGATCTCGCTGTGCTATGTGGCTGCTTCCCACTATCTATCTATTTTACATTTGGTAGTGTATATATGTCCATGCCACTCTCTCACTTCGTCCCACCTTACCCTTCCCCCTCCCCATATCCTCAAGTCCATTCTCTACTAGGTCTGCGTCTTTATTCCCATCTTGCCCCTAGGTTCTTTATGACCTTTTTTTTCCTTCCATTCTATATATATGTGTTAGCATATGGTATTTGTGTTTCTCTTTCTGACTTACTTCACTCTGTATGACAGACTCTAGGTCCATCCACCTCACGACAAATAACTCAATTTCGTTTCTTTTTATGGCTGAATAATATTCCATTGTATATATGTGCCACATCTTCTTTATCCATTCATCTGTGGATGGACACTTAAGTTGCTTCCATGTCCTGGCTATTGTAAATAGAGCTTCAATGAACATTTTGGTACATGACTCTTTTGAATTAAGGTTTTCTCAGGGTATATGCCCAGTAGCGGGATTGCTGGGTCGTATGGTAGTTCTATTTGTAGTTTTTTAAGGAACCTCCATATGTTCTCCATAGTGGCTGTATCCATTCACATTCCCACCAACAGTACCAGAAGAGTTCCCTTTTCTCCACACCCTCTCCAGCATTTATTGTTTCTAGATTTTTTGATGATGGCCATTCTGACTGGTGTGAGATGATATCTCATTGTCGTTTTGATTTGCATTTCTCTAATGATTAATGATGTTGAGCATTCTTTCATGTGTTTGTTGGCAATCTGTATGTCTTCTTTGGAGAAATGTCTATTTAGGTCTTCTGCCCATTTTTGGATTGGGTTGTTTGTTTTTTGGATATTGAGCTGCATGAGCTGCCTGTAAATTTTGGAGATTAATCCTTTATCAGTTGCTTCATTTGCAAATAATTTCTCACATTCTGAGGGTTGTCTTTTCGTCTTGTTTATGGTTTCCTTTGCTGTGCAAAAGCTTTGAAGTTTCATTAGGTCCCATTTGTTTATTTTTGTTTTCATTTCCATTTCTCTAGGAGGTGGGTCAAAAAGTATCTTGCTGTGATTTATGTCTTAGAGTGTTCTGCCTATGTTTTCCTCTAAGAGTGTGATAGTGTCTGGCCTTACATTTAGGGCTTTAATCCATTTTGAGTTTATTTTTCTGTATGTGTTAGGGAGTGTTCTAATTTCATACTTTTACATGTGCCTGTCCAGTTTTCCCAGCACCACTTATCGAAGAGGCTGTCTTTTCTCCACTGTATATTCTTGCCTCCTTTATCAAAGATCAGGTGACCATATGTGCATAGGTTTATCTCTGGGCTTTCTATTCTGTTCCATTGATCAATATTTCTTTTTTTGTGCCAGTACCATACTGTCTTGATTACTGTAGCTTTGTAGTATAGTCTGAAGTCAGGGAGACTGATTCATCCAGCTCGGTTTTTTTTCTCTAGATTGCTTTGGCTATTCAGCGTCTTTTGTGTTTCCATACAAATTGTGAAAATTTTTTATTATAGTTCTGTGAAAAATGCCAGTGGTAGTTTGATAGGGATTGCAGTGAATCTGTAGATTGCTTTGGGTAGTAGAGTCATTTTCACAATGTTGATTCTTCCAATCCAAGAACATGGTATATCTTTCCATTTATTTGTATCCTCTTTCATTACTTTCATCAGTGTCTTATTATTTTCTGCATACAGGTCTTTTGTCTCCTTAGGTAGGTTTATTCCTAGATATTTTATTCTTTTTGTTGCAATTGTAAATGGGAGTGTTTTCTTAATTTCACTTTCAGGTTTTTCATGATTAGTATATAGGAATGCAAGAGACTTTTGTGCATTCATTTTGTATCCTGCTACTTTACCAAATTCATTGATTAGCTTTAGTAGTTTTCTGGTAGCATCTTTAGGATTCTCTATGTATAGTATCATGTCATCTGCAAACAGTGACAGCTTTACTTCTTTTCCGATTTGGATTCCTTTTATTTCTTTTTCTTCTCTGATTGCTGTGGCTAAAACTTCCAAAACTATGTTGAATAATAGTGGTGAGAGTGGGCAACCTTGTCTTGTTCCTGACCTTAGTGGAAATGGTTTCAGTATTTCACCATTGAGGACGATGTTGACTGTGGATTTGTCATATATGGTCTACTTTCTGGAGGGTTTTTACCGTAAATGGGTTTTGAATTTTGTCAGAAGCTTTCTCTGCATCTATTGAGATGATCATATAGTTTTTCTCCTTCAATTTGTTAAAATGGTGTATCACATTGTTTGATTTGTGTATATTGAAGAATCCTTGCATTCTTGGGATAAACCCCACTTGATCATGATGTATGATCCCTTTAATGTGCTGTTGGATTCTGTTTGCTAGTATTTTGTTGAGGATTTTTGCATCTATGTTCATGAGTGATATTTGCTTGTAGTTTTCTTTTCTTCTGACATCTTTGTCTGGTATTGCTATCAGAGTGATGGTGGCCTCGTAGAATGAGTTTGGGAGTGTTCCTCCCTCTGCTATATTTTGGAAGAGTTTGAGAAGGATAGGTGTTAGCTGTTCTCTAAATGTTTGATAGAATTCGCCTGTGAAGCCATCTGGTCCTGGGTTTTTGTTTGTTGGAAGATTTTTAATCACAGTCTCAATTTCAGTGCTTGTGATTGGTCTGTTCATATTTTCTATTTCTTCCTGGTTCAGTCTCGGGAAGTTGTGCTTTTCTAAGAATTTGTCCATTTCTTCCAGGTTGTGCAGTTTATTGGCATAGAGTTGCTTGTAATAATCTCTCATGATTCTTTGTATTTCTGCAGCATCAGTTGTTACTTCTCCTTTTTCATTTCTAATTCTATTGATTTTAGTCTTCTCCCTTTTTTTCTTGATGAGTCTGGCTAATGGTTTATCAATTTTGTTTATCTTCTCAAAGAACCAGCTTTTAGTTTTATTAAACTTTGCTATTGTTTCCTTCATTTCTTTTTCATTTATTTCTGATCTGATCTTTATGATTTCTTTGCTTCTACTAAGTTTGGGTTTTTTTTGTTCTTCTTTCTCTAATTGCTTTAGGTGTAAGTTTAGGTTGTTTATTTGAGTTGTTTCTTGTTTCTTAAGGTAGGATTGTACTGCTATAAATTCCCTCTTAGCACTGCCTTTGCTGCATCCCATAGGTTTTGGGTCATCTTGTTTTCATAGTCATTTGTTTCTAGGTGTTTTTTTTAATTTCCTCTTTGATTTCTTCAGTGATCTCTTCGTTATTAAGTAAAGTGTTGTTAAGCCTCCACGTGTTTGTATTTCTTACAGATTTTTTCCTGTAATTGTTATCTAGTGTCATAGCGTTTTGGTCGGAAGCGATAGTTGATAGAGTTTCAATTTTCTTAAATTTCCCAAGGCTTGATTTGTGACCCAAGATATGATGTATCCTGAAGAATGTTCCATGAGCACTTGAGAAGGAAGTGTATTCTGTTGTTTTTATATGGAATGTCCTGCAAATATCAATTAAGTCCATCTTGTTTAATGTATCATTTAAAGCTTGTGTTTCCTTATTTATTTTCATTTTGGATGATCTGTCCATTGGTGAAAGTGGGGTGTTAAAGTCCCCTAGAATGATTGTGTTACGGTCGATTTCCCTTTTTATGGCTTTTAGCATTTGCCTTATGTATTGAGGTGCTCCTATGTTGGGTGCATATATATTTATAATTGTTATATCTTCTTCTTGGTTTGATCCCTTGATTATTATGTAGTGTCCTCCTTTGTCTCTTGTAATAGTCTTTATTTTAAAGTCTATTATGTCTGATATTAGAATTGCTACTGCAGCTTTCTTTTGATTTCCATTTGCATGGAATATCTTTTTTTTTTGTCCCCTCACTTTCAGTCTGTATGTGTCCCTAGGTCCTTTAGCATTTGCTGTAAAGCTGGTTTGGTGGTGCTGAATTCTCTTAGCTTTTGCTTGTCTTTAAAGGTTTTAATGTTTCAGTCAAATCTGAATGAGATCCTAGCTGCGTAGAGTAATCTTGGTTGTAGCTTTTTCCCCTTCATCACTTTAAATATGTCCTGCCACTCCTTGTCTTGCAGAGTTTCTGCTGAAAGATCAGCTGTTAGCCTTATAGTGATTCCCTTGTGTGTTATTTGTTGTTTTTTCCTTGTTGCTTTTAATATGTTTTCTTTGTATTTAATTTTTGATAGTTTGATTAATATGTGTCTTGGTGTGTTTCTCCTTGGATTTATCCTGTATGGGACTCTATGCTTTAAATTCAATTATTAAATTTTCATTAAATACACTTGGCCATTTTGTATAGGTTTCTGTACACTGCAAATTATTCCAAGCTTGTCTTTTATTAAACATCTTCCATTTAGTATTTTAAAATTTGCTTTTGATAATGGAAATATCTGTAATCTAGGGGAAGGGGCCTAAATTTCTGTGGACTGTTTTTTTTCTACTGATTCTTATTCCCTGTGATGTGTTTCTTTGTGTTGCCTATTATCTATTTATTTATTTATTCACTACAAGCTGCTCACTTTTTGGAAAATTATTTACATGAACTCTTTGATGTCTAGCATGAATATGACTCATACACAAAGGATTTGCATCTACTTCCACATAAAGCTTGGGGAAATTATTAGTTCTCAACCACTTTAATCTAAATTCTTGAAGCTTTTCTCACCACCTGGGTGATGTAGGTTGCAAATCATGAAAGGCCTGGCTCTGGTTTTCTGTCTCACTTACATTTAGCTTGACAGTTTCCTAATTGTCAGTTATTTAATACTTTTAAGAAGTTTGAACTTTATTTAGATTTTAAAATTGTTTTTAGTGAGAGAGTGAGTCTGATTTCTTGACTGACCCTGTTTATACTCAGGTGATTTCACCCAAGAAACCTGAGTTTTATTATGATGATTACATCTGCCAATATTTTTACATAAAGTATAATTTTGAAGCTTTTTTCCTCTTCTTACTATTTGGGATGAGAGGGTGGTTATGTGTTTGGCTAATGATCTGTTTGTTTCTTTTGTCTATCAGAAAGCCACTACCTCTCTCTGCTCAAGAGGAAACTTCAAGTAGCCAGTTTCCCTTGTTTGAAATTCCTCTGCCCTAAAAGTGAAAGTAAATGTTATTTAAAAAGAAAAGTTGGATGGATATTGAAATAAGAAAATTACACTTCATCTCATTGCACGTATGTTCAGAATGCTGAACATCATATTTCATAACTAGATTAGTAGAGAAGTAGAAGAAAAATGAGACTCGGTGTCTGTCCATTAATAAATACATGTATGCTAGTAACTGCTTGAAAACAATCAACTTTGAATCAGGTTCAAATTGGCTGCTTCTGAGATAGTGGAAATGAAATTCGCCCTCTGAGCCAGTGTGCAAACTGTTCTGCTTTCAGTTTGAGTCGTAACAAAAAAACAAACTTCCCCTAACTCCATTTCTTTTCTTCTCCTTGTTAGAGTAGGTTTAAAAGAGAAAATACTGTTCTGCTAAGTAAAGTCATAGATACATGGGTAAGATTTCTGTTTACTATGCTTCAAACTCTGTGAAACATTTGACATAAATTGACTTTGTGTTTCACTGCACAGCAGGATTTGTTGTTCATTCTGAATTAATGTTATTCTGTAGCATGCATTGTTGCCATTGAGAAGCCAAGTCAGGGAAGCAAAATGGCAATATTAATCAACTCTGAGGCTTTTTCAAATCTCATGTTTTGGAAACCCTATAAGTTTGGAACATCTTCTGAATTTGAAGAAATAACCAAACTCCTTCATCAGTTCTTGTTGGATACGTGCCAATTTGTCATTAGGACTGTATGAAGGACTGGAAAATTCCATTCTGAGAAGTCTCTTTGTAGTGGTCAGTTTGGGGATGTCTCTCCATTCCATGGGACAAAGAATGCTCCCCCTTTTCTATGGGAACTGTTTCCTCTTAGTCACAACACTGATGTTTGTACAGTGCTACTCCATCCCCTAGATACAGTTGAAGGATGGGGTGATTCAATTAGAATCCCTACCCTGGGAATTGAGAATAGGAGCTGAGAGAATCTAGTGGCAGTCTATGCTGATCTCTTAAAGAGAAGAGTTGTAAAAATTTGGGAGCAGGGGTGTTGTTGATTAGTGTATTGGTTTCCTAGGGTTGCCATATCAAAGTACCAAAAGCTGGATAGCTTAAAACAACATAAATTTGTTCTCTTACATTCTGGAGGCCAGAAGTCTGAAATCAAGGCCGTGTTCTCTTCGATGGCTCTAGGGGAGACTCCTTCCTTGCCTCTTCTAGCTTCTGGTGTTTGCTGGAAGTCTTTGGCATTCCTTGGCTTGTAGACACATCACTTTAGTCACATGGCCATCCTCTCCCTCTGTGTCTTCCTTCTATGAATGTATGTTCATGTCTAAATTTCCCCTTTTTATAAGGACACCAGTCATATTGGATTAGGGTCCAACATAATGACCTCATCTTAACTAATTACATCTGCAATGATCTTATTTCTAACATATATTTTGGGGGGGACACAATTAAAACCATAATAGTTGAGTTCCCCTGAAGCAGACTCTGAAATGAGGATACATCTGCAAATAAATCATGAAATAAGGGTGCACAGGAAAAATCAGTAAGGGACAGATGGAAATAGGGTAGGAAAAAGGAGGAGGCGAAAGTCCCACAAAGGGTAGAGCAACTCAATCTAATCCCACAGCAGAACCCCGGAATATGTTATGCTGTGGAGTTTTCCTGATTTGAGGTAAGGAAGCATGACATTCAAATGCCTTCAGCCATTATCATTGGCTAAGGGCTGGGGGTGGGGGAATGTAAATTCCCAGGCACTTCCATTTCTGCTACATCCAGCAAACAGGACTTCAGTGTCCCTTGGCTGTCCTCTAAACAGTCACAGGTGCTAACTGTTGGAAGGGAAAGTATACCAAAACCAAGGGATCCACAAAAAGGACAAAAGGGGATTGGAGAAGGCTGGGTAGAACACTGACACCTGCTATCGGTGGCATGGCCACCTCCCAGTATGTGGCCTGGGTAGCAGAAAAGGCTGATCCTCAGGTAAAGAATAAGGAGCCAACACAAGGAAAAGACCAGGAGGCAGTCCTTCCTGCATATCTGATGGCTTTCCTTTGGAACTATAATCTCTTTCTGAGGCTCTGCTATATTCTTCCCAATTCATTCCACAGTATTTTCCTATATTACAAAAATAAATTCCTGTACACTCCTGCTACTTCTTCCTAAGGTACTTAGAATTGTTTCTGTGACTTGCAACCATACAACCAAACCACTATATGTGGCACCCTTCTTGAAATCCTGATTGATTCAATCCTGATTGGCGGATTCTTTGGGTTTAAACACGAGATCTTTTTGAATAAATATCCACTCTTTCAGATTCCTTTTCAGATTAATTACCCAAATGTCCTAAACTCAGTACATCACCTCCCCCTGGAATTTTTTCCCGTTCTATGAATGACACCACTATTCATTCATTCAGTTATCGAAGTTCACAATTCTGAGTTATTGCCACTCCCCATACCCTGTCAGATTCCAAGTCCTGTGGAACTATCTGAGCAACATTTCAGAAACCTGTTTCCTCTCCACTTTCACTACTGTCCCCCCTGTTTCAAAAACCTCTTTATCTTTTTCTCTTATTATTACATCAGGTTCCAAACAGTTTTTCTGCCTCCTGTCTGTCCACTACTGATCATCTCTATGCGTGCATACATCTGTTCATTCCTCAACTATTTACTGAGCACCTGTAGAAGAAGCAGAAAATACAAATATGCATGTGATATTGATAACAGTGACATTTTTTATCGTGTCTTGTGCTGTTTTATGGGCTTTAGATGTCTTAGCTCATTCAATCCTCTTTAAAAAATATGAACAAGGTAAAAATTTTACCCCCACATTAGAAGTTAAAATGAAAAGACAGGCTTAGAAAGGGTAAATGATTTATTCAGCCTGTAACCACTCTCATAAGGGATTTAGTGAGAGAATTAGGCCCTAGGAAAAAAAAAAAAGATTTGAGTGACTATTTTCTCAGTTCTTCCAAGGAGGGCACATAGCTAGCACTATTCTAGGTACAAAGGAGAGAAGCTAATGCATTGTGTCCATTGATTGCTTTAGGGCTTAATTCTCTGGTGGAATCCCCCATTAAGAAGTCAAGTCACAGGCTGGCCAATAAATACTGGACAATATTTGACTTCAGTCTGTTGACTCTAGTGCCCATGCTCTCAGCTGCTATGGACTGCTGAGACATGCTGTAGTGGACAGTTTTCATTGTTGCACCTGTTCAGCATTCACCCTCTTCCTATTGTTGGTGTAGGGGAGAAAAAATAATTTTCCCTCTACCTTTCTAGGTTCCGGGCTGAGATTCCCCAAGCTTCCCACAATAACAGACAGATTAACAGGAGGAAAACAAACAGAAGTTTAATAACCCATATACCTCCTGTGTACATGGGAGATACCCAGAAAAATTGAGTAACTCCCTAAAATGGCCCAAGAAACCACCTTAAATGCTTTCTTCAGCTAAAGACAAATGATATTGAGGGTGGGCAGTTATGGTAGGTTATCAGGAAAAGCATGGTAAACAAGGGGAAGGTTGTTATGCAGATTTAGGTCCTTTCCCATTGATGAATTTCTAGAGATTTAGTCATCCTCTTCTTCCTGGTACGAGAGGAAGACGTGATTACAAAGGAGATTTCCCTTGTAAATGTACATGTCTCTTACAAAAGGGTAACTTCTATTCAGTTTTCAGAGCTTCTCCTTTGTCTGCTGTTTGTTGTTGTTGTTATCAGTTCAAGATAACCCTTATGCCACAGAGGCATATTTGGGGGTGGCATATTCTGCTGTCCTTCAGTGGGAATCCCTCATTTCATGCAGAGCCTGCTTCACATGAGGGAAGATGACATTGTTTTCTCTCTCTGTCTCTCATGGTTTCTTTTCAAGTTTTAAACGTTTCATTTTGCTATATTTAAACATTTCATGTCTTTGGCTAAAAGAGTGAAGGAGGGCTCCCTGCACCGCCCACCTCCCTGCATTATTTTCCAGTGACCAGCCAACGCCATTGTGAACAATCTGTCTTGGGTTGAACAGTATAAAAGCTATCTTCAAAATATGCTGCAGGACCTGTGTTATAGACCGTATGTTTGCTGAAGAACTGTGTGAGAAGGGCACACAGAGACTTTAGCCTGCTTGGATTTAAATCCAGAATCTCAGAATGGGTTTACATGGATTGTGCAGCTCGGGCTGACAAGATTGACCTGGGAGTCTTGCAGTAAAACCTCTGTGCTACAGGCTTCTTCTTTTTTTTAAAAAAAAGCATCTTTATTGGAGTATAATTGCTTTACAATGGTGTGTTAGTTTCTGCTGTATAACAAAGTGAATCAGCTATACATATACATATATCCCCATATCCCACCCCTTGCGTCTCCCTCCCACCCTCCCTATCCCACCCCTCTAGGTCATTGCAAATCCCTGTGCTATGGGGCTGCTTCCCACTAGCTATCTATTTTATATTTGGTAGTGTATATATGTCCATGCCACTCTCTCACTTCGTCCCAGCTTACCCTTCCCCCTCCCCGTGTCCTCAAGTCCATTCTCCACGTCTGCCTCTTTATTCCTGTCCTGCCCCTAGGTTCTTCAGAACCTTTTTTTGGTTGTTTTTTTAGATTCCATATATATGTGTTAGCATACGGTATTTGTTTTTCTCTTTCTGACTTACTTCACTCTGTATGACAGACTCGAGGTCCATCCACCTCACTACAAATAACTCAATTTCGTTTCTTTTTATATTCCACTTGTTTTTGGCGAGCTTTGTGCTCTACTCAAATTCCAAAGTTTTAACTCTAGTTCTTATAATTAGTAGTTGTGTGATCTTGGGCATGTTATATTCTCTGTTTCATTGCTTCTAAATGAGGATAGTAATAGTACCTGCCTCCGTGTTGTTAGGATTAAATTAGTGAGCACTTAGAACATTTTTTGGCATGTGGTACATGCTCGATAATTATTATCAGTTACTCCCTAATGTCTGCAGAATTTTACGTCTATCTTGGCATCTACCCCTGTTTAAGTTCAAATTACACTGCATTTGGCTTTGTGGCTGCTTCTCGATTTTGTTTAAAATGGAATTTTCTTCACTTTACATTTCCTTTCCTTGGGGTAAGGGTGGGATTTGATTTCATATGGGAAGAAATATCTCTTTGCCTTAGTTTTTCAGTATAAGATAAAAAGATCATTCTATGCATATGCAATATATCCCTGATCACTTCTATAGTTATAAAAAGATATATATTCTCTTTCTCTCTCTGCTTGAGTTTTATTCAGTATTTACTTAGATACTTTAAAGAACACTCATTTATCCAGAAACGGTTTAGAGACCTTGAGGTGTTTTTAGTTTGTTTTGTTTTGTCCCTCTTTTGTTTTGTTTTTATTTAAAAAATCCCTAACCATTGGTCTGATAGAAATGCCATTCAATTTGGGGGAGCGGGTAGCATGTGATACAATAGTTTCTCATTTCAATAAATAACTGAAAAGTAATAGGTGCGATTCAATATGGGTACATTTCAAAATCCCTTTCTCCAGCAATTATATGAAGATATAGAAATCCATAAGCAACAGACATTTGTCTTTATTTTCCTAATTTTATTTTGTGAAAATGCAGCAGTTTTCCTCTCATGTAACTCACCTTTAAGTTACGCTGTTTCTCCATTGATTCTCTAAAGCAAGGCTGATTTTCTTACTTGTGCCTCATCAGAGGTGTCATCAGAGGTGTCGTGAGGATCAAATCAGATAATGTATGTAAAGCACTTAGAACCCTGTCAGTGCCTGGCATGCAGTAAGCACTCAGTGTAATAGTAATACTATTCTGATCCCCTCTGGCCCTGAAGGAGGAAATTTATCCCTTTAAGATGTCTTCCTAAGCATTGAGCTGTGGTCATTTATATCACACACAGAGCTCCCTTTAGGGTCTCCTTCTTCCCCATTTCCAGCCACACACAAGGAAACCCCAAAGAGATGCAAAAGTCTCCTTTTGTGGCCCTTTTCCTACATTAAATTTTGTGGCTCATCCCAGTTTCCTTGTCTTACTTGATTTAGATTTAAAAATCTTTGCTGAAATCACCTTCCAAGTGTACTTGAAATGCAGGGTTGCAGACTACCCCTGTGCTTCTTCCTCTGGTGATTGATGCTTTTGGAGGTTAAAATGCATCAGTGCAGCTGCATATTTGAACTTGACTGTGGGAAGAGCCTTCGTTTCTGACAATTCTATTCAGATCTCATGTCTAGAGTTAGGGCATACCTGACCTAGTGTTTGGAAGGCATAGCATTGAGCCTAGGCAGGCCTCTATTTGAGGTTTTCTGGTGGCTTTGTGACTAGGGTGAGGGACCAGAAACTCAGTGCCTCAACTTCCTCATCTGGGGAGTAGGGACCACAGTAATTCCTACCTCACTGGGTGAAGGTGAGGGTTAAATGAGACAAATATGTGAAGATTTTAGCACACTGTAAGGATATAATACATTATCATTTATATTGTATTATTTTATTATGTACTATTTTTTATAAATTACTATTATTATTTTTTAAAATTATTACCGTTGGGCTTCCCTGGTGGTGCAGTGGTTGCCAGTCCGCCTGCCGATGCAGGGGACACGGGTTCGTGCCCCGGTCCGGGAAGATCCCACATGCCGCGGAGCGGCTGGTCCCATGAGCCATGGCCGCTGGGCCTGCGCGTCCGGAGCCTGTGCTCCGCAATGGGAGAGGCCACAACAGTGAGAGGCCCGCGTACCGCAAAAATATAAATAAATAAAATAAAATAAAATAAAATAAAATAATTACTGTTATCTAACACTGCATTCTGATTGTCCTCTCCCCTACTCCATAAAGAACTACGTAGCTTGTGTTTTTTTTTTTTTACCTGTTAGGCCCTACCCCTCCCTCTATTATCTACAGAAACAAACAACAGATGCCATTCTTCTTCAATTTTTGTACCTCCCCTTATATTTTCATTTGACAGGGTTCAGGAATGCTACCCCACAATATGTCACCTTGGCATATTGGGTGTTTCAAGCTGAAGGAATTTGAGAAATGGCAGGTGCAGTAAGGACTTTCCGATCTTCCCCTGTAGCATGTTGTAAAACCCTCATGTGGAAGGTGCCCTCCCTTTACCTGGAGGAAAGGAGCATCCTTACCTCCAAAGATGGAGAGGAACAGAGAGGAATCCAAAAGAACAGGCCCTGCAAAATTTTGCCCATTTTACTGTACTTACCCCATAATCTTTATCCTATTTTTCCATGACCGTCCAATTTTCATCAAACCTAGCACAGAAACACTCAGTTTTAACCATTTCTTCATTTCCTTATGAAGGCTTCAGAGTCATGTAAAACATATTAAATAAATGTGTATGCTTTCCCCTTGTTAATCTATCTTTTGTTCCGGGGGGGTCCCAGTGGAGAGAGAAAAGAGATTTTCCTTCCCTACACTTTCCAAATAGCAACCACTCACTAATTTCTGTGAGGGAGACCAGCTTTTTTAACTAGGTTCCTCTCAGAACTTCTCTCATTTCTACTAGATAATTTGCATTTCTAGACCTAGGATTGAGACATTTCACATAATCACAGACTAGTTTCCTTGAAAGATTGTGTTAAAAGATAAACTGAGGACTTCCCTGGTGGTGCAGTGGGTTAAGAATCCGCCTGCCAATGCAGGGGACATGAGTTCGAGCCCTGGCCTGGGAAGATCCCACATGCTGTGGAGCAACTACGTCTGTGCACCACAACTACTGAGCCTGTGCTCTAGAGCCCACGAGCCACAATTGCTGAGCCTGTTCGTCATAACTACTGAAGCCCGTGCGCCTAGAGACCATGCTCTGCAACAAGAGAAGCCACCACAATGAGAAGCCCGTGCACCGCAACGAAGAGTAGCCCCCGCTCGCCATAATTAGAGAAAGCCTGCGCACAGCAACGAAGACCCAACGCAGCCAAAAATAAATAAATTATAAAAGATAAACTGAGGCACATACAAATTTTAAGACTTTAGTTGAGCAAAAATTCTATTCCAGTCAGGCAGTGCCAAACCGGAAATGGCTAGGAGCATTCCACTGACAGAAGCTGAGGGAGAAAAGACAGAAAAGACAGAAGCAAACTAAGGAAATTATTGGTTGGCTGTAGCTTAAAGCCTAGTTGGCTGCTTGTGATTGGTTGTCCTTAGGTTTCAGTTCTGTAACCTTGAGGCATTCACAGGCTGAGGTTTTGGTCTGCTTATGTAGGCGCCTTGGCATCAGAGCCACATCAGTCTAATGGCCTCCTTGTTTAATTAATTTAACAATTGGAAATGAGCTGCTTTTTGTTTTGTTTTCCAGGAGGTAATGTTTTGCAATGGTTTTGCAATGTGGATTTTGGAGGAAAATAAGACCTGAATTTTAATTCTGGCTCTGTTGCTTTCTGGTTATGTGACTGTGGGCACATGAACTCTGCAAGCTTCAATTTTCTCATCTATAATTTTGGAAAGTAGTACTTATCTCATAGGATTTTTGAGAAAACTAAATTGGATGATGCATGAAAAGTACCTAGCATAGGTGTTCAGAAATTGCAGTCTCTTTCTTGTACTTTGAAACATAATTACACATATCATGATGCAATATGTTTTTAAACATGTGAGACGTGTCTACTTACATCAACAGGACACAGCAGTTGGGATTAAGAACTGAGATCACCTGTGTCAACATGACTTAGTTATTTGCTACAGGAAGACCTTGCCCAGGAAAGAAAAGACTATAAACCAAGGACTAGAAGCCAATAAATAGCTTCACTCTTTGCTTCAGGAAATTCCTGCAAGTCAATTTACCTGAGACAACAGTCTGCTCTCCTGGAAAATAATTCATTTACCAAACAACAGTGTACTTATCAAGGCTTTCTTCAAGACGCTGTGTCCACCAATACTAAGCTATTATGTCGCAGAATTTCCCCAAGCCCAATTTGGCCGCCACTGAAAGTCACATCTTAAATTAGGCCCCAAAACTCTTTAAATATCCCTTGTTTGACCTTCTTATTCTGATATGACCCTTGGCTACCTGTCTGACCACATCTCCTGTCACACCCCACTCATCTTTACTCAACTTCAGCCACATCAACGCCCTTGCTATTTCTCAAATGGTCCAGGTATGATGGGTTTTAAACTTGCTAATATATTTATTTCATTCTCTCATTTCCTTCAAGTCTTTGTTTAAATATCCCATTATCAGAGTGATTTTCCTGATTACTTCATATAAAATTGGCCCTCCTGGTGTTGTCTAGCTCTGATTTTCTTTTCTCCATAGCACTTATAACCCACATACTGTATCTATTTGCTTGTGTGTGTGTGTGTGCGTGTGTGTGTGTGTCTTCCTCCCACTAGAATATAAGCATCATGAGAGAAACAACTTTATTTTTGTTTGTTCTTATATCCCTAGTGCCTAAACAGTGGCTGGATCATGATGGGACCTCAATAAATATTTGTAGAATAAAGGGATAAAATGAATGAGAAGTGAAAGTATGAGGACACAGAGTCCCAGTTGCTGACACTTGTTAGAAGCAGCCATTTCATCTAGACTGGGATGGCCTGAGAGTGTTTCTGGCATGAACCAGACTGTTAGAACAGCATTATCCAAAACTGATCACATCCATTCCTTCCTTAAAACCCTTTAATGGTTTCCTATATTTCAGGAGTTGGCAAACTATGGCCCATAGGCTAAACCCATTCTGGTGCCTGTTTTTGTAAATAAAGTTTTATAGCAACACAATCAATGCTCATTCATTTCTGTATTGTCTGTGGCTGTTTTCCTGCTACAACAGTAGAGTTGAGTAGTTGCAAGAGACCATATGGCCCACAAAGCTTAAAATATTTATGATCTGGTCCTTCATTTCAGAAAGATTTATGACCCTCGCTATTGGCTAAGATGAAGTACAGTGTTCTTCAGACCTGTCTCCTACCTAGAAGAGCAGTGTGGGATTTGACTAAGGGTTTGGAATCAAATAGGTTCACATGTCAACTCTGCCAATTATTAGCCATGGGAACGTGTGCCAGTTACTCAACATTTCCCAGCCTCAGTTTCCTCATCTGAGAAATGAAGGTGCTAACGGTGCTTATGTCAGGTGTTATTAGAATTAAATTATTTTCTGTTGGTAAGGCTCTTAACCACAGAGCCTGGTATATGGCATATACACATGCAATTTAGGGTTAGGGTTAGGGTTAGCTTAATATTTTAAGCTATGATTTTTATTGTCTACTCTCTGACTACTTCATGCCTCGTGCTTCACTTATTATTCACACTTAACTGCTGAGCATTCCTGTTCACTGCAAGTTGCTTCCTGCTTCCATACCTTGCTTACTGATTTCCTTTGCCTGGAACACATAATTGAAACTTAACTTGCCTTTGCAGACCTCCACTAAGGCTCCGTCTGTCAGAAGACTTCCCTGAAAGCCATGGGTAGCTTCATTGGTCCACTGTGGTCCTAAAGTACCCTTACAGTTAGTGCCTTGTCTTAGGACTCTTCGCATCAAATTGAAATAATGTAAGTCTCTGTCTCCTAAACTAAAAGCTCCTGGTGGTGGTGGTAGTGGTGTGTGTGTGGGGGGGGGGGGAGAAGGGGGTAGAAAGAACAGTTCTTCCTCATTTTGCTATTCCCAGTACCCAGCACAGTGCTTGGAACATTGCTAATGGTTTTGACTAAATCAGTTCCTTGGAGGAGATACTCCCTTTTGTTCATTCCCTTTTGTACGCACGTTGCTTGTAGCTGTTTCTAATTGAAAGGAGAGCATTGATGCTGGCTTAAACTTCCTGTGAAGGAATGAGTAGGGGAGCTACCTCAGCTCAGAGTCTGCTTCGAAAGGCTCTGCTGGCTCAGGGAAAAATGCAGGGACAGAGCACTTGATTTCCTGTACTGGTAGCTGTGATGGAATAAAATGAACAGTGCATTGTCTTCCTGATTTGTTTGGTGGTTTGAGTCCCATCTTTGCCACTTACTAGTGATATGATTTTAGTTTGTTCTCTCAACCTCAGGCTCCTCATTGTAAACATGGGGAAATTTCCTCTCTCACTGACTTCGGATGAGGACCAGGAGAGATGGTTAGTAAACTCTCTTGGTAAATTGGTCTGTACACTTTAAGCTATTTATAGTTAAGCTATTTAGATGGTCCCATTGTCCTGGCTTATTGAGTGGGGAGCAGAAATGAGACCAGCATGGGTTTATTTGTAAATTAGTTCATTCAGTAAAGATAAGGCTGGTCCTATGTGGTTGGCCCATTCCATCAGATAAGTATAGGCCACAAGGATTTGTATGACAAACATATTAACACAAAACAGTTATTTGATCCAATGATGCAATACTTTTAAAAATATTTTTTTCAAAGACATGACATAATTATCCAAAATGACTGAAGTATTTTAGAGTGTTAGTTATCTCTATGACCTAAAAGCAAGATCACAGTTCTGTCTGTATTAATGTTCTCTGCCATATAACAAAATACTACAAACTTAGCAACTTAAAGCAACGTGCATTTACTATCTCACAGTTTCTGTGTTTCAGGAGTCCAGGTACAGTTTAGCTAGATCCTCTGCTTAGTGTCTCACAAAGCTGCAATCGAGACGTCAGTCAGGAGTGGGTTCTCATCAGAGGCTCAGCTAGGAAAGGATCTGTTCCAAAGTTCCCTCAGGTTATCGGCAGAATTACTTTCCTTGAGGGTGTAGGATTCATGGCAGTGTAGGAGGGGAAAATGCTTTCCTTGACTCTTAGGATCCCAGGCTGGGTCTCAAAATTAAACTAAGACAGATTAATGGGAGATACGCATATAAATGTATTTAATATAATTTTTATGTGACATGGAAGCCTTCATAAAGGAATGAAGACCTAAAGAAATAGTTAGACCTTAGTATTTTTATGCTAGGTTTGATGAAGAGTGGACAGTTGTGGAGAAATAGGAGAGGTCAGAGAGTATGAGGTAAGTGTAGGAAACTGGGGGAAACTTAGCAAGGCCTGTTTGTTTAGGTTCTTCTCAGTGTCCCTTTGTATTTGTAGATAAGGATGCTCCTGTTCTCTGGGTATAGGGAGAGCACCTCTCACATGAGGATTTTCTAACCTGCTTTAGGGGAGAAGTGTAGGTGGGAAGGTCAGAGTGACTCTCCTGCTTCTGTTGTGTTTTCAAACTCCTTCACCTTGAACTATTCAATAGCCAAGATGCCATATTTTGGAGTAACTTGTCATGAACCCAATCAGCAGTGTGATTCTTCAAAGTTGGTGGTGGAAAGACACATACACACACACACACACACACAAACACACACACACACACACACACTCACTCACTCAGAGAGAGAGAGAGAGAGGCTAGCAAAACGAGTGCTACAGGCTTATGTAATCATGTATACACATGATCACCTACATCCCACCACCTTTGCCACACTGGACTGGTTAAAAGCAAGTCACAGATCCTGCCCACACCCAATGTGAAAGGATTACACAAAGGTGTTGTAGGGAAAGAAAAAATTATTTTCCTTCTGCCCTTCTAAGTTCTCAGTTGGGGCTCCTATAACAGAACACAGATCAATAAGAGAAAAACAAACAGTTTATTAACATGTACACCTCACGTATACATAAGTGATACTCAGAAAAATGAGTAACTCTGAGAGGTGGCTTAGAATTCAGGCTTAAATAACTATATTCAACTAAATACAAAAGAAGGAGGTATGTGGGGGAAGCCATTTATGAGGAGGTGATCTGGAAAAGTATGGTAAACAAGAGTAAGGTTTGGTATGAAGATTTAAGTCAGTGCCTTCTCCAGTAATAAGAATTTCTTGTGATTTAGTCATCCTCTCTTTCTGGTACAGAGAGGAAGATACCCTTACAAATGGGAAATTTCCTTTTTAAATGTAAAATATCCCTTACAAAAGGGTAATTTCAAATTTGTTTGCAGAGCTTCTCGTATGTCTGCTGTTGCTCAAAATAATCAGATTAAAATAATCCTTATGGCAAAAAAGTATATTTTGGGGGTGGCATATTCTGCTACCCTTCAGTGTAAATACCAGGAGATGGGAATCATGGGAGCTCATTGAAGTCTGTCTAGCACACTGTACAGCCCATAAAGTATGTCACTCCTTCACTTAACGCCAGTGTGTGTGTGTGTGTGTGTTTCAAGGGATGGTAGGTATGCTCCATGAGAAAAAAGAACTTTGTTTCCCTTGTTCACAGTTGCATGTTCAGCACCTAGAATAGTACCTAAGACATAGGAGCTGCTCAATAGATATTTATGGAAGGAATAAATTAATGAACAAATAAATACCCACTACGTGCATGGCACTGACATTTATTTCAGGCTGTGACAGTGCATAATATATTTAGTTTGCAGTATTTTGTACACCCAAATAGCATAAACCATTATCCTTTTAGTGATGATAAACTCTAAATTGTTGAATGTAAAGCATTTGACAAGAATTATGGGATTATTTTGAACTCAGTGAAGACATGTAGCTATTAAATTTCTGAAGCCCAGTGATTTTTATGATGTAAAATTTATGACCAAGTCACCTTTCTAAAACTAATTATAAGAAAATAGAACTTTCAAGTTGTAGAATTCTAACATGATTAAAAAAGCCCTTGACCCTGCCTCTTCTTCATCAAATCTCTTTTCTTTTTTCCATGGGACAGATTTTCATCTTAGCCTCTGAAGAGTTATGCCCTGAAGTAACTTGTAATGACTGCTCTCTGTTAAGGAGAAATCCTTAACATTACAGAATTATAGAATCGTTGTAGCTTTAGGGTCCCTTGATCCAGAATGCAGAAAAATAGCACCTCATGGCTTCAGCAGATGTTTTTCTTGTTTACACTGAAATTCCAGTGTCAAAAAGCTAGTTCCTTGCTCCATCCTCAGAAGAAGGAAATATTCCATATTCCACAGTGTAGTATGAAGAAAAAAAAGGAAAAAAAAGAATGTTTTAGATGCCAAACAGCACATGGAGAGCTTTGTACACCAGGATGTCTGGGAACATCAATAACAGGATGCCTTCTCACAGCTGTTGGAGCCCCTCTGATGAGAAGGCTTTATGGAAAAAAAATAGGCAATCAACATTCTGCAAAGGATGACATTTTCTATTAAATTGTCCCCACTTTTTATATAACACAGCTGCAACAGCTTTATGTGGCTTTTCCTAATGATACCTCCTCTTACAAGCACAAGCAGTTGCGAAATCGTTTGTCAATGGCTCCCTCTAAATTCACAGTGTTTCAGAGTAGTGACTTCCCACTTTACCTGAAAGTCCCTATCCCCATCCCCGAGAGTCCCAGATGCCTATATTTATTGGTACCTGTAACAATACAAAACTTTAAAATGGGCCACTGAATATGAAGGACAGACTATGTCACAGTGGCTTCCCAGTAATATCTTCCTAATGTAGGTAGGGTTGTTCTTCAAAAAAGGTGGGATGTGGGTTGATCATTGATGATTTAGTACAGTACCTTCCATACCTACTCCATATATACTCACTAAGTGAATGAATGGTCAATTAACTTCTCTATGTTTCCTTTTAATTAAAAAGAAAGGTAACTTTGTAGTTTTCATGTTTATCAAGTAGCTGTTAAGTGCAATGGTTATAAATTAGTATGTCTTCTAAACACTCTCAGCTGGTGCTGATGCCTTTCCTCTATAGTAAATTGTTATTGTTTTGCAGATGTGTATGATACACTGTTATACATACTACTGATAAATAACATGATCTCTTGAAGAAATTGTCCAGATTAATCTAGATCGAACACTTTTGGCTGTGGGATTTGATGTCTCTTATTAAAGTGCTAGTTTTGAACATTAAAGGAATATCTCAAACCTCCTAACGTTTATCAAGCTTTTAATGTTCAGAAGAAATTCTGTAGTTATTTGTATACCTGTTGTATAGATCCTAAAATCAATTTCATAAACTTTAAGGCTCAGTTTTGCAATATTTAAGGTAAAAGATAACAATACATCTCCCCTAGTTTTCTGGTTCATGTATCATTAAGTTATTTGTTTCCACAGAACGTTTTAGATAACGTGGTGAAAACAAAAAAGAATGACTAATATAAAGTACTTTGAAATGTGAAAATATAAAAAATTACAGACTCAAGGAGTTCCCAAGATGGTGGAGTAGGAAGACCCTGAGCTCACCTCCTTTCATAGACACACAAAAATTATAACTATTTACAGAGAAGCCACTAATGAGAAAAACCAGAACCTACCAGAAAAGACCTTCTACAAGTAAAGATATAAAGAAGGAACCACAACAAGATGGGTAAGAGGGGGCAGAGTTGGGGTGTAGTCAAGACCTATACCCCCAGGTGGGCAACCCACAAATGGGAGAATAACTGCAATTGCAGATGTTCTCCCCAAGGACCGAGGGGTCTGAACCTCACGTACGTCTCCCTGGCCCAGGGGTCCTGTACCAGGAAGATGAGCCCCCAGAACGTTTGGCTTTGAAGACCAGTGGGGCTTACTTTCAGTAGACCCAGAGGACTGTGGGAAATAGAGATTCAACTCTTAGAGGGTGCACACAAAATATCACATGTTCTAGGACCCAGGGCAAGAGCAGTAATTTGAAAGGAGCCTGGCTCATACCCATCTGCTGATCTTGGAGAGTCTACTGGACAGGCTGGAGGCAACTGGAGCTCACCCTGGGGACATAGACACTGGTGGCAGCTATTTTGGGGAGCTTGTTCTACCATGTGGACACTGGTGCTGACAAGCGCCATTTTGGAATCCTCCCTCTATGTTATTAGCTTCGGGACCCAGCCCCACCCCCAGCCACCATTCTGTAGGCTCCAGTACTGGGATGCCTCAGGCCCAACAACTAACTGGGCAGTGACGCAGCCCTACCTACCAGCAGACCGGCTGCTTTAAGATTGCTTGAGCCCACCACTGCCCTGGACATGGCCCTGTCTACCAGAGGGCCCAGGATCTGGCCCCACACATCAAGGTGCAGGCAGTAGCCCTGGAATCCCCTGGACCCTGACCACACCCACCCACCAGCAGGCCAATACCATCTCTGAGATACTTTGGACTCCTCAGCCAGCCATCCTGGGATTCAACCCCATTCATCAGTGGGCTAGTACCAGCTTTGGGATACCCAAGAACCTGCAGCTAGCCATGTGAGGAACCGACCCCACCCACCAGCAGGCTGACACTAGATCCAGGAATGCCGACCCTGCAACCACCCACCCCAAAACCTGGCTCTGCCCACCAGTGAGACAGCACAAGCTCCAGGAACTGCTGTAGTCCAGCAGCCAGCTGCATAGTGACCCAGCCCTGCCAACCAGTGGCCAGTAGCCTCCACACAAGACAGGGCTTGACGACCAACCAGGCTGAGGGACAGCCACACCTACCAGACTGCCCACAGTAGACAGCCAGCCACAACAGAAAAACCCACATAACCAATATAAGGGGCACCCATAGAACTTACAGTTCTGGTGACCAGAGGGGAGTATGCTGGGACATACCAGACATCTTCTATAAAAGGCCACTTCCCCAATGCATATGCTGTAAGAGACTCACTTCAGATATAAAGACACACACAGACTGAAAGTGAGTTGATGGAGTGAGGTATTCCATGCAAATGGAATCAAAAGTAAGCTGAGGTAGCAATA
Source organism: Lagenorhynchus albirostris (assembly GCF_949774975.1). NCBI lineage: Eukaryota > Metazoa > Chordata > Mammalia > Artiodactyla > Delphinidae > Lagenorhynchus > Lagenorhynchus albirostris. The sequence continues at coordinate 94,046,584 of NC_083116.1, forward strand.
TTTATATCAGAAAAAATAGAGTTTTAAACAAAGATTGTAACAGGAAACAAAAAGGACACTACATAATGATGAAGGGATCACTCCAAGAAGAAGATACAACAATTGTAAATATACATGCATTCAACATAGGAGCACCTAAATACATAAAGCAAATATTAATGGACATAAAGGGGGAAACTGACAGCAACACAATAACAGTATGGGAATTCAACACCCCACTTGCATCAATGGACCAATCATCCAGACAGAAAATTAATAAGGAGATACTGGACTTAAATGACACATTAAACCTGATGGACTTAATAGATACATATAGAGACAGCATTCCATCCAAAAGCAGCAGAATACACATTCTTTTTAAGTAACATGGAATATTCTTCAGGATAGATCACATGTCAGGCCACAAAACAAGCCTCAGTAAATTTAAGAAAACTGAAATCATATCAGGCATCTTTTCTGACCACAACACTATAAGGCTAGAAGTCAACTACAAGGAAAAAAATGCAGAAAAACAAACACAGGGAGGCTAAACAATTGCTACTAAACAACCAGTGGGTCACTGAAGAAATCAAAGAAGAAATTTAAACAGGAGAACAGGAATAAAGATGCAGATGTAGAGAATGGACTTGAGGACACTGGGAGGGAGAAGGGTAAGCTGGGACAAAGTGAGAGAGTGGCATGGACATATATACACTACCAAATGTAAAATAGATAGCTAGTGGGAAGCAGCTACATAGCACAGGGAGATCAGCTCCATGCTTTGTGACCACCTAGAGGGGTGGGATAGAGAGGATGGGAGGGAGGGAGATGCAAGAGGGAGGAGATATGGGGATATATGTATACGTATAGCTGATTCACTTTGTTATAAAGCAGAAACTAACACACAGTTGTAAAGCAATTATACTCCTATAAAGATGTTAAAAAAATACCTGAAGAAATATGAGAATAAAAACACAATGATCCAAAATCTGTAAGATGCAGCAAAAGCAGTTCTAAGAGGGAAATTTATAGGAATAAAAGCCTACCTCAGGAAACAAGAAAAATCTCAAATAAACAACGTAAATTTATGCCTAACAGAACTAGAATAATAACAAAAATTTAGTAGAAGGAAAGAAATCATAAAGATCAGAGCAGAAATAAATGAAATGGAGACTAAAAGAAAATAGAAAATACCAATAAAACTAACAGCTAACTAAGAATGAAATTGTAACATTTCCTCACACCATATACAAAGAAAAAAAAAAACCTCAAAATGAATTAAAGACCTAAATGTAAGACTGGAAATGATAAAAAATAGAAGAAAACGTAGGCAGAACACTCTTTGACACAAATCGTAGCAATATTTTTTTGAATTTGTCTCTTAAGGCAAAGGAAACAAAAGCAAAAATAAACAAATAAGACCTGGTTAAACTTAAAAGCTTTTGCACAGCAAAGGAAACCATCAACAAAATGAAAAGACAGCCTACTGAATCGGAGAAAACTTTTGCAAATGATATGACTGATAAGGGGTTAATATTCAACATATGTAAACAGCTCATACAACTCAATATCAAAAAACCCAAAGAACACATTAAAAAATGGGCAGAAGACCTGAATAGACATTTTTTCAAGGAAGACACACAGATGGCCAACAGGCACGTGAAAAGATGCTCAATATCACTAATCATCAGAGAAATGCAAATTAAAACAACAATTAGACATCACCTCACATCTTTCAGAAAGGCTATCATCAAAATGTCTACAAATAACAAATTTCGGTGAGGAAGTGGAGAAAAGGGAACCCTAGGGAACTGTTGGTGAGAACGTAAATTGGTGCAGCTACTGTGGAAAACAGTATGGAGGTTCCTCAGAAAACTGAAAATATAACTACCATATGACCCAGCAATCCACTCCTGGGTATATATCCAAAGAAAGTGAAAACACTATTTTGAAAAGGCATATGCACCCCAATGTTCATTTCAGCTTTATTTACAATAGCCAAGGTATGGAAGCAACTTAATTGTCCACCAGCAGATGAATGGATAAAGAAGATGTGGTATATATACACAATGGAATATTACTCAGCCATAAAAAAGAAGGAAATTCCGCCATTTGCAACAACATAGATGGACCTAGAGGTTATTATGTTTAGTGAAATAAATCAGAGAAAGACAAATACTGTATCTCATCACTTATATGTGGAATCTAAAAAATAAAACAAACGAATGAAATATAGCAAAACAGAAACAGACCCAACCAGATATAGAGAACAAACTAGTGGTTACCAGTGGGAAGAGGGAAGGGGGGAGGGGAAAAAGAGGTGTAGGGGATTAAGAGGCACAAGCTACTATGTATAAAATACATAAGATACAAGGATATATTGTACAGCATAGGGAATATAGCCAATATTTTATAATAACTTTAAATGGAATATAATCTATAAAATTTTGAATTGCTATGTTGAACACCTGCAACTAATGTAATATTTTACATCAACTCTACCTCAATTTTTTAAAAAAAGTTAAAAATATTGACAATTTTAAAATACTGTGCATTAACATTATTATAGCCTAAAAGTTACCAGAGGAAACCTTTATCACTTTCGATATCAGGTACCCCTGTTATATTCTCTCAAATCAACCTATCATTTCATTCTGTGGTATTGTTGTATCATAAATTTTTAGTGTATATTTATATGATTTATTGGTCAATTAACAGGAAGCTACATAAGAAGAGGGACCACGTCTGTTTTGCTCAACATTGTTTCCTAGCATCTAGCATAGCTTTGGGCACAAAATGGATCACAGGTTCAGGTAGCTGGTTTGTTTTTAATATCTGCATAGATCTTAGTTATGTGGGTAGTGTCACAATTTACTGATCTTACCCTGTTAGACATTTATTTTTTGCCAATCTTGTGCCATTTTAAATAATCTAAATGTTATTCATACTTACCTATGAAATGTGTTAGAACATGGAAACTAATATCAAAAGATTTTATAACATATAACAAAATATCCCCCAAACATGCTGGAAAACAGCAGAAAGAATGTCAGTATTAAGTTAACTGATGCACTGGTCCCACCAATATGAGACTAGATATCTGAATCCAATGATTTAGCTTTTTCTTTTTCTTTTTTTTAAATAACTTGATATTGAAGTCTCATAATTGAAATATTCTTGATGTTTGCATGCCCTTTATTGTTTTTCACATTCTGACTTCAAATATTTTAAGTCAAGCATATATTGAAGATATTATTTCCACCATAAGCATAAAAAATAAAAACTTTGCTTGTTTATTGAAATCTCACCTTTCTCTGATTGCTGGGATCTGCTAATATGGCAAAGCTGCCCTGAGAAGTAGCATCGTTTCTGGTTTCTGGTAGAAATGAAAATGGTGCCACAGGTGGAGCCTGATTCAGAGTCCAAATAGCAGTGGCCTCTACTTTAAAAATATATTTAACTGACAAAATTATTTGTTACTGTGTTGGGGAGTAAACGATATGGGATAAAACTAACCACAAAATATATTAATATGTTCAAAATCAAATAGAATTTTAGAAGTAAGTGGTGTTTGCTTTGGTTTTTGTTGTGGACTAGTGTCTCCCCAAATGGAAAAGAACAATGATAGTGAAAAAACAGGTCAATGTAACGCCAACTACGAGGTAAAATAGAAAGTAAATGTCTAGTTCCTTTCACAGTATTCATCAGAGAAGCGTAATAAAGCTTGTGCATACATGGACGAAAATAAACCTGTGTCAAGAAGCATCAGGGAGGACAATACTGGTGATAAAGCGGGCCAGTACGGCCAGTACGACCAAGTCTAGTTTGAGTCCCGGAGGAGACAGCGCTGTAGGACTTTTGTGTAAATATGTAAACCTGAGTGTTTGGAAAATTCTGGGATAATATAAACCTTCTTTTCTCCAGACCCAGTCACTGATCACATACAAATCAGTGTTGCTAGCTACACATTGCCTCACTTCTGCTACTTCCCCTCGACCAGGAAATGGTGAGGAAAACATACTCCTTGGGCAGTATTATACATTGAATGGGGATTGTAGTGATTTTAAGGCCCCTCTTTCAGGGCCTCTTATAGCCCTATCTCAAAGGGTATAACCCTTTGATTAGTGTCTGTCTAGGGATGACAGAGACTGTCCTTTATGGGAAGGGAGTAGATTGAAGACTTGTGAACAACCTGCACAATAGTTTGCTCAGGTATAAAATGATAGGGTTGGGTTTAATCTGTAAAGCCTCTTCCAACTCACATACTGCAAGACTTGTTTCTCTTATTCCACTACTCCAGTATCCACCCAAGGTACCAATAAAACCAGAGTGCTCACCATAAGCTTAAAACACGCTGGGCTTTCCTGCCTCTTCCCCTATGGTACCTTACACTGGAAAAGCCCTCCCCACATCACCACCTCTCAGACGTACTTTTTTTTTTTTTTTTTTGCGGTACGCGGGCCTCTCACTGTTGTGGCCTCTCCCGTTGCAGAGCACAGGCTCCGGACGCGCAGGCCCAGCAGCCATGGCTCACGGGTCCAGCCGCTCTGCGGCATGTGGGATCTTCCCGGACCGGGGCACGAACCCATGTCCCCTGCATCGGTAGGCGGACTCTCAACCACTGCGCCACCAGGGAAGCCCTCAGACGCACTTATAATTGAAGGCTTATCTCAAATTCTTTATCTGTCATGACATCCATTCATGGGGACATTTTCTCTCTCTCTGCCTCTCTCTCTCTCTCTTTCTTTGAACTCTGGGAGCTTTTTTTTCTAGCTTCCATGACTTTTATATCTATATTTGTGATACATAAGCACATTTTTCTTATCTTTTAACAAGCACTGAACATGGAAGTTACATTAGAAAGTAACATGGAAGTTACTTTCAAGTTTCCAAGGTAACATGGACGTTACATTTGAAAACCCTCTGTTATTCTAACACACACAGACTCGGCTACATGTGTTTGTACAGACTTTGGAGAGAGTAAGTAAAGGTTCAGAATCATTTGAATTCACTTTTTGTGTCATTCATATCTCCATTCCCTGGGGTACTACATATTCCATGTTCCTGTATTTAAATAGTAGATTTGAAATAAACAATGATGGTAAAGTGATCATAAATGCAAAAACCAAAAACCAAAGAACTTGAGCTACTTCACTTGGTCTTTAAAATTGAAATTTCTTTGTTTTAACTTGTTTCTGTTTTAAATCTAAAGGATGAATTAAGAAAATAATAATCATTGTTGACTGTTATATGACTTTTACTGAAAATAATTGTGTCATATGGAGGAGAGGATAGGAAAAAAGGAGACACTGCACATTTCAAATACACTAGGAATGCCACTGATCTAAGCCTTTCTCCTAATTTGAAAAATGCGAATAGTATTATCTTACTCACAGGGTGAGTGTGGAAATCCAATGAGGTGATACACACGAGGGCTTCACTGCAGTGCCTGGCACAGAGTGAAGTAGCAGTCCTTATTTTGAATTTTGATGAAGATAGCAGTGTGTGTCTTACTGAGAGTAGAAAATAAGGTAAATGAATAAAATACGGATATATGATGTGTTAGGTAGGGATATATGCTAGGGAGAAAAAGTGTATCAGTAATTGGCAAGGTAGTAAGTGGAAATTTTGGAGTGAGAATGATTGTTAAGTAAACTGCAAGAAGTCAGGGTTTAGTGGAAGAGCTGTATGGGAGAATAACATTCCAGGCAGGGGGAAAGAAAGAACAAAGGCCCCTGAGAAAAGAATGTGCTTGGAATATTTGAGACATAGATAAGTATGGCTGGAGCAGAGTGAGGGAGGGAGGGAGAGTAGTAGGTGTTAAGATTAGCAGGTCACAGTATGATGAGACAGATCTTGTAGAGTTCCAAAAACCATAGAAAAATTTTAACTTTTTCTATGAGGAACATGGGAAGCATTTGAAAGGTTTTCAACAGAGGGGTGATAGGAGTTGACTACATTTTATCATTTCTGACACCTGAGCTGAAAATAGACTGAACAGTTATGCCGGGAGACTAGTTTCCATAGTCCAGATGAGGTACAATGATGGGCTGGACCAGTATGGTGGCAGTGGTGGTAGTGAGAATCAGCTTTATTCTGATATATTTCAAAGGTAGGGATACATAAGTTGAAAATGTTATAGTCATCTTCTCTTCTGTTATTCTTCCCTAACATGTATTCTAATGCTTTAAAATACTAGTCACACCTGAGGATTTGAGTAATCAACTGGTCCAACTGGTGGTCTCAGAGTCTAAGTTAAGCACACAACTGGTCTGTTTATTATGGAACAACAATCAACAATGAATCAACATTTTTTTTTCAAGTGGGAAAATAACATCATGTGTCTTAGTGTCTTGGGGATTCCATCTTCCTCCTACCTATATATTATGAACCCTTTAAATTGGATAATAGTAACCTTCACTTTTCTCTTTACAAAGGTCTTCTTCCTTTCTTATTTTTGTGCCAAGTCTTGTCTAATCCAGGCCATTAATGGGTCTTTGACTTCTATTAATTTTTGGCTTATCTGTATAGAGGGAAGGGATCTGTTTTTCCAAACTTATTATCTCTAAATCTTTTTATTTGCATAGAATACCCACGTGCTAGCTGGTAAAGTCAATGATTCCTCAATCTTCATTTTAATTACATTAAATTAATTTCATCAAAAAATCTATTGAGCATGATTCGAGACACTGTATTTTAGGGATAAGTAAGATATGATTCCTTCTCACTAGTAACTTATGATCTCCGGGGCAGATTTAAACTGATCAAAAACTCTACATTACAATGTGGTAAGTTCTTCAGTTAAGAGGGAGCAAATGATTTTGCCTGGCCAGGTTGGAATTGTATAACAAGGAAGAGCATCTGAGAGGTGAGTTTCACCAGTGGAGAATGAGGAAAGGGACTTCCTAGAAAAAGGGAACAGGAAAAATACTCAGAGCTGTGATGATATATTCTGTCTAAGGGAAAAAAAAAAAGTCCACTGTAATTACTGTGTCATGCCGTATGTGTAGATGGTTGGAGGTGAGGTTGGATAGATAGACTGAGAAATGATTATGAAGGGCCTTAATATATTAAATCATTATCTAATTCTGCCAAATTGACTTGCTGATTTTGCACAGAAGCTAGAATTGCTTATTATAATGAAGAATCTTTTGATCATCCAATACTACCTGGGACCTGAGCCTGTTCTTCAATTTTTCTAGGGAGTAAGTAATCCTGGGGCCTCAGAAACATACCATGTATGCATATTTGTGCAGTAATACTCCATTTCATTACATCTACATTAAAAGTCTTCTTTTGAAATAATTATAGACTCGTAAGAGGTTGAAAAAAGAGTTACAAAAGGTTCCATGTTCCCTTCACCCAGCTTTCCCTAATGATGGCATTTTATACAGCTTATAGGTAGTATAAAATCAAACCAGGAAATTAACATCAGTACATTACTGTTAACAAGAATACGGACCTTTTGCAGTTTTCACCATCTTTTTAACCTACATTTACATGTGTGTGTGTGCATGTGTATTTCTGTATAATTTTATTTTATGTATAGATTGTTATAACTATCACTATAATCAGGATACAGAACTGTTCCATCACCACAAAAGAACTCCTTTATACTACCTCTTAGAATTCATACCCACACACCACCGTATTCCTGTCACTGTCCCCTGGCAACCACTAAATTGTCCTTCATTTCTATAGCTTTGTCATTTCAAGGATGTTATATAAATGGAATCATACATGTGTAACTTTTGAGACATTTTTCACTGAGCACAATGCCTTGCAGTCCAGTCAAGTTGCTGCATGTATCATTATTAGTTCATTCCTTTTTATTGCTGAGCAGTATTCCATTGTATGGAGGTACCAGAATTTTTCAGCCATTCACCTACTGAAGGGCATTTGGGTTGCTTCTAGTATTTTGCTATTACGAACAAAGCCACTATGAATATTCATGTACATGTTTCTTTTGGTGAACATACATTTTCATTTCTCTAAGATCATGCCCAACAGGGCAGTTGCTGGGTCCTGTAAAGGCATATTTAGTTTTGTAAAAATTGCCAAACTATTTTCTAGAGTGCTTGCGCCATTTGACATTCCCACCAGCAATGTATGAGAGATCCAGTTCCTTCACATACTTGCCAGCATTTGGCATTATTGGCAGTTTTTATTTTAGCTTTTTAAAAGGTATACAGTGATATACCATTGTGGTTTTAATATCCATTTCCTTAATGGGTAGTGATTTTGAACATTTTCCTGTGCTTCTTGTGATCTTTATCTTCTCTTTGTACGAATGTACTTTCATGTTTTTTGCCCATTTTATAATTGAATTATTTGTAAAAAAGAAAACTTGAGTTTTGAGACTGATTTATAAATTCTAGATCTAAGGCCATTTTCAGATACATGGTTTGCAAATATTTTCTTTTGGCCTGTAGTTGTCTTTTCATCTTCATAATAGGGTCTTTTGCAGTGTAAAAGTTTTTAATTTTGATGAAGTCCAATTTATTGAAGTTTTTTTTTTAATGGGACATGCTTTTGGGGTCATGTCTAAACAGTAGGTCATTGCCCAGAACTAGGTCCCAAAGACATTGTCCTATGTTTTCTTCTAAAATCTTTATAGTTTCATATTTTACATTTAACTTTATGATCATTTTGAATTAATTTTTGTATGCAGTGTGAGGATTAGATTAAAATTACTTTTTTTAACCTATGGATGTCCAATTGTTCTAGCACAATTTATTGAAAAAAATTCACGCTTCTTCCATTGAATTGCTTTTGCACTTTACCAAAAATCAATTGTGTATATTTGCGTTGGTCTATTTCTGGTTTCTGTATTCTGTTCTATTGATCTATGAGTCTCTTATTTCTCCAGCTGTCTTGATTGCTATAGCTATATAGTAAGTTATAATCTCAGATTCATCTCATTTTATTCTTTTTTGTTAAAATTGTTTTAGCTATTCTAGTTCCTTTGCCTTTACATATAAATTTTAGAATATGCTTATCTATATCTGCAAAAAACCTTGAACAAAACTAACATCTTTACTATGGTGAGTCTTCCAATCCATGAACATATGTCTGTCCTTTCATTTAGATCTTCTTTGCTTTCTTTCCTTAGTGTTTTATGATTTTCTGTATACAGATTCTCTATGTGTTTTGTTAGATTTCCTTTTTTCACAATTATAAATGGTATTGTATTTTTAATTTTAGCTTCCATGTGTTCATTGCTAATATTTAGAATATAATTTACTTTTGTGTGTTGATCCTGTACCTTATGACTTTGGTAAAGTCACTTATTAGTCCTAGCTGCTTTTTGGTAGATTCCTTGCAGTTTTCTACATAGAGAATGGTGTCATCTGAAAGTAATGATAGTTCTATTTCTTTATTTCCAATCTGGATACCTTCATTTACCTTTCTTTCCCTATTGCAATGGCTAGATCTTTCTGTACTATATTGAATACAAGTGATGAGAGTAGACATCCTTGTCTTGTTTCCAATCTTGGGGGAAAACATTGTCTTTCACCTTTAAGTGCAATATTAGCTATAGATTTCTTTTTCGGTAGATTTGCCTTATCAACCCAAGGAAGTTTCCCTGTATTCTTAATTTACTGAGAGTTTTTATCATGAATCAGTTTTGAATTTTATCAAATACTCTTCTCCATTGATTGATATGATCATATGATTTTCTTTTTTACTCTGTTGATATTGTAGATTATATTTATTAATTTTCATATGGTGAACCAGTCTTGCATTCCTGAAATAAACCTCACTTATTTGTGGTGTATAATTAATTTTGTGTATTGGTGGGTTCAGTTTGTTAGTATGTTGTTGAGGATTTCTGCCTGTAGATTTGTGAGAAATTTTGTTTCTAAGTTCACAAGATATTTTTATCTGTAGTTTTCTATATCTATTTTTAAAGTATCAAGAAACTGTCAGAGATGTGTCTCCACAGCCACATCTCAAAAAATTGCCTTCTGTTTTAAGAAGGTAGATTCTAAGAAGCTTAATGTGGTCGAGCTCTTGGCTTCTATCTCAACCTTCCATACTACCATGAAGGTAGGAGGGAAATTAGAAAACTTAGTTTCCACTTGGAACTCTCAGCCAGGAGTATACATTACCCTTCTCTAGCTTGTTCTTTACTTTTCCTGATAGTTTGAATGTTCTAAGATAGGAATTTCAGACTTGGAAAGCCAGTGTTTGCATCTTCTCAACTCATCACCAATATTGCATTGATATTTGTGGTAAGAAGTTAAACTTGCATGATTACATCTAAAAAATTAAATGTATTTAAAATATAATCAAGCAATGAAATATGATTATACATGATAAAGTTATTTTCTGTGTTCCTCAATTTATCTTATATCTTCACTGATATTAATAGCATCACATCTATCACATAAGACAACGTAAAATTCATCAATTTCTTCACATAGATATTGACTCAGTCTGGTCCACTTTTATTGTTATTGTAATCATTAAGATAAAACAAACCCTTTATTTTACATTTATTCATACAAAATTCCAGAAGGCTTTCGATGTGTGCTTGTGCATAGCTAAAAATGGTTCCTTCTAAAAGTTTTCTTCTGTATTTCTAGGGTTTTATGTTTATCTTATTTATTTTTATGCATCATCTATAACACTTTTTTTTTTTTCCGGTACGTGGGCCTCTCACTGCTGTGGCCTCTCCCATTGCGGAGCACACGCGCCGGACGCTCAGGCTCAGCGGCCATGGCTCACGGGCCCAGCCGCTCCGTGGCATGCGGGATCCTCCCGGACCAGGGCACGAACCCATGCCCCCCGCATCGGCAGGTGGACTCCCAACCACTGCGTCACCAGGGAAGCCCAATATAACACTTTTTTCCTGTGTTTTTTAAGGGTCTAGTTATAGCCTGTGAGATTATTATGTGACTGTGCTCAGTAAAATAAAATCATAGACTCTCAAGACTGTAAAACAAGAGATAAGTGTATATAACTCGAATAAAATCTCAGGCTCAGACTGGTTAAGTGACTTGTTAAAGGTTATACACAGAGTCGGCATCAGAATCCTAACTAAATACCAGCTCTCCCATCTGTCAGAACAGTGTTAAGACTTGTAGCCCATAGTTTCACCTTAACCAATGGCAGACTATAAATGTATAGGCCAATCTGAATTTTTGGTACAGATATAGTGGATTTGGCCTAGTTTAATTTTGGGGAGTGTGAAACTCACTTGGAGGGAAGATTCTACAAAAATCAGATTTGGGGAGTCAGTAGTGGAGTCCCAGACTTCATGTCAAAAACCCCCTGGTGATTCCGATGCTGGTTACCTGAAGAATCACCTATGTGTGGTGACTTGTTCTTCTGGTACTCCCCATCCCTGCCAACTGAGGGCAGTAGAACACTACCCGCTACCTGCTGCTGAACCTACTTCTAAAACGCATTGATCCCTATACCCGCTGCTACTGTTAATTTATCAACTAGGAGTCCCTCTTAAATTAGGAAGGTGAGGAAATAGGGAATGGGAAATCCTCTTTCAGTTGCCCAAAGCTGCTGAAACGCAGATAGGGCAAGTTTAGTGGCTGGTATTGACAGTAAAAATTTCAACCTTAGTATGAAGAAGCTAATTGAATGGATAAAACTAATCCCTAGGAACTTCTCTGAAAAATGTAGATGTAAGACAAAAGGTTCACTGGCAGACTGAGATCAGAATAGCAGAGTAGCTTGAAAATATGAAACTGTTGTGAAAATGACTTTATCTTTGTTTCAAAATTGTCAGTTTCAGAACTATTTCTTTTTCATCTTTGTATCCCTTATAGCACTTTGCACACAGCAGACACTCAATAGTAGTTGTTGAAGAGGTATCCCATAATGAATTCATCTATTTAACTCTCCAAAGGTCACTCTATATATAATGTAATAAAGTGAATGTGATTCTATTATTTTCCATCAACTTCACTTGTTATTTTGAAAATCTTTTGGGAGTTTTTATGTAGAATGTGGTAGTTAATAGAATGGGCTTTGGAATATCAGCTCCATACCTTTTCAGTTGTGTGAACTTGGGAAAGTTACTTCATCATTCTGTGTCTCAGTTTCCCAATCTTTAGAATGGAGATAACAATATTAATTCCCTCAAAGGGCTGTTGGAAGGATAAATGACATAAGGCATATAAAGTACTTAGCACGATGGCTGCCACAGAGAAAGTATATGCTGATTAAATGTTCACAGGTAAGATAACTGATCTAAAATCAATAACTGAGTCATTTACCTAACAGATGTTATGTACCAAGTACTGTGCTTATTGGGAGTTAAGACAGAGTTTCCCTAACTTTCTCAGTTCACAGAACCTTTAGTGTCTCAGTGAATTTTTCACAGAAACCCTATGTCGAAAGAAATACCTATCAGTTCCACTTACTAAGTAGTTAGACCCAAGCAATTTAATAGTTACAGTTTATGCTGTCATTCTGTTTTTGTCAAAAATTTACATTACCCCATGATACTCCTTGTATCATGCTTTACTGAAGCACTCTGAGACACCTGGGCATACAGTTTGGAAATCATGGAGTTAGGGATACAAAAATAAATAAAATACGGCTCCTTCTCTAAAGGAGTTTTCAAATTTAGCATTGTAAACAACTTACTAAAATATTATAAATGCTTTACTGAAGTATTGCCAAGGTCTATGGGGGAGATAAAGGAAGCTGGGGTATGCAAGACATCATAAAGGAAGGATTATTTGACTGATGATTCAAGATTGAGTAGAAGATAATGAGACGGAGAAGAAAAGGAAAGGCAGAGAGAGGCAACAGTGTCAGTAAAGATCCTGATGTACAAACATTTGTAGAAATTCAGAAGGTGGTAACTTTGTCTGTTGGTAATGATTATAAAAAGAGAAAATTAGGAATAGACATAGAGATAAAGTAAATAATTGTGGCAGCCATGGAGGTGCACACAGAGATTGTTTTGCAAGAGAGAACACTCTGGAAGGAGTGCTATTAGCTGACAGCCTCCAGCTGCTGCACCTTTGGAGTCTGCTGCAACATTCCTACCAAGGCCACACCCACCCCAGGCTGTTCCCACCAAGGACTGATCACAGGGGAGCACCAGAGCGGGACAATTCTGCCTGACACGGAACTTCTCTGATGGGCAGTCTGCTCCAGGGCTTCCCATTGGCCTGGCCAAGATTCTGCTGCAGTCTGAGATTACTGGTATTTACACTGAAGGGTGGCAGAATTTATTTCACAGTTGTCAGACCTACATTGCAGTCTGAAGACTCTCCTTGTCTCTCCTCTCTCCTGTTCCCTACCCATTTATCTATCACAGGCATTTCCCCCCAGTAAATGTCTTGTGCTTCTAATTCAATCTTGGTGCTTGTTTTCTGGAGGATCTGAACCCATACAATGCTAAAACTGAATTTTTAAAACATATACTATCCTAGTTGAAATAAATTGAAGCATAATACCCTAGAACCACGGTGTAGATGTTGACAAGAAGGAGTCAGTTCTAGAAGTTCTTTTAGTTTGGGCTTTGCTCTACAGTAAAGAGATTTTTGAGAGCCTCAGTGGTATGTGGGAAATGAGTTTGAAATGAGTTTGAAAGTCTTCCCTGGCACACGTGGTGGGATGTTCTTCACTTAGATAATCTAAGGCAAGGATTTTGATGGAAGTTGTCTAAAGCTTTTCCTGTCAAAAGCAGCTGAGTTACTTTGCTTCTCTTGGGAGCCTAAACTACCTCATGAGGTAGGTGTTTAACCAGTAAAGTAGGTCTAGGGTATAAGACGGATGGGCAAAGAGTGTGAGAAGGGGAGGGGTGGAGATGAGTGAGGACATATGAGAAGCGTTGTCCATGTGAGGCTAATGAGTTTAAAACTTACTTAGGAAATGAGGAGCCATCAAAGGTTTAGAGGCAAAGTCGTGATATTTTTCTTACCTAAATGGATCTAATGATATTCAGGGAGCTAAGTGTATAGTCAGGCCATGAATTAGGAGGAAAACTTGATTGGAGCAGGGGAAATCCAGTGTGGGTTTAGACATACTGGCTTTGAGGCTCAAGCAAAGTGCTTTTCATTTCTAGCAGGCAGACCTGTTTATTTCAGTCCTGGAGCATGAATAAGGAGGGTCTCTGACTTTATTGTATTGGCAAGGTGCCTGAAGAATAATGCTATGGTAGTCTCTCCCTGCTTGCTTGTCACAATGGACAGCAGCGTGATTGATCCAAACATGCAAACAGTCACTGCTAGAGGATGTCAACTTTCTTTAATGGCAGTGGTCATAGAAATTTATGAAGATGGTTACATGAAGCAGGAAATAGCACAGCATGCCCTCAGATAGAGGTCCAGCATCCTAGGACCTCCATCCTACCTGCCCTTCTAGAGATGGCCTCTAACCCAGCCAGCTCTCCAGATGCGGTGCACATGTGTATGGACGGTGGGTGAACCTTTAGAGCTGCTGGGGAATTCCATTATTCTTTCCAAGTCCATCATTCTCCCATTCTTTTAGATAATTATTATCATGCTTTTTCTCTTTCCACAACCACCAATACCTCCTTCCTTTTCTCATTGTCAGCGGATGGTGGTGTTTCTTATTTCTCTGAGAAAATAGGAACATTCAAAAGGGAAGGTTCATATCTTCCCACCAAAGTCATCTTCAGTTTTCAGATTTCTGCACCTCCCCTTGTGTCACAACAAATGAGCTCTTTATCTACTTACACAAGACCAAATCCTCCCCCTGCGCATGAGATCCCATTCTTGACTTCTTACTCAAGGACATTGCTCAAGGATTTGTCCTCCTCTTTCTCTTATTATTTTTTCCCTCAGCACTGGATCAGTCTTCTCAGCATGCAAACAGACAATAATGTTTCTCTCCCTTCGCCTCACATTTCCCTCTGACTGCTGTACCATTTCTCTGTTGCCGTTTTAACAAACATTGTTTCTTCTTTTTTTTTTTTACATCTTTATTGGAGTATAATTGCTTTACAATGGTACGTTAGTTTCTGCTCTATAACAAAGTGAGTCAGTTATACATATACATATGTTGCCATATCTCTTCCCTCTTGCTCTCCCTCCCCACCACCCTCCGTATTCCACCCGTCCAGGCTGTCACAAAGCACCGAGCCAATATCCCTGTGCCATGCGGCTGCTTCCCACTAGCTATCTACCTTACTACATTTGTTAGTGTGTATATGTCCATGACTCTCTCTCGCCCTGTCACAGCTCACCCTTCCCCCTCCCCATAACCTCAAGTCCGTTCTCCATTAGGTCTGTGTCTTTATTACTGTTTTACCCCTAGGTTCTTCATGACATTTTTTTCTTAAATTCCATATATATGTGTTAGCATACGGTATTTGTCTTTCTCTTTCTGACTTACTTCACTCTGTATGACAGACTCTAGGTCTATCCACCTCATTACAAATAGCTCAATTTCGTTTCTTTTTATGGCTGAGTAATATTCCATTGTATATATGTGCCACATCTTCTAAATTAATTTATTTTTTGGCTGCGTTGGGTCTTCATTGCTGCACGCGGGCTTCCTCTAGTTGCGTTGAGCGGGGGCTACTCTTTGTTGCAGTGCGTGGGCTTCTCATTGCAGTGGCTTCTCTTGTTGCGGAGCATGGGCTCTAGGTGCACGGGCTTCAGTAGTTGTGGCTTGCGGGCTCTAGAGCGCAGGCTTAGTAGTTGCGGTGCATGGGCTTAGTTGCTCTGTGGCATGTGGGATCTTCCTGGAGCAGGGCTTGAGCCCGTGTCCCCTGCATTGGCAGGCGGATTCTTAACCACGGTGCCACCAGGCAAGGCCTGTTTCTTATTTCTGTTTTCTCTTATTTTCTCTTGAGCCCTATCTGATCAGGCTTCCATCTCCACCAGTCCACCAAAGTTTGCTTACAAGGTCACCAGTGACCTTCGTGTTACCAAATCCAGTGATTATTTCTCGGTTTTCACCTATTGGATCTGTTTTGTGCACACAACTCAGCTGATCACTCTCTCCTTTTTAGACTATGTTCTTCACTTTGTTTCTGGGCCATCATTCTCTTGGTTCTCCTTTTTCTCTGATGGTGTTAAATAAAATAACTTCCCCTAGTGTAGCCTTCTATGCCTTTAAATTACTTCACATCATGAAATACACCATGACATATTACATATGTATTTGTTTACTTGTTACTTGTCTCTTCTGCTTCTAAAATGTAAACTCCCTGAAAGCAGCAATTTGTGCATTGTTTACTGCTGTATTCCTGGCTCCTAGAGCAGTACCTGCCATGTAGTCTATACCACATAGATATTCGTTGAGCAAATTGATGAAAATAACTCCAATATAAACCTGAAGGATTTTTTCAAGTCTGGGTACAGTGTGTGCCATTTCTTTAGGGCCATCCCTCTAGCTTTAGGACCACCCACCCCCCTAGGTTTTATTCCTGATTGAGGTCCATCCCTGTACTATATGAAAGGAAAGCAAATGTCATATTGACATGCTTAGGATTCAGATAGCCAGAAATTTTTGGCTTAAGATGTTCCTAAAATTCTTGTTTTATGTAGAAATGAGTTTTGAAGGTTAACTTTTTAAGATAAAAAAATCCCCTATAGTCAAAAATATCCTTAAAAGAGCCTTAAATCCACTAGAAGGTATGACACATCTGCTTTTGAATGTACAGTCCTTTATATTAATTGTTATGAACATAAGGGTTTGCAAGCTACTGAGATATATTAAAGAAAGGACCAAAACGAAAGTGTGCAGACTCTGACATTCAAATTAATCTTTCTTTAAAATAAAGATCAAATTACTCACTGCAAATAAGAGATGAGTGGAGATTTCTGATGTTTCCACATTTGCTGCAGATCTTACTCCACTATATTACAATATCAAGCCTCTATCAGCTTAATACAGAACATTAGATTTGCATATTGTTGTGGGGACTACACAAGATACATTTAGACGAGTACCTAGCACAAGGCCTGACACACAGTAGGTGCTCAGAAAATGTTGGCTAGATGTGAATCTAAGTCTTCTTTGATCAGACCTGCAGAGAAATGTTGTAGGGAAGAACTAAAATCCTCGCTAATTCCTGCTTTTCCAAGTTACTGTTTTCTGATGTGGCCAGTGAATAGATATTGTTCACGACCTTGGGCAGAGACTTCATGGAATCACCTTTTAGGCGGACTTGAGGGAGGGGCTCTAAATTGGCATATAGTTAATTGCATGAATGGAATTATGCAACTTGTCATGAGTAAAAAGTAGTATTTGTAATGATGGAAAAAATTTAGCCCGTAGAATATTTTGATTTATTAAGCTTGTCTTTTGCAGTGAGATAAAGCAGTTGAGCCAGAAATAATTAGACCATGCCCTACCTCCCCTCCATAAGCCCTGCTTTGGTAGGTTTGGGATTCGAAAAGGAGAAGAGTGACTTCAGGTAGGCGTGCTGATGGCACTATACAAGACCGGGGGCCTAGTCAGAGATGCAGTTGGTGTTATGTTTACACCATTGAGAGAGGATGTCCTTCAGCTTGTTGGTTTTCACCATTCTTGTGATATTTTTATAATTGGCCATCTCTGGTTCAGTGTGGTCCACGGACTTTGCCACCATCTGCTCCTTGGATATCATTGTTCCTCTCTGCTTTTCTCAATTCCTAAAACTGTCTTAGGCACAGAAGTTCAGTTCAAAGTCTATGAGTATAAAAGTATAGCTCTTCCCAACAACAACAAAGACAACTCGGGCTTTTGAGCACTAACTTGTTCCAAGCTCAGTGCATCGCACGTGTCTTTTTATCTTCACAAAACCTTGTGAGAGTGGATTCTTAGGAGTAGCATCGCCATCACCTGGGAACTTGTTAGCAATGCTAATTTTCAGGCTCTGCACAGACGTACTGACTCAGATACTTTACCAGTGGGAGCCAGCCATCTGTGCTTTAATAAGCCCCCTATGTGATTTTGGTGTAGGTGAAGTTTGAGAACCCCTGCCCTAGGTTGGCATAGGCAGTGCTATCACTGCCATTGGAAATGTGAGGAAGGAAGATAAAATTACACCGAACAGAAATGGGGCAAGGCCACAGAGCTGGTAGGCCATAAGTCTAAGTTGCAAACCTGCACAGTCTGATCCCTGGTCCTTCAAATATCCTGCCTTGGGAAGAATGAGATTTGTGATGGTGCTACTTTGCTTTTGCCCCCAGTACTCAATTTCAGCTGCATCTGTTTGGGTCAGTTCCTGAAAATAAACTCAAAGATGGAGATCAGCCTGCAGGGAGTTTACAGGGGGAGTGCCTTTCGAATCAACACCCATGGGGTGTGAAGGAAGCCACTTGGTGCAGGTGGCCCCAGGTGATGGGGCCTGACCCTGGGCCAGGTTGTCTTAGCGGAGAGCCTTCAGCTGCCAACACTCCCAGCAGCTGGGGGAATGAGTGCCTCAGTCTTGAAGGGGGGAAGTTGGGGGATTCAAATTCTCCCCATAATATCTACCAATGCTGGGATTAGGAGCGCCCCGACCATCCACAGACTTGAAAATCTGCCCATAACTTATAGTCAGCTCTCTGTGTCTGCTGTTCGCATCCATGGATTCAGCCAACCCAGATGGTATAGTACTGGGTGGGAGGGAGGTCCCTAGAGGGAGGGAATGTAGATATACATATAGCTGATTCACTTCATTGTAGAGCGGAAGCTAACACAATATTATAAAGCAATTATACGCCAATAAAAAAAAGAAAATTAAAAAAAAGAAAAAAGTCCGTGTGTAAGTGGACCCATGCAGTTCAAACCTGTGTTCTTCAGGGTCACCTGTATTAATTTCAGGGAAATTTTAAAAAATAGGTTTACAAGAAATCAAATACAAGCATGGACACTGCATGGCTCCATCCACAATTAGGTTAAGCTTGTAATAATAATGCACAACAGAATGTCAGTCTCCCCCAAACATAATATTGAAAAGAGAAAAACATTAAGAAGTAGCAATAGGGATGTTATATACCAAAATCAAAAGCGCCAGAGTAGTAATCAGCTTGTGAGGGATAGGAAAGGATCTGCTGTTTTTCAAATAAACCTTATAATAATGTTGGCCTTTTAAAACACTGTATGTGTAATACTGGATACAGATGTTTAAGATAATTTTATGTACACCCAAATAATTTTAAATGCCCACTTATGGTACTTTCTGTGAACAGGCTGCAGAAAATAGATGGCCTCTTTTATCGTTTTTCTTTGTAATTAATGAGGTAATCTTTGCATGTACCAAGAGTATGATACATTACTTATGCACTGGAGTGTACTGTGCCTGCTATAAAAGTCTTTATGAAAACGAGGGCAGAAAATTAGGCCTTTAAATTACAAAGACTTCAGGTGATTATGGTGAGAAAATAAGCCCACTTATCCGGATGGTAGCAGGGAGGGCCATTTTTTATTTATAATCGACTGGAGACTGACAGTATTGTCAGTGTGTGGTGGGTTACTGTGTTTGATTAACTTCACAGATATAATGGCAGGATTTCTTTTTGTCCCAAATAAATGACTCAGGTAAAACAGATCGATACATAACAGTGAATTTCTCTTTGACCGTTGTGTACTCGATTATACTCAGCAGAGTTTGACTCACATTTTACCAGAATTTCAATATTCATTTACTGCTTATGCTGAATCGTGAGTATTTTCAATATAGAATAAATGCTTTTAATAGGACTTCACAGTTTGACTGTGTATGCGTTTACAAAGCCAACGATTTTACAAATCTTAGGAAAACATATCTATCACTTCATGTCATTCTTTAGGATAAGTTATACTCTGAGTAAATTTTAGTGTGATTTTCATTATTAATAATATTTTATATATGAGAAAAATGCTTTTCCTTGATAAATTCTAAATGTTTGTGAATTTAGTAACTTGACTGAAGATTATTTGAGTCATTGAGGGAATTATGTTTCAAGACACCTAGCTTTTCCCCACTTTGCTATTACCTTGAGCAACACAAATACGAATTCACTTCATTCTTGCCCTGGGTGTGTATTCTGAATGGAAAGATTAAATGTGTAAGGTATAAATATGCTTAAATACAACAGAAATTGTTGTGTGCCTCAAGAGAAGTAAATATAAAGTACTTTGGGGGTTCAGTCACGTCCAAAGTGATATTTGAATCAGATCTTGAAGAAAGCCTTTATGTCTTGATTTGTCATTCATGATTGTATGGATTTTAGAGATGAAGGCTGTACCTAGTTCTTCAGAATGGGCTCTCAGACCTCAAAGGCTGGGGTGAGGCCAGAGAAGCCAGCTGAGGCTTCAACCTGAAAAACAAGACATCCCTCACTGGAAGTGGGTCAGGTGCTCACAGACAAGTGCAGACGGATGTGAGGGGGGAGACCAATCAGACAGGGGAGCATAAGGTCAGGTGATAGGAGGTAGCAGAGCCAGTTGCTTGGGGGCAGGGAGGTAGCAGTGGGATGCTCAGCAGACAGGCAGCCAGTGGTTTCAGAAGGTCTGCGACAGCAGATCTGGGACAAAAGGTGAGCAGAGATTCCATTGGAATAGAGGCAGCAGGGGTTTGGAAGGAAGCCAGCTCTCAGTCACATGGCTGGGGTCCCTGGGCAAGGCCACAATTACTAGGACAACTGGAGAAAGCCAGCCTGAACCTCATCGTTGAGGGGACAGGGGTCTGTTCTGCAGTGGGAAGATCCCAGGCTCTGGTGCAGATTGGCACCATCACTTGGTTAAAATGCATAGCACAAGGCACATAGTAGGGCCTCAATAAATTAGAGACATCATCTTCATCAGATTTTTTTTTTTTTTTTGCGGTAGGCGGGCCTCTCACTGTTGTGGCCTCTCGCGTTGCGGAGCACAGGCTCCGGACGCGCAGGCTCAGCGGCCATGGCTCACGGGCCCAGCCACTCCGCGGCATGTGGGATCTTCCCGGACCGGGGCACGAACCCGTGTCCCCTGCATCAGCAGGTGGACTCTCAACCACTGCGCCATCAGGGAAGCCCTTCATCAGATTTTTATCAAGATAGAGACCCAGGTTTAGAATTAAAGCAAAAGGTCAGAGCTGGACTCACAGTAAGTCTTATTTAATCAGTGCTTCTAAGAATGGAACTTAGCTTCCTTAAATTTCCCCCAATTCATTACCTGTGTGACCACAGTCTCCTCAGCTGTACAATGGGGCTCACAGAATCTACCACGCAGGCTGATTGTGAAGATTCGACGCTGTCATGTATGGCAGCATCTCAGTGGGGTGTCTGGCAAGTTGTGCTTGACAAGCAGTAGCTGCTGCTGTTGTTATCATTAGCTCTGCTAGAACAATGCACAGTGAAATACCACTCACATTAAGAATGGGCCAGGTTTCCTCTCTCATTAAGGTTTAGGACTTTGCGGTAGGATGGATCTCCATCCTGTCTCCTCTACTCACATTCAGCCAGCACGCAGGAGGCTACATCTCAAAGTGGGGAATAAGGTGAACCTACAGGTAAGGCTGAAGTGGATCTCTCTCCTGGGAAATGGGCAAGAGGATCCCACATATACAGGCCATACCTTGAGAAGTTTCATGTTTCAACTGAAAGTCTACCATTTTGAAAACCATTTTTAGCCATCGTTTCTATTTAGAATGGAAAATTCCAATGGATGGTTCAGTGAGTTGGAACCACTCACCATCTTGGCCTTCTTGGCAAGCTGCCTCCAGAAAACTCTGCTGGGTTCTCATAGATGAGTGGCACTCTTACTCATGAAAGCTACTTTGCAAATCTACAGTTAAAAAAACTTGTGAGTTATTCTTAGGAGTGGAGCCAGGTGGGTGATATGGAAGATGGCAACATGGGGAAAAATTTCTTCTGTTTGTAAAAATGTCACCGACAAGGTAAATACACAGAAGAAAATGTTGACCTAAAAGCCCTGTATGGGGGATAATAGTTACTCCATGAACATTATGACACTTAAAATACAAATATATTCTGGGTCCTCCCAGTTCAAAGCAAGCACATAATGATGTGATTCAAGGGGCTGGCTGGGTTCATTCAATTCTTTTCAAACACTTGTTGACCATCTTGTGTCAGGCACTGAATCAGAAGGTAGGCACCAAGAAATAATGGTGCTTGTGCTCAAGCAGCAGACAGACAATTGTAATAGAGATGCTATCATATAAATATGAGACAAATGTCATAGAGCTCAGAGGGAGAAGCACCTAATCCAAATAAGACAGTGAGGTGGTGAAGCAAGGCTTCCCAATGATGTGGCACCTGGACTCGTAAAGTGCAAATAGCACCAGCTCTTGCTTGAGAGTTCTAGCCTGCACTTCCTAAAGGTCTGCCCCAGGGATTTCAGACTCACCAGGTTCCACAATCACATAACTGCATAGGCCAATTCTTTGCAACAAATTTCATTCGCACACATCACATATGTGTATATGTGTGTGTGTGTGTGTATATATATATATATATATATATATATACACACACACACACACATATACACATATGTGATGTGTGCGAATGAAATTTGTTGCAAAGAATTATATACATATACGATTGTGTTTTTTTCTCTGGTGGAACCCTGATTGATACAATTACCAAGCCAGATTCCACTCTGGACAGCTGGAACTTAATTCTCTTGAGTTCTGAGAGCCATAGTAACACATGTGCCTCAGAATTTATTCTGCCTGAGGGGTAATGATGCTGGAGTATTTCTACACCAGCTCTCATTAATCATTGCTTAGTTCCCTGGTGTTTTCACTCTGCCAAGCTTGTAGGCAGAGAGGACTTAGGAGGCCAGAGTGAGTTCGCAGGCAAAGAGGCACAGGAGCTGGCAGTGAGAAGCTGGACTGCATGTAAGGAAATGGTAAACTCCAAGGAGCTATTAGTGGCCCAGCAACACTACCTGCGACATTTCTGAAGGGAATAAAGTTTCAAGAGAGAAAATTTGTGGTAGAAAACTGTTAAGGTAAGAAAGGAAATGCTTCCATTTCACAATGTTAATATACCCCCATCCTTGTCCCTGAACATTCCTGACGTGCCTCATACTCTACCCACCCCCCCACTCCCACACACACTCATATAATCACTCCTCTAAATTGTCTCAGGGGATCTGCACTGGCATCTGCAATTACCAGTGTCAAGAGTGACCAAGAGGGAATTCCCTGGCGGTCCAGTGGTTAGGACTCTGTGCTTCCACTGCAGGGGGCACGCGTTGGATCCTCGGTTGGGGAATTAAGATCCCGCATGCCGCGAGGCTCCGCCAAAAAAAAAAAAGGAGTGAGCAAGAGATACTTGTGATGGGGGCTGCCCCCTGCCTTCACACTCCAGGCATGTTACAACCTCTCTAATAAGGAAGAATGTAGAGGAGTCTTCCATGATAGATCACGAAATGCAATTTACATTCTATGTACACAGAGGGGACTTACCAAAATGACGTATTTTAGCTTTTAAGATATTAAAAAATCCTCCTTGAAAGGCTGTCAGGCATGGTAATTCAGAGCATGGGTTTCAGATCCAGATTGCCTGGATTCAAATTCTAGTTGTGCCACTTACTGGTATTTTACCCTTGGCCAAGCAACTTTTAGGTCTTAGTTTCTTCATCTGTAAAATGTTTGCTGCGAAGATTAAATGAATTAATATATTCAAAGTGCTTAGAAGAGTGAGTGGCTTAGAGTAGTATGATATAAATGTGTTGTTAATAGAATTATTATTATTATTACTAGTATTGACTCATGCTTTCTTATGAAAGGTAGAGCTGGCTCGAGGGGACGTGTTGGAAAGGAAATTGATGAGTAGTAAATGAGATCATATCTTTAGAGCAATTAAGAAGTCATGAATACTGCAATTCTGTAATTAAGCGTTGTTAGATGGAGTACACACCACCCGTTCCTGATATTTCAAAGTGAGAAAAGTGACCTTTCATTTGTTACTGACTTTTTTTTTTTAAAAACGGATGATCAGCATATATCAAGCTCTGGGTTGGCATTGATGATGATTAAGGAAGGAAACATTAAGCCCACACGTAATCCAGATCCACAGGCAGGTCTCAGCCCTTAAGCTCTCCACCTAAGGGTAGTCTCTAACTTACTGCCAAGTGCCAGAAATGACTCAGTACTAAAGAGTGTGAGCTCTGAAATCAGACTGCTTAGGTTCAAATCCCAGTTCCACTCTTTGGTATCTGGGATCTTGGGTGAGTTGCTTAGCTTCTTTATGCTTCAGTATCCTTGTCTGTTAAATAAAGATGCAAACAGCACCAACCTCATGAACTTCATAAAGCAGGGGTCAGCCAACTATGGCTTGTGGGCCAAATTCAGTTTGCACCCTATTTTTGTAAATAAAGATTTATTGGAACACAGCCTAATCTACATGTGTTTACTTTTCAGCTTTCAGAGCTGAATAGTGTGACAGAGATGTTATGGCTTATGAAACTGAAAGTAATTCCCTGTCTGGCCATTTACAGAAAAAGTTTATCCACCCCTGACCTAAAGGAATAAAACAGATAATGCACATAAATGTGTATCCTGGTTCCTGGCACATCATAAGTACTGAGTGAATATTAATGATTAACTTTGTCTGTTGCCCAAAATGCAAGAACTATTCGCCGAGCCCTAAAATATACAGCTAATCTCCACAAGCAATATGGATCTGAATGAATTTCTGAGACGTTTGGAAAGTCAGCCTAATATCACTGTATGCCATCATTTTCCTGGTATTTAGTTATCTCACTCACTCATTCATTCACTGACTTGTTCTGTCCCGGTTGTGTTCACATACTTGGTATACCTAATAGGTTAGTGGGCCAGTAATCCATGGACATCTGCCTGATTGATATTTATGTGGGGAAGGGGCCAGAGGACATTCAGTACCTGGGGAGAGATACTGGAGCCAGTGTCAGGGTCTGTCCTATGGTCCTTGGTTTTGTGTTTGAGTCCTTTCGAGAGAAACTCTTCTTTCATATGACTGTGTGAGAGAGTAGAGCTTGTTCACCCTGCTTCCTTTCTCAGGAACAAATTAGGAAATAAAAGGAAGAGAAGGGCAGAGGGGCATTCCTCTATCAGCGTGGTGTGCACCTCATTCTGTAGGACTATAGCCTTGGAGGCATCAGGAGATGGTGCCCTGGCATGACTATTCATGCTGTCTGTCACCCACAGGGACGACAGGTGCAGTGTAGAAGGTCAAGGGGAAAGGCAATCTCCAGCAGACACTAACATGGCATCTTAGAGTGAAGAAACCTAAGAACTATTGAGAAACCCTGGGAATGCCCATAAACAGTTGGATGAAAATTTGAGGGCAAGGGCTTTTACCTTAAGCATATAGGTAGAAACTGGTAAAACTCAGGTTCTCAGTGTTATCAAATTCATTTGCATATGCACAAATTGGTGAGGCCTACTGCAACTCCATTGCATACTCATGACACAGGTATTGAGGACCCACTCTGCTTTACCTGCAGAAACCTTGGTTCAAAAGTATTTAAAGACCCCACTAAACCCTGAAAGGCCAAGAATAGCTATCTAGTCTTTGCCACCCTTACTGGTGGAAGAACTGGAAGGAAGCTTTAGCTCATCTTGTTCAATCTTCTTGTTTTACAGATGGGAAAACCAAGACTCAGAGGAAGTAGCATGCGTCGGTCCCCCAATTAGTTAGAAACACACACTAGGTTGAAAGTCTTGTTCTGAGATGGGAAAGGAGCAGCACTGGAACTGGTCCAGAACTGGTCAAGCAGAGTCTTCTCCTGCCCTAAAGGAGTAGGGACAAGCAGGCCCATTTCTACCATTTGTGGGGACCAGGTCAGGAGTACAAACGAAGGCCCGCAAACTATCTAAAATATAAATGTTATAAAGCAAGCTAGCAAAAAGCAAAATAAAATATATTTCATCCTCCTATCTTGACAAATATACTTTCATAAAAATCTGGAAATCCTGGTTCAAATTAGAGGGCTCAGACGCCTTGACTCCATGGACTTCTCACCTTGTGTAGTAGGGGACAGTTTGGGGAGGACTAGAATGGGACTGTCTAAAACTAGAGTTCCAGGTCAGGGGTTTCTCTTGCCAGGTTCTAAGCAGAGTACTGGTGCCCAGTGTGGTGGCAGAATTTTTTATTAGGACAAGAAGGAATCACACAAAACTATTTCCTAAAGCACATGTCGGTGAAATATAGCCCCGTGTCCCCCCCTAAATCCACCCTAGCTACCCGCCTCCTTTCCCATCCTGAATCCAGCTGAGCTAAAATGGAAGCAACAACTATTACAAAACATTTCAACTAATAGAGGCTCACGCTGGTAGGCAGGAGGTAACCTTCAGGAACATCTACTTTGCAGGGAAGCAGAGAATTTTGGAACCATATTGGGATAAATAATATGGGGTCCTGTAGACAGAAACCAATTAAGTCGAACCTCAGGTTGAGACTTCTCTAGTTGTCATCTCTACATAATAATCTCAATTCCAAGGCTCTCAGGGCCACCTGAGCCTCTGTAGTCTCATTTAAACTTAGAAAAGAAAAAGAAAAATCCCTCCATTTTATTTGTACGGGAAGAAGGGAGAATAGAGTCTTTCTGTTCAGTTTTATAAACCTTTGACTCTTCCACAGAATGCTTCTTTAGGTGGTTTGGTAATTTTCCTTACTTAACATGTAGCGATATTCTGTATTCTTTTAGCCATAGTAGTAGGGAGCTAATTAATCTTGAAAACATACCTCTTGTCCCAATTTCATTCTTATTTCTACCACTCCTTTCTGACTTTGTTTAGAGTGTCCTTGTTCCTATTCCTGTATCCAGAGAGAGGCAGTGTTCATCGTTCTTATGCTCTCAAAGTGCTTTTGCTTAAAATGGGAGCCAATTGCATTCACAGCAGAAGAAAATTATGGGCTTAAGTACTTTATACTTTCAACAATGCATCTTCGAGAATGTTTCTATTGATCAACTATGGAACTAGGACACTCAAGACCTTAATGCAGGTCAAGCATTTCCTGAGATAGTTTATCATGAAACTATTCAAAACCACACGTTCTTAGAAGTGATTTGGGAATCAGAAAGGTTTTATTAACTAGGTGATGTCAGTTGATAAGGAAAGAAAGGTGCACAGAGTTAAGAAATCTAAACGATGAAAATTGCGTAGACCTGTCTACCGTGGTCTTATATGTAATTCATCAAAATCCACAAATATTTCTCGAGAACCCTTTAAGTACTTGATGCAGATCAATAGTATCTTGATTTTCAAGGACAACGACTAATCAATGCAAAACTGGCAAACAGCTTGAGAAAAAAAATCAATTTCTGGTGCTAATGTGACCATATTTCTCAGTTGTCATTTCCAAGGTATGTGTTTTTGCTTGGCTCACCCGCTTACCAATTACGAATCATGTTTAGAATGCCATCAGTGCTTTTAAGGAAATCAACTGGAGTTGGATTAACCTATCCTCATTATACAATTTGTCTTAAAAAAAACTACCTAATGTCCCTGCCTTCAAGGGAGTTTTAGTATACATGAAAGATAAAAATAAAAAAATCCCACTACCCAAGAGGAGGGGTTCTGGGAAGATGGCAGCCTGAGCACATGTTTTTTATTCCTATTTCCCTCAACTTCCTGCTGGAGTGAATCAAGCAGTAAGGTAAAGCTTATGTATGTATGTGTCTTTGGGTGGGAGCGGGGAAGGTGGTGTAGAGATGACCATGTTTTATTGTAGGTACCTGGAAGGGATCCTATACATCTGGAATCTTCAGGCTTCCCAGATGCCCTTGTAGAAACCAGGCTAGGAGGTGAAGGCATTGTTGTTGCAGCCTGATTTCAATCACCAGGAGGGGGGAAACCATTTTCTCTGATGTAGCCTGGAGTAACGAGCTCTGATTCCAAGGCTCTCTGAGAGGGCAGATGGCAGAGTGTAGGGATCCTCTAAACCCGTGGAGATCAGCCCTTTCTTCCTGCTCACCACCAAATCCCCGAGCCACTCTGCTGATCCCATGGATGTTGCTACCCGCGAGGGGGACTGCTGCTATGAACTGCTCCCCTTCCAGTATGCAAAAAAATGGCAGCCACTCAAAGCTCACACGTGGATAAGAGTCTTCAGGACCTATCAGCCCAGTTGTTTCACCAGAGGTTAAACATGAAAAACTTCTAACCTCATTCTTCTGCAAAGCTACCATAGCCTGACAGGCCCCAATATCACTACTGGCAATGGTTCCCAGAGAGATTTCTCCACTTGCTGAAATGAGTGGACATGTGATTCACAGGTCAGTTAAGGGGACCTAGTAGTTCAAAGGAGAGGAGTTACAAAATTAGAAGAAAACTTTAAAAAAATCTGTGATGAGATTTCTTATGAAAAATAAAGGAAATACAAAGAAATCATGAGAAAGCAAAAAGATGTGAGAAATTGAAAGAAAATGATTTGTGAATTTGAAGATTTCAAAGAAGTGAAAAAATGGAATCAACGCTGTAGAAAACTGAATAAGTGATTTGAAGTTCAAATATAGAAACTATCTCAAAAAGTGAAGCAAAACATGAAGAAATAGAAATCATGAGTAAAAAAAGGAAATATGTTATAGAACAAGCCAAGAGATTTTTGCTAAGAATAGGAATTCTAGGAAAGAAAGTAAAAAGTGAAGGAAAGGAAGCAATAATTCCAGAAATTTTAGAAGAAAACACTTATCTGAACTTCAAAAGTAATCAAGTTTTCGGATCCAAAATGATCGTCGGGTACCAAACAGGATTAAAGAAACAAAAGATACACTCCTAGAGATATATCTGGTGAAATTCTAGGATAAAGTATCTTGGAAACTTTCACACAGGAAAAAGAAAGTGAAAACAAAAAGGAAGATAATCAAAAGGAAAAATATTTCTTTTCTGCTATATATATAAAATTAGAAGTTAGGGTATCTCATTTATAAAATTTGGAGAGAAAAATATGGCAGCCCATGATCTCATTGTGTTATGAAGGTAATACTGACACATTTTTACACATGCAAGGGCCCAGGAAGTATCTTAACTATGCATCCTTTCTAAAGAAACTGAGGAAATTCTCCAGGCAAATTAAAATTAAATCAGAAATTTTTCCAAGATGAGAGAAATGAAATGTGTAAGGAACAATGGTGAGCAGTAACTTTCGGATCCTCTCTGCAGTTACCTCCATCTTGTCTTCATTTTCATTGCTATCACACTAATCCAGGCTATCATAATCTCTCACTAGATTGCTTCTTTCATTGCCTCATAACTGTTGTCTGTGTATTCGCCATGCTCTCATTCACTTTGGTCAGACTCATCTTTTTCAAAGGGTACTTTGATCGTGCCACCTCCCCCACACTCCTAAAACCCTTCAGCATCTTATTGTTCTTAGTTTAAAAAGCTAAATTTTCAATGCTCTCCATGAAGATTTTGCATTGTATGACTCCACCTTACCTCCCCAACTATATCATGTACCACTTCTGCCTTCCTTCACATGCGCTCTCCCACCATGGGGATTTTGTATGCTCTGAAGTTGTTCCTAGATCATTCTCTTTCCCCTTCTTCACTTGGTTGAACTCTTATTCATCCCTTTTGAGAGAAGAGCCTTGAATAAGATTGCTCTCTGGAAGAGCAGTAATCAAGATTCAACTCAGAAGGGGCAGAATTAATCAGCCATAGATATAATTCTTTTTTGTTTTATTTTGCATTATGGTTGTGGCAAAGGTATAAATTTCTGGATACGTGAGAAGATGGCTAGCCAAAGGAGGAAGCAAAGATGACAAGAGCAGATATTGTCTACAAATTAATGCCAG
This sequence comes from Lagenorhynchus albirostris, assembly GCF_949774975.1. Lineage (NCBI taxonomy): Eukaryota > Metazoa > Chordata > Mammalia > Artiodactyla > Delphinidae > Lagenorhynchus > Lagenorhynchus albirostris. Next base: position 94,076,200 of record NC_083116.1, read on the forward strand.
GCCTCAGATTGGGATGGGAAAGAAGTATGTCATTGAATTCTCTCTTAGAGTCTTAAATACATGTATGCACTGTCTAGAACTCCTTGGGACCAAGACATAAACTGAAATATGGGCTAGTTGATCATGAGTAGAAGAGGTTTTCTGTAGAAACATTTACTATAAAGTCTAGGGGGAGTGTCATGACATGGGGAAATATACAACATTAAAAAGAAAAAGGTCCATTGGTGTATTGGTTTTCTATGGCTGTGAAACAAATTACTATATATTCAGTGGCTTAAACAGGGTGTACAGGAGTTTTTTGTACTTTTCTGACAACTTTCCTGTCATTGTGAATTAATTCCAAAAAATATTCTTAAAAATAAATTTGATCAGCCAAGCTCTGTTACTATGTTTGTTTTACAGATAAGAAAAAGAAGGCTTAATAAAACGGAATGAAATGGGGTCATTTGTAGAGACATGGATGGACCTAGAGACTGTCATATGGAGTGAAGTAAGTCAGAAAGAGAAAAACAAATATCGTATATTAAAGCATATATGTGGAATCTAGAAAAATGGTACAGATGAACCTGTCTGCAAGGCAGAACTATAGACACAGACATAGAGAACAAACATATGGACACCAAGGGGGGAAGCGTGGGTGGGATGAATTGGGATGTTGGGATTGACATATTTACACTAATATGTATAAAATAGGTAACTAATGAGAACTTGCTGTACAGCACAGGGAACTCTACTTCGCTGTACGGTAGAAACTAACACAACATTGTAAAACAACTATACCCCAATAAAAAAAAGTTTTTAAAAGAAGAAAAAAGAAGGCTTAGAGCAGCAAAGGAACTTGTCCCAAGCTACTCAGTTAGTAAGGGTTGGACTTCTGCCAGATGTCTGAGTAGGTGTGGAGAGTGAGGCAGAAATTGGCCTGTTAAGGATGACAGAATTTTCACAGCAGTCATGTGGCTGTCTTGCTCAGTTCTTTTCCTTCAGACTGCACACTAATGAGCTCCACTCAAAGAAGGTGCGCACATAAATAGAAATATTTCCATATGGCAGTGCTTTGTCATACTTCTGGCCACTCTCAGCTGTCATCCAAATGCAGACAATGCTGGAATACAGAATCAGTTGTATAAAAACTGATGTTGGGCTCCGTACATCTGAAGAAAGCAGGCGCCCAAAAGATGCAAAGGAAATGTTGAAGAAGAGGTTTGCCTTGCTACCTAAATCTCATGTGACAGTTAACAATCTAATCTCTGCTGACAATTAACAAGGGTTGTGTGTCTAAAAGCACTTGAAGACATGGTTGGACTCTGGACCCATCTAACGAAATCTTTGATTATTTCATGGAAAGAAGAGTGTGAGTAGGAGGAAGAAGTGGGGGCAATTTATCATTTAGAAGATGAAAGATTGGCATTTTGGGGGTTAGCATTATCATTCAACAAATATCTTCCACATCCCCTATGTTGCAAATGCAAAATAAGCAGCAAAAGGGAATATACAAAAAATAGTAAATCTTAGGGAAAAAACTTAGTTTTCCTTTTAATGAACACACGGAAATCATCAACTCTAATTTTCTCCCAAATGCCTTTCAGTTAACAGAGAGAGAACATAAAAATTATATGAAAAATCACTGGCTCATTAGGTAAATGATATATGCTGGACTTTCATGTTCTTAGACAGAAACTAATGTACTGGTAGCTTTTAAGGGATCTAAGAGTCATATTAAACATAAAAGAATCACGACAGTGGTTCCCATTTTGTCAAGACCGAATTGCTCTTCTGGTCATTTGTTGGTGTTCTGTCACTGCCACAGTGAACTGGCTTTGGGTTATTACCTGTATTTTCAAAAGTGCATTACCAGACTCGATTATGTGTATGGGGAGTAGCAAGAAAAAGTAAACAAGCTAAATATCAAAGGAGGGAACTCTTTTCCAATGGCTTTGATGGTGGCTTTTGATGGTGGCTTTGATGGTTATCTCACCTGTTTTCCCTCAAATTTTGTTTATTAGTTAAGCAATGTGAGAGGTGGACATTAGGGTTCTGTGGACCAAATGCTTGGATTTAGGCATATCTTGGTCCTTACACACAATCAAGTTCAGTAGTAGGAGCATTCTTATCCATAATTGTTGTGCAATGTTGTGCTTAGAAATTCGCTGATCTGCTAGTTCCAGAATTGTCTCTGATGCTCCTGACGTCACACCGTGTATAAATCTCCTCTAATCGTGCTGAACCTCTCTTTCCTCTCCTGTGAAATCCAGAAGGACTCAGTTACAGGCTGCCATGTCAGGACTCAGCATACCTACTTGTTAAAGGATCATCTTTTTATACTGCTTGAGTGTTTTATGGTCACCCTCATAGATGTATAGTTTTTTTTTTTTTAAGGGGAAGGGAAGGTTCTCAGTTTTTAAAATTTATTTATTTATTTATTTATTTATTTATTTATTTATTTTCAGCTACGTTGGGTCTTCGTTGCTGTGCGTGAGCTTTCTCTAGTTGTGGCGAGCAGGGGCTACTCTTCGTGTGGTGCGTGGGCTTCCTGTTGTGGTGGCTTCTCTTATTACAGAGCACGGGCTCTAGGCACGCGGGCTTCACTAATTGTGGCTCGTGGGCTCTAGAGCGCAGGCTCCATAGTTGTGGCGCATGGGCTTAGTTGCATGTGGGATTCTCCTGGACCAGGGATTGAACCTGTGTCCCCTGCATTGGCAGGTGGATTCTTAACCACTGCACCACCAGGGTAGTCCCAGTTTCTCATTTTGATTCTTTGTCTTTTGAAGCAATGTTTTCTTTTGCAACAGTGACAAAGCAATAACACACATCCTTACTTTCTCACTCACTAACACAAGATAATACATCTGAGAAATAGAGGAAGTAATTTAAGTTGAGCTGAAGAAGTCTGACCTCAAAAACTAGAATAATTTTTTTCCTAAATAAATTTTTAAAATTCAATTAGGTGTGATTGATTTTCAAGTTTTGCCAAGAGTGGCATACATATGTTACTATTAATTATCTTTGGAAAGTACATTCAAGATTTCAGTGATATTCTGCTGTTTGACCTACAACAGCTGCTTTTAGTCTGTAACCCGATGTTCATCCAATTGTCATGTATAATAAAGTATTTCTTAGGAGCAAGGGTGTTTTTGTCCAGTTAGAGGAGAAATAAAATAACCTAAATGCTGAAATGTGTCTGACCCCCTGTCCCTCATTTCCTTGATCCTTGCAAACACCACCTCTCAAGCCTGGAGAGAATCAATGACTTCTGCTTCTGTGGAGAAAAAACTCAACCTGAGACTACAGGCAGTTTGGTTGAATGGTGTTTCTCATATCCAGGTGTACCCTGGATATAGCATTTATTTCTTTTTCCTTTTTCCCTTTCTGCTCATGGTTTGTCCTTTCTGTTTTCTTCTTGCTGTGAGAAAGCCAGCATTGAGAATTGTAATTCTCTAAAAGAAGGCAAGCATTTTAACTGAACTTTTCAAGAAGGAGTTAACTAATTCTTTTTTAAAAAATTATTTTATTTATTTATGGCTGTGTTGGGTCTTCATTGAAGCACGCGGGCTTTCTCTAGTTGCAGCGAGTGGGGGCTCCTCTTCGTTGTGGTGCACGGGCTTTTCATTGCGGTGGCTTCTCTTGTTGTGGAGCACGGGCTCTAGGCGAGTGGACTTCAGTAGTTGTGGCACACGGGCTCAGTAGTTGTGGCTTGCGGGCTAGAGCGCAGACTCAGTAGTTGTGGCGCATGGGCTTAGTTGCTCCGCAGCATGTGGGATCTTCCCGGACCAGGGCTCGAACCCATGTCCCCTGCATTGGCAGGCGGATTCTTAACCACTGCACCACCAGGGAAGCCCAGGAGCTAATTAGTTCTAGTAACAGTTTTCATTAAACAAGAGAGGACGATGTTGCTTATTTGAGGAGAAGAAAAATTTAATAATAGAGATTTTTATAAAGCTCTTATACTGTATGTAGCCTTTTTTTTTTTTTTTTTTTTTTTTTTTGCGGTACGCGGGCCTTTCCCTTTGCGGAGCACGGGCTCCGGACGCGCAGGCCCAGCGGCCATGGCTCACGGGCCCAGCCGCCCCGCGGCATGTGGGATCTTCCCGGACCGGGGCACGAACCCGCGTCCCCTGCATCGGCAGGCGGACTCTCAACCACTGCACCACCAGGGAAGCCCTGTATGTAGCCTTTTAAAAAATGCCATCTGATAGGCCAAGATATCCAAGCAGGAGCAGAAACCATAAAGTCTGGGAAAGTACAAAAATGTCATATCCTCTTTGAGAGCCAGTTTTCTCATCTATACTATGGAGATAGGAACTACCTCCATGGGTTGGTATGAAGCAGTCTGTGTGAGTAAATTAATTAATATAATTACAGTACAGTTTCTTTATTTTAAAATGGGGATAGATAAATAGAGTAGTCTACAGTATTTCTTACTGAGCTTGAGTAGATATCCATTGAATTGAGATTGAATTCCATTAAATATACTTATGCCACATTATGCAAGTAAAGAAAATGTTACTATTCTGTTAGTGTTAGTAAATTGACTGTCAAGCTCTCTTCTAATTGGGATGGCATGTATATTGTTATTGGGACTATACATTGCCGGTAAAAAGCATCAAAGCTATGAACCAAAGCTTGGATCTGGAATCTGCCAGGGGAAATTAGGGAGTAGATAGCAGAATATGGGGACTCATAAGGAGATAAAAGAAATACACTTTATATATCATAGATTGGTTGAAGGCATAGGATTCCTTTAAAATTTTTAAGAATGTATCTTCACTCTTAGTGCTGTTTCTTAATGTTATTTAATATCCAATATGCCTCTTCTTCATATTAGATATTGTGTATTGACTAGATTAGATACCATATATAAAAAAGCTCTCTTGCATTCATTGTTCTATTCCTTTGCCTTATTCTCATAAGCCCCATTATACTTAATCTCAAAGATACCAGTGAAATTATATCGACTCTTATCATCTTTTAAAAATCTTTAAAGATTTTCCAGTATTTATTCAACTTAGGTTACAATAATCACTCCTGTTACTATTAACTATTTGGGCTAAGTGGGAAGCTGGAAAGTCAGTATTAGGCCTTTTTCAGGCCTAAAATTGGACACAGGATACTTCTTTTCTGTAGGTTTTGGGCAAATGAGGTTTTCTTTTTTTGCTAGGTTGGGCCAATCAGATTCACACATCTCAAATTTTTCAAGACAGTCATGATTTAAAACATTTGTTTCCATTATTCTTATGAGTGAAATCATACTTACCAGGCCGTGTGTCCCAGTTGTGATATCAAGAGTTTATTTATTCCACATATATTTTTGAGTACCCATTATGTGCCAAATCATACGGTACCTATTCTTTGTAAAGAAATAACCCAGAATTATGTTTTTAATGTAATTAATCAATTAAGTAATCAATTAATTAAAATAATTAAATAAAAATCAATTAAAATAATCAATAAATTAGTATAATAAATTATTAAACAATAATGTAATTAATAAATAAATGATTCATTAGTAGATTGTTATAAATAAAATAATTATAAATAAATATAGTATAAATAAAAGATAGTATAAAGTATAGTATACATTATAAATATAAATAACATAATACACATATAATGTAAACTATAAATAAAATAATCCATTGTTATAATAAATTATAAAATAATAATGTAATTAACTAATACAGTAATCCACCTAACAAACATATGTAGGTAGTTTACAATGTTCCAGTGGTGAGCAAAGCAGACCCATTTCTTGCCCTAGTGAAGCTTTCATTCGAGCAGGGCAGTATGCCCTATCCATCCCACTGACATTCTGTGTTTCAGAATAATGATTGTCCATGTTTGGCTTCTGTGTTTAAGTGGCTGTTTCTTTTCTGTGCTCTTAGGTTTTACTACTTTTTGCCTGTATCTCCAGGGGTTAGAGCTGAAGTCCTACTCAGTAGATTAATTAAAATATATCATTGGATCTACTTCTTTTGGCTTCTCTTCAGTATTTTAAGTTTTTTATAAAAACGGTTTTATAAAGCCAATTTACTTCTCTTTTTTTACTCTCCAGATTTATACCATATAAACACTATAAAAAAAGATGCCTCTCCTAAAATGGAGTGAGAACAAAGATAATGGAAAGTCTGGAGTGAATGAAAATGATTTCATTTTTCTCAGCTTCTTTCTCATATTTTTCTCTTGTTGGATTTTTTAAAAGAGCTATTAAAAAGCTCTTTCTGTACACATTCACCTTCTCACTTGCACTTCTGCCCTTGACAAACCTGGTGTGTTTTTCCACTGTCCCACACCCACATATATTTATGTGCAGAAAGAATGATATCATATTGAGATAAATCCTTTCTGCTGGACATCATGGCCCAATGATTCATTCCATCTCCCACAATTAGCTATTCAAGGAAATTGTCATTGCTTGCTTTCTGAATGTTTTTAAAGAATTTTTAACTGTCTGTTTCTGGGAAATCAGTGGGGTTTTTCACATTTTTAAGTTCTTAAATTTGGGGTGGAAGTAGTATTTTAGGTTGAGTCCCTCAGAAGCAGGTTATGAGATGAGGATTCATGTGCAAGGGATTAATTAAGGACATGCTGCCAGAAGAAACCAGTTAAGAACTGGGGGAAGCAGGGCAGGGAGTGTGAAGAGGACAAGTAAAGGTACAATTTCAGATTTCAAAGCCCCATCAAGAGAAGCTGATCGCCAAGGGGAACTCTGAGGAGTGTGCTATTCCTTAGAAGTTGTCCAGACAGGAACAAGGGGTCTGGGCTTTCATACTTTTTCAAAAGCTAGTTATTGGCCAAAGACCCTCCTGGGGAGGTGGGTAGGGAAGTAAGCTCCAGGCAATAAAGCAATTTGCAACAAAGTGATTTCAGTAACCCAAGGGCAGTCCCCCAAGGTGTCTCAGGTGTCCAATATTGGAAGCAAAATGAGCTCGAAGCAGAAGAAGTTTGCCCAGAATGATAAAAAGAATCGAGGGAATCTGAGAGGATCATCAGTGTCTACTACAGGAAGCATTTAACATAAATGAACGTTTTTCAACACAAAAAATAAAGCCCGCCCACCATCCTGTCTGGCATCATATCTTACTTTGTGGTTGCTCAAAAATATTTGTTGTTTTTGCTTTAAAGTATTATAAACCAACGATTTATTCACAGAGATGAATATTGTGACTTCACCTTTTATCAGTTTGCCTTATTTTTACACTCAACTTGGATGGACCACTAATAAGGGTAATGCAGATTAGTTCACACGTTATCCTTATTTCCAAGTCTGCCATAGAAACTTGCAGCAAAAGTTAATATTTAGAGCGAACTTTATGTGAGTGGAGTTTTCAGAGCCGTTCTTCAGAGGTGGTGGCCTTTGGGCTAATTACAGAGGTCATTCCATTTCCCTTTGTCCTCAGTAGTACTATACATATAAAAGCAAATTTATATTAACATCAAGAACAGCCTTGAAAAGAAATTAGGTCACCAATAAACATCCAAATGGGCTCATGCAGAAATGGAAAAAGTCCTATGAAGCATGCTTTGATTTGTAGTAAGCTCTGTGGTAGGTATGGTAATTAATTGTGTGTACACATCTTACATCTTATTAAAGGCCACCAGGAAAAATCACCTTCTCTGCCACCAACCCCCTTTCCTAAGTTATTGCTCAACAAACAGCAGCAGGAGGGACCTCAAACTGTGGCACATTGTCTCTGATTTGCCATATCATATGTACAGCTCTCAAAAACCAATAGACAAATTTTTATTAGACCTCCCTGAAAGGACAATAAACTCAGTGTTATCATCAGTTGGTAAGTTGTCTAATTAGGTTGCTGATTATTTAGAATATTGTCAGTTTAATTTATTAATTCCTTTAGATCCTGACTTAGATGATTTCCTTAAATAAGCAGTCCAAGGACTTTATGAATAAAGGTATATTTTTCTTTCTAAGGCTTTCCATTTTAGTCCAATATTTATGATATAAGATAAAACTCATAATCACATAGCAACTCAGTTATTCCCAGTCTTTCTTTGGCACGGATGTCTCTAGAAAACTGCTTTGAAATTAATGGCCTCAATTTTCTGATAGTTATTAAAAGTGATGCCTTTTGAGAAAGATCACTGTTGCCAAATTTTTGAGACTTGCAACTCAGTCAGGAAATAATTTAATTTTAATTGTAGGTCATACTGAGATTTAGAGGAAATTTCAAACATTTGAGTAGGCACCAGTAACTAAAATTTAAGAGAAGAATAACTACAGGCAAATCACCTGAGAGCAAGCTGAGCTCTCTAATTCTCTTACTGATATAGCCCTTAAACACATTGCAGAATGCAGAATAAATCATATAAAAGTACAATGCATTCCTGGCATAAACAACAGTTTGCCATGGTATATAATTTTCAAAAATATAGTTTGGCTTTGGACTCTGTTTGCTAATGTTTTATTTCTGTTTGCTAATGTATTATTTTATGTTTATATTCATAAGTGATATTGGTCCAATAATTTTTTATGGGACCGGTGTTAAACTTGCTTCATAAAAATAACTTGGAAAATTTCCTTCATTTTAAATGCATTTCTCATTAGGATTATCTGGTCTCTAAAAGTTTAGTAAAATTGCTCTGTGAAATCATCTGAGCTAGGTGCTTTTATGATAAGTAATTTCTTGATAACTTTTTCTATTTCAATTATAGAAATTGGTCTGTTTAAGCTTTCTGTCTCTACTGGGTCATTTTTTTGTAAACTGTATTTTTATAAAAAATGATTTAATCTACCTTTTTCAGATTTATTTGCAAAGAGGTATACAAAGTAGATTCTTACAATATGTTTCCTCTGTATCAGTAATTTCCCTCTTGTTATTTGCTTATCTGTTTGCTTCTTCCCTTTTTGATTAAATTAGCTAGTGATTTATCTAATTTTTGGATTTTCTCAAAGATGTAGGATTTTGATTTATTAATTTAACCTACTATTTTCCTGTTCTCTACTAATTTCTAATTTAATCTTTAATATTGCCTTACTTTGCTTTGTTTTGGTTTACTTTGCTTTTCTTACCTTTTAATTAATGTATTTTCATTATTTTATTTTTATTGATGTAGATGTTTAGTATTATAAAGTTTCTTCTGATCACTGCTTTAAATGTGCCTAATAGGTTCTGTTATGTAGTGTTTTCATTACCATTATTTTCCAAAGTGTGTGTTTACTTTTCATCAAGATTTAATAAGAAGGTTTTAAATTTCCAGATGAAAGGCTTGTTTTGTTCTGTTTGTGGCTCGTATTTTAATTTCTAGTTTTATTGTAATGTGATCGTACAGTATTGTTTGTTTAATACTTGTACTTTGTGAAACCAACTGATGTTTTGGAATAGTGTCCTAATATACCATCAATTCTTGAAAAAGATCTAGTGTGCTTGAGAATAAATTACATTTTCTGTTGTCAGGGTATGATGTGCAGTATATCTTATTGCTTTTTTTGTTTAGATCTTTTAGATATATATATCTAAAGTACATTTACTTATTTATGGTCCACTTTATGTGTTTTGTACTGAGAGTGTTGTGTTAGTCTCCTATTAATTGTGCATTTCTATTTATTTCTCCTTGCATTTCTTATAGTTCTTGCCCTGTATACGTGATTATTATATTATTTGGTACATAGATATTCATAACTATTATATCTTTAATTTGCATTGTGACTTTCACCTTTATAAAGAATCTCTCGCTGTTTCATTCATGGCTTTTGGGCCTGAATTCTAATTTGGTAAAAAGATTGTAACATTATATTTTCTTATTTTTTCATTTGTGTGGTAAATTTTTGTCCATCCCTTTAAATTGTTAGGTTTGTTTTATGTGCCTATTTGAAAATCTTTTTTTAACAGGTAAATTTAGTTTATTCACATTTATTGACATGAGTGATATCTTTCAACATTATTAATTTATACTATAACTTTTATTTTTATTTTGTTATATTTACTTTGTTTTACTCTTTTCTGTTGATTTTTTTCTGCTTTGCATTACTGTTTTTGTATTTAGGAAATTTGAGCTTTTCTTTTACTGTCTACATTTGTATTTATATCTTTCATAGTGACCCCATTTTATAATAAATTTTTTTCTCTTTTTCCTGTATCAGTCTAGCCAGAAGTATATCTATTTCACTGATCTTTTCCAAAAAAAGCTTTTTCTTTGGCAATACTATCTGTTTAGTTTCCATTTCATTAATTTCTATTCTTAAGTTTATTATTTAGTTTCTTCTGTTCTTTGCATTTATTCTATTGTTTCCATTTTCATGAGTCAAAGAAAACTCATATTTCTAAGCTTTATATTACAGTTTTCTAATCAATGATTTTAAGGCTATGTAAGCAAATTTAATATCGGATAGCCACCAGTCATTGCACATATTTGGATATACCTAAAGCCAGACCTAAGACACAAGTCTTAGTTGTCATTATTGACGGTCATTTTTAACTATAATAATAGGCAAACTGTGCCAGCATGAAAATAGGTGAAGCCAGGTTATCTTTAACTAATTTTAGCATTTAAATTCTGAATTAACCAGGAATATCATTTCAAGATGATGTAAAATATAGCTGACTGATACTCTCTGAAAAAAAAAGACTTCTTCCTAAGTGAATCATTTCCTTATTGGAGAATTATATTTAATTCTAATTATATTTCTGTGTGACACAGGAGTCATTGTTGAAATGAATATTCTCTTGCCATGTCTTTACTGGAAAGTCAAAGAGAAAAAAATGAAGAAATTATCTAAATAATTCAGGCAAAAGCAAATCCATAGTTCACTGTTTTTAGTGAAATGTTTGGGTTTGGCTGCGTTTCTGTGATGTGTTTTGGTTGCATGCATTTCTCCCTGAATCATTTTGACAATTGCCTCAAATTTCCACTTGGCATGGCCAGTGGACATTTCAAACCTCAAATGCAAAATAAAACAGACTGTGAAAAAGACAGCTGTTTTAAAATCCAGGGACTGTCATTTCCAGCTCTAGGCCTATGAATCCCTCGTAACCAACTAGGTAAAATGTTCCCTTCTAGATACTCTTATTTTTCTCATTTTGATAGGGTAGAACCAAAGTATTTTTGCTCCTATTGTATAAGGACTTCCGCCTCAATCACTTGGCCAAAATTCCTGAGGGTAAAGAATTGTGATGTTCTGATTGAACTTGGACACTCAAGTGAGTATAATAGGTTACCTGGCACTTAGTCAACATGGCAATAGGGTCTTCTCTATAAATAGAACATTCTTGTCATTCTTGTGGAGGAATAAACAGAAATGCAATATTACTAATAATTGTGTAAGAATTCCTGGGTCCTGAGTTGAGGTTTTATGTAAAATCTTTTAGAAAATATCAGTAACCCAATTTTAAAACAGTCTTGTTTATCCTTGCTTTATGCAAGTGTTTTATAGATTACTCCATACAGCGTCTCTGTAAGTTAGTCCAATATTGCTACTATTGCTATTAGTCCAATTAGTCCAATATTGCAATATTGCTATTAATACTGCCGACCAAAAAGTTATAGGTTGAGTATTTAATTCGCCCATCAGAATTCTGGACCCCTCTGAAATTAGAATTCCTTGCATTTAAATTATATGTCTTAGTCTGCTTGGGCTGCTAAAACAAAATGTCATAGACAGGGTGGCTTAAACAACAAACATTTATTTCTCACAGTTCTGGAGTCTGGGAAATCTAAGATCAAAGTGCTGGCAGATTCAGTGTCTGGTGAAGGCCCATTTCCTGTGTTGCAGCCTTCTTGCTGTATCCTCATATGGCCTTTCCTCAGTGTGTGCTCCTGGAGAGAGAGATCTCTCTACCTCTTCCTCTGCTTATAAGGATACTAATCCCATCATGAGGATCCCACTCTCATGACCTAATCTAAACCAAATTGCCTACCAAAGTACCTACCTCTAAATATCATCACCCTGGGTGGGGTGAGGGTTAGTGCTTCAACATAAGAATTTGAGGGTCATGCATATATTCAGTTCATAACAATGGATATAGCTGTTGGTTTTGAGCAAAACATTTTCTGTAGTTCTTGGGTTTCCATGAAGGGAAGAGAGGCTCTAAAACTGATTATGATGTTTCTGAGAAAATTGGGCTGGGAAAGGAGCTCTTTATCCTTTTTTAATGAAGGTATGGAATGTAAATTATACCATGACAGGGAATTATTACCTTCCATAGAGCTGAATAGAGCAGACAGTTGCCAGTATCTCTGCTCAGGAAGATTTATCCTTGATTGCAAGCAGACACTAAATCTCAGCTAAATATAGACATATGATCTCATCCAACTCAGGCAAATGGTCCATCTGAATAAGTAATTTTATTCTGTTAATCTGAATCTGCAGAAGATGACCAAATCTTGGAAAGTGCTCGTAAAGAAATTCTTCTTGATATTATAGAAGAGGTGATTAGCAGCATGTTAAATCAGGTAGTTCTGTTTAGATTTTCTTCTTGATATAGGACATGCATAAAATTCAACTCTTCATTTAAAACCAAAGTTTTATACCAGAGAAGAAGGAACTTCTGCTTTTAGTCAAGCTGGGACTATATTTATTCTACCACCTGAAACAACCCAAAAGTTAATAAAATATATATGAAGCAAAGCTTTTAAAGACACTGGACAAAGAAGGATAGTGATCCCTGAGAGATGGGAAACAAAGTGAGCCCTAAGATTCCCTCAGTTTACAGCCTTCAGAGAGTTTCCAGGCCATGGTAAAGAGAAGGGAAACTGAGATAGAGCTTGGCAGACTCTGAATTTTAGAGGATTTCAGAGAAGAATCCAACTCTCTAGGTACATTGAGACAGATAAAGCTCAGAAGACAAAATACCAAAGAAGAGAGAAATGGGCAGAAAAAGAACTTCAGAGATTTACAGTGGATCTCTCCCAGTTATTCAGCAGAATACTGATGAGCACATGTGTGTGAGGAAACTATCCCAGACTGGTCAAGGACCCTCCAAAAGAATTAGAGCAATGCCTGGTGTTCACACAGGGCCAAGAATAGTGCCTGCTACCATCAGCCAGACCGGAAAATTTATAATTCATGGAACTTTAGGTAAAGTACTCAGGAAGATCTTGACTCAGTGGTGGGGAATAATTAGCCTTAGACTGATCACTGCTCTGGAGTTGCACTATAAATCATAAAAACAAGACCCAAAAGATCAAATTGTTTCCAAGTAATGTTATTTTTAAGTGCATATGGAACATTTATCAAGATAAATAATTTTCCAGGCCATAAAACAAGTCTCAATAAATTTTAAAAGTTTCAATTTGGATAAAGCATGTGCTCTGACCACAAGGGAATTAAATTAGAAATCAATATCAGAGTGCTTTCTGGAATAACCCCAAATATTTCAAAACGAAATAACACACTTCAAAAGAACCCATGGTTCAGAAAAGATATAAAAAGAGAAATTCAAAAGTTTATTGAATTGAATGAAAATGAAAACAAAACATATACAAATTTGTTGAATGCCACTAAAGCAGCACTGAGGAGGACACTTACCGTCCTATATGCTTATATTAGAAGACAAAACATCTGCAAATCTGTGACTTCAGTTTCCACCTTAAAATATTAGAAGAAGAACAAAAAACTCAATATAAATAGAAGAAAGGAGATATAAATATTAGAGCAGAAATCAATGAACTAGAAAACAGAAACAATAGAGAAAATGGATGAAGCCAAAAGATTTCATCAATAAAACTGATAAACCTCTAGCCAGCCTGTTCAGGAAGAAAATATGAAGTCACAAATTACCAATATCAGAAATGAGAGCAGTTAGATCACTCTATAATCTAGATTTTTAAAGAATGATAAGGGAATATTGTGAACAACTTTATGCCTATAATTTTGACAATTTAGATGCAATGGAAAAATTCATTGAAAGACACAAACTACTAAAGCTCATTCAAGAAGAGAAATATAACCCAAAGAGCTCTGCTCTATATCTATTAAATAAATTGAATTTATGATTCAAAGCCTTACCACAGAGAAAACTTAAGGCCCAGATGGTTTCCCTGCTTAATTCTATCAAATATATAATGAAGAAGTTAAACCAATCATACACAAACTCTTTCAGAACAGCTAAGAGGAGGGCATACTTCTCAACTCATTATATGTTTCTAGTATTACTGTGATACCAAAACCAGACAATGACACTGCAGGAAAAACAAAAACAAATCAACAAAAAACCAACAGACCCATACTCTCCATAAACATAGATGTAAATGTTCTGACTAAAATTTTAGCAAACAGAATTCAACAATATGTAAAAACTATAGTACATTATGACCAAATTAGGTATAGCCCAAGAATGCAAGGCTGGTTTAATATTTGAAAATTAATCAATAGAATTCACCATATTAACAAGCTAAAAATGTAAAAGGCATATAGATAGACACATAAGAGCATATAACAAAATCTAATGTCAATTCCTGATAAAACTCTCAGAAAATTAGGAATAGAAAGAAACTTCAACCTGATAAAGAGCATCTATGAATAATCTATTAATACAACTAACATCATATTTAATGGTGAAATACTGAATTCTTTTCCCTTGCCATCAGGAAAAAGACAGAATGTCTTCTTAATCTCGGGTGGCCTCGGCCTGCAGCGGCTCGAAGCAGGATTTCAGTTCCCAGCCAGAGATTGAAGTCGGGCAGCAGCAGTGAGAGTGCTGAATCCTAGCCACTAGACCACCATTCACCAGTGGTAAGTGACAAGGCCCTGGCCCATCAGCTGTGTAGAAATGAATTTCCACATAGAGACGGGAAGTAGTGAAGCAAGTGAAGTGTTTATTAGGAGGAAAAAGGGTAGGTGTGGATAGACACACGGCGGATTCAGAGGGAATCGCGCCCTCATGGTAGTTTGAATCACTTATATGGGACATTCCTTCCTGGTTTCCTTTGGCCAGTCGTCTTGCCTTGCCTGGTTCTGAGTCCGTGTTTGGTTTATCTCGCACCTCCCACGTGTGCGTGCGCATCTCTTAGCCAAGATGGATTGTAGCGAAGAGGCCTATGGGTAGGTTGATATCACCTACTATGGGGTGGTGCCCCCTCCCTTTTTGACCTTCAAGGAGCCTTTCTGTGCATGTGTAGTCGGGAAGGTCTCCTTGACTTCGAGAATCAGGAATATGTGGTCTTTTATCTCTTATGTGGGCAGGGCTCAGCATGTCCTCCCTCCTGCTGTTCTGGAGTATCTGTCCACAGGAGATGACCTCCAGCTGCTCAGCCTGGGGCCCAACTATTTCCTGCCTCATTCTTTCACCATTCTATTTAAGTCTGCATTGAAGGTTCCAGGCTTTGAAATCAGACCAGAAGAAGAAATAAAAGGCATACATATTGAAAAGGAAGAACTGAAACTGTATTCACACAAAACATTATCATCTATGTAGAAAGTCCAATAGAATCTATTAAAAATCTACTAAAACGCGAACTTAGTAAGTTGTACAGAAGAACACAAGATCAGTATATATGAATCAATTTTATTTCTATATACTATCAGTGAATAACTAGAATTTTTAAAAAGCATAAAATATTAAATATCAATACTTCAAAATCAATCTGTCAAAAATACACTGAATACTATAAAATGTTGCTGAGAGAAATTAGAGACCTAAATAAATGGAGAGATATAGCTTGTTTATATATTGAAAGACCCAATATTAATATTTCAACCCTCCCCAAATTAATCTATAGATTCAGTATGGTCCTTATCAAAATCTCAGTGAACCATTTTGTAGAAATTTACCAGCTAGTCCTAAAATTCATATGGTAATTCAAAGGATTTAGAATAGGCAAAACCTCTTTGAAAAGGAAGAAAAATGAGAGGGCTAACTCTACCTCATTTCAAGATTTATGCTAAAGCTATAGTAGTCAAGATGGTGTGGTATTGCTGTCAAGATAGACAATTAGATCAGTGGAATAAGATAGTGCATTCATATATAGACCCATACATATTCTGACAACTAATTTTTGAAAAAAATACAAAGGTAATTCAGTGGAAAAAACAGTAAGTAGTTACATTACTCTAGTAAGTAAATGGTGCTGAAAGAATAGGATGCGCTATTATATATGCTCACAGACTTAAATGTAAAACCTGAAACTATAAAACTTCTAAAGAAACATTAGAGAAAATCTCTGTGACCTTCAGTGAGGCAAAGATTTCTTAAATATGATATCAAAAGCATGACCTATAAAATAAATAATTGATAAGTTAAACTTCATCAAAATTAAAATCTACTTTTAGAAAGATTCTTTTAAGAGAATGGAAAAGCAGATAACAGACTAGGAGAAAATATGTTCAAGGCATATATCTATTAAAGGACTTGAATCCAAAATATATGCTCAAAACCTAATAATATGAAAATGAACAACCCAGTTAAAAATGAGCAAGTGCAAGGGAATTTTTTGGGTGATGTAATGTTCTATATGATATTGTGGAAATCGATATATGACTCTATGCGTTTGTCAAACCTCATAGAAATGTACAGCACAAAGAGTGAACATTACTATATGTGAATATAAAAATATCAACCATGCTGTGCTTTGATTGGTTATTGCAAGGCTAAAAACAAAAAGAATTGTATATAAATACTGTACTCTAGTAGGTAAATGTGTTTCACATGAGAGTGTGCTATTTTGAAGCTGGTTGCTTGTATGCTGTGATTAAACATGTAAGTAAATAAATTGTAGATAATGGGAGCTAGGTTTCTCACTGTCAGAGAAGCTACAAATAGGCAAAGGGAGAAGGCGAAAATGAACCTTGGGGTTCTGGATTAGAGTTGGAGGTATTGATATGAACTCATATTGCTATACTCATATATATATTTAAACACAGGAATAATTATATATGTGTGTATACGTGGGCCAGCGTACATACATATATTTTCTAGCTCTGTTTACTAAAAACGCCTAGTAGCAATGACACCCAAGGAATAAGGTGCATACTCAGTGCCCAGATCTTGGTTTCTAAATAATACTCTCCAGTAAAAGAAACCAAGGCACCTTGGAGAAATTAGTGATAGTAGAGTCGGGGCAGGAAAAATACAAGATCAGTTTGTAGCTTATCTTGTGTCAGAAAGCAAGGGAGTACTCACAAAATGAACAAACAAAAGCATGTCAGAGGGACACAAGAGCCAGCCTGAAAGATCCCCTAATGGCCAAATCTGGAACAGTTTGAGCAACAAAATAAATAAAATAACAAAGCATTGCATTATAACCCAAAGAATAAAATAAATATACATGACTTAAATGATACTTAAAGATTAATGATAAAGTAAATAAATGGAGGAGAAGAGACAAATCTCCTTTCCCGGAGAATTCCAAATAACAAGAGTAGAAGGAGTGAGGCAAATAGAAAACCACTATTAGCATAACACAGTAAAAATTGCTGCAGGAAAGAGCCACTAATCAAGGCTAAAGTTAGTAAGTGAACCTTTGAAGAGAAAGACCATATTCAAGTAGCTACATATATCTCCCCCATAATATTTATTATTTATTAATTCTTATATATTAAATTGTATAAAATTAATTATATTTATGAATTACCGTGGTTGTTTTAACACATGGCCACACATTCTTAGCTATGCCTGTCTCCATGCGTCGCTCCGCAACGGGAGAGGCCGCGGCCATGAGGGGCCCGCGTACCGCAAAAAAAAAAGAAAAAGAAATGAATAGATAAATTGTGGAATGTCCATTCAATAAAATACTACTCTGCAATAAAAGAAATAAAATATTGATACAAACAACAAGGTGGGTGAACTTCAAACTAATTATGTTGAAGGAAAGAAGTTAGACAAAAATAATACATGTTGCATGACTTCATTTGTATCATACTCTAGAAAATGCAAGCGAATCTATAGTGACAGGGAGCAGATGAATGGTTACTTGGGGAGAGAGAGATGGGGCCTTGATGGAAGGGAGGGATTACAAAGTAGATGAGGAAACTTTGGGAGTGATGGATAAGTTCACCATCTCGATTGTGGGCACATTCATGGGTATGTACACAAGTCAGAACTTTTCAAATTATACACTTTAAATATGTTCAGTTTATTCTATGCCGATTTTCCTCCAATATATCTGTTAAAAATGTATTATACCTATTCTTATATTATAAACTTAATTTTAAGAATACATTAATTTTAGGTAATTAGCATAATGCAATATATAAAATTAAATAGACTTAAATAGTGGTTTACAGTATTGGTTCTCAAACTTTAGCATGCATTGGAATCTCCTTGTGGGCTTTTTCAAACACAGATTTCTGGGCCTCACCCCCAGAGTTTCTACTTCAGTAGGTTTGAAGTTGTACCCAATGATTTGCATTTCTAACATGTTCTCAGATGATGCTGACTTCAAGAATGCTGGTTTAAAATATTAGTTTTTGGAATCAGAAACACCTAGGTTTCAGTCCTAGATATTTTGTTTACTAATTGTATGACGTCATCGCATTTTTATGTCTCTAAGGAACGGATTCCTGTGATGTAAAATGGGGATGGTAATACTTGCCCCACAGGAGCATTGTACAAATTAAATGATTACAGTGATTAGCATAGTAATTCTTTATATAATAAGCAACAATTAAGTGATAAATATTATCATTATTATGACATATTCGAGGCCACTCATCCTTCAATGGTTGCTTTAGTTCACCCAGATTTTGAAGAGTAGAGAAAATTAATGAATAAGCTAAGTATTAAGTGTGTGAGCCTTGAATTTAAGTACAAACCTTTATTATTAACCACTGTAGGTATGTATTTTTCTTCCTTGGCTGTTGATAGCAATGAAGCTATAAACGTGTTCTGCTGGGCTAGCTTCATTTTGTTTGCTCACTTTCTCTGGGCTTCAAACAGCACTGGATGTACTTGGTTGAAAATTGTAAACTCACGTTTATACAATTAATATACAGGCAGTCCTCATTATTCACAGATTCTGTATTTGCAAATGTACCTACTCACTAAAATTTATTTGTAGCCTGCAAATCAATAATTGTGAGACTTGCACAGTCATTCATGGACATGTGCAGAGTGGTGAACTATTTGAGCCTCTTGAAACTCACATTCTCAGCTGAGGTTGAACAAGATGGCTCTCTGCCTTCTTGTTTTGGCTCTCATACTATAAATAAATCTCCTTTTCACAATTTATTTAGTGCCATGTTTTTCATATTTTTATGTTTCTTTTTGGTGATTTTACTTTGAAAATGGCCCTCGAGCATAGTGCTGAATGCTCTCTAGGGTTCCTGAGTACAAGAAAGCTGTGATGTACCTTACAGAGAAGACATGTGCGTTTGGATAAGCTCTGCTCAGACATGAGTTATGGGTTATACTGCTGCTGACCATAAGCTTAATATAGTGGATCAATAATATATATAATATCAGGTATCTTTAAACACACAAAAAACAAAAGTTATGTATGGATCAATTGACAAAAATGTTTTGACCAGAAGCCCTCAGAAACCTCATCTTGTGTTTCCCCTAGGAGCAGTGGTTCAGTATTCGCTAATTGAGAGTTCCCGGCAACTTTATAGAACTGTGAATAATGAGAATAGACTGTATATAACCATATACAACCTATGCAGTTGAGCCCAAAGTCAAGGAAAAACCACTAGAGAAGCTGGCAAGCACCCAACGTTGGAAAACATTGCAATCAGCATCTTGGAAAGGGGTGGATTTGCTCTCCAGAAGCGTTGTGGTGGCACAGATGTCTGTTGTATTAATAAATATTCAGATATAGGTAAAGGTCTGGTCCCCATATTAATTTTCTACCCTCCTCCTCTAGGGAGGTGGTTCAGCATGCATTGAAGAGCCATTTGCTTTACCAGCCATCTCTTCCCCTCCCCATGCCTACTGAGGCAGAGAGACTACTCTATCTGATATAAATTGCTGTGGGTCAGGGTCAGGCCCTATGCACTTATATGTCACAGAAAATAGAGGGAGAGGAACAGAAAACAGCAAACACTCCCAAAGTGTGTTTGTGTGATCACAGAGAGACCAGTAATGGGACCTCTGTTTAGCTGACTAGTTTTTTATGTCTTGCTTACTGGGGTTTTCCTCCAGCATTAATAAGAAGCCTTAATCATGGTGACATGTTACATGTTCCCCATTCAGATTTCTTTGGCTTGTCAGTGGTTTCCTTGTGGACTTTTGGAAGAAGGTTAAATGAAAATCTTTCATTCAAAAAATGAAGGATCAGCCCTTGGTTGGAGGGTGGAAAGAGGAGAGGAATTTGTTTCAGAGAAAATGGCAGAAATAGCTTGTAAATCTTTAACATCTAGCACTAAGGTTCTGATTTTTAGCATTGTGATGAACACCGCGATTATTTTTTAAAAGCATGGAAGAGTTTTGACACAGGTTGCATCTAAATAGCTTAAAAACCTTTAAAAACTATTCCCTGAAGAAAACATAACTGTGCAAATCTGAGCTTGAGTTTCGAAAATATGTACTATGCAGTTCTTTGGTAAAGTGATTCAGGGAAAATGAAAAACTTCTTGCACAGAACATTTTGGAGAGTGTGGGGTTGGGGAGCAGATATGCATGCCCGACTCTAGACAGAGCAACAGGAGTCATTTTGAGTGATCTCCTGATGAGCCATAGGAAAAGAACCTGCAGGGGACTTCGGACTGTTGGCCTCATCCTTAGACCTTAGGTTTAAGGCTCAAGCATGAGTGGTAGCAAAGGTTATTTTCACCCTCTGGATGAGTGAGTGTCCTGAAAAAGGCCAGTTGACACACTTTGAAGTAGGGAATAATAGAACTAATGGATGTACCCAAGTTCCATGCCCAGGTACTGGCAAGGGATACCAGCTTTGGATATCAGATGACATCCTCAAATCTCCCGACTTGTCCTAAGAGAGCTGATCTATGTGTCTATAGGAGGCTGAGGTGTGCATAAAATTGGGAAAGTAAACTCTTAATTAAAAGAGCTGAAATCCTGGTGGTAAGAGAGTCCTCCCAATTGAGAACACAGTCCGTGTGTGTGTGTCTGCGTGTGTTGAGGTGGGAGGTATAGAGCAGCAAAGGGCCTGGTGACACTGGGTCCATACTGGCAGTGAAAATGATAAACCCTAATGTGACACCTGATTATCAAAGCTCCATAAAGCCAGAAAAATGTGGCACTGACGGATGCAATAGGGAAATTGTAAAGGCTAATAGGAAGTCATGAGCTTATACTGATTCAGCCGGGGGGATGAAGGGGATTTGGGTAGAGGAAGGCTTGAGGTCCTAGCAACTCTTCTGGTGGGGTGCTCCAATCCAGTGAGTACTGTCATTATAATTACTACTCTTATGCACATGAGTAAAAGTCCTCCCCAGATTCATGTATTGTGACCTGAAGAAACAAGGGTTACTCAAGCAGCATACTGCGCAGATGGCTGAGGATTAGCCATAGAGAGAGAATCGAGCACAGTAGTCTGTATGAAGAGCCACAATGCATACTATATCCTTGGTGGGAGTAAAGACAAATTTTAATTTTAAAAATCTCAGAAAACAGTTAAAAGCATAAGGGTCATCAATTCAATGAGCAACAATTGACCACTTACCATATATTGAATACTCTACAAAATGGTAGAAGTATCAAGGCAAGCAAAGACTATCTTTGTCATGTACAAATAACTATTCTACTGTCCGTGATTGACTAGAGCTATAACAGAGGAAAAGATGAAGTGTTTTGGATGAAGGCGCAAAAAATTTAAATAGCTATAAAATAGTGGCAAGGTGGCATATTGAAAAGAGGATTGGATTTGGGGTTGACAGCTATTAGTTTGGAGTTTGAGTCCTGATTATAGCATTTCAAAATTAGAAAACTATATCAAGGGAAGTAATTTACCCAAATGATAAGGTTAGAGTATTGCGAAGACAGAGATTAGCTCTCTTACTCCTAGACCATGCTCCTTCCAACTCCACCTTACTTCTGGGCAGTGTCTTAAGGCTTATGATGGGGGACACTTTTACAGAAATACTTTACAAAGAAAAGGGGAGAGACGAGTAGCCACGTGTTATTTGGTCTCCTGGGTTATAGTGCCTGCGTTTAGACACAATGATAGCATGTGCTTAAAAGCTACAGCCTGGGGCTTCCCTGGTGGCGCAGTGGTTGAGAGTCCACCTGCCGATGCAGGGGACACGGGTTCGTGCCCCGGTCCGGGAAGATCCCACATGCCGTGGAGCGGCTGGGCCCGTGAGCCATGGCCGCTGAGCCTGCGCGTCCGGATCCTGTGCTCCGCGACGGGAGAGGCCACAAGAGTGAGAGGCCCACGTACCGCAAAAAAAAAAAAAATGCTACAGCCTGCTTATTATTAAATATTAAAGACCTTTTTTCTGTAGCAGGTTTGTGGTTCTTAACACAGTAAGACTTCTCAGCTAAGGTGGTTTCGAGGGGGGATGGAATTGCGCAAATGCCTTATTGTAAAACTCAAACTAAAATCACCTTGGTCATAAAGAACATAAATCATCTTCTTAATGAACACACCCTGGAACCCTCACAGTAGTACGCCATGATCATTTGCAATCAATCAGGCAGTTAGTAACAGAGAACCTCCCTCTTGCCTTCTTCTCCCACCCCACCGCAGTGTAGTAATGGGTCTGCTTCCAAACTGCGAAAATGTGTCTCGAGGGATATTGTATTAAGTGGAAGTAATAAACTAATCTTGGGGATCTGTTCTACCTCTGAAGGGGAAGAAAAAAAGGGCACTGAGTTAGTACCCAGACTTTCATATCAGATTCCTGATTATTTTGGAAATGTCTTGACTGCGTTATGAAATGTGTTTTTTCTAAGATGCATCCCCCTTAGCCTCCCACTCCTCCCACCTGAAAGGGGCTTCAGTAATGGAAAAATTGGGGTGTTGGGGTTCATCTCACTTATGCTTAAATCTCCTACCATGGTGCTCCAGATCAACAGTAGTTTCTATGATGCTCTGGCATACCTGGAGGCCAGTGGGACCAAAAGCCTGCCTTCACTCATTGAAAGATGACAAGCATCTATTAGCATTTATTTTATGCTATGTATTTTGCTAAGTTGTTATGCATTTTAGTTTATTTTTTAATCCTCACAGAGGTAGGTATTATTATTCCTACATTTCTGGAGATGAGGAAATGAGTCTAGAGAAACCAAACAACTTGTCCATGGCTATACAACCAGTAAAAGGGTAAAGATGACTCATAAATCCCCTGCTTACATATTTGATAAAGATAAATGAATGTCTTCTCAATCAAAGATATGTCTCCTAGCACTTTTCCATCCAGTTTGGGACTCTTAGGTCTAACCTATAAAATTCCTGGTGCTGCCATTGAAACACTAGAATTTAGGAACAGAAATATTCCTTTCTTACCCTGTGGGAGGCTCAGGATTTACCTTAAACTGAAGAAGTATGTTTCATTTTTTTCAAATATTGCACAGGCCAACAGCATATTAATAAAATTAATCAGTCAACCAATCAGTAAAGCACCTGCATGCCATTTTCCAGGCATCTTCTTTCCTCCCTCTTCTCTTCAGTCCTTATTCATCTTCTCAAATTCTTGTTTGAATATATTAAAATGAAATTGAAACTTTCCTTTAAATCTTCAATAATTTTTCACTTCTTAGCATACAAAGAGTTATTTTCCAACATCACCATGCATCCTAAAACTGTATTTCTTTAATAAATATAAAAACAGGGACTTCCCTGGCCGGCCAGTGATTAAGACTCCACGCTTCCAATGCAGGGCACATGGGTTCAATCCCTGGTCGGGGAACTAAGATCCCACGTGCATGTGATGTGACAAATAAATAAATAAAATAAAATAAAAACAGCTAGGCAATATAAACACTGCTAGTAACATGTCAACTGAAAAGACTCCCTTAAAATTTCCTTCAAAACAAATTTAGAAATTCATATCTTGATTTCTAATACCATGCTCCAATAAAAGGAACCAGGGCTCCTTGGAGAAATGACTGATTCTAGGACTGGGGCAGGAAATACACAAGATGAACCTGGAGCACCTTGTAGTGCCAGAGAGTAAGGAAGTACTCAAAGAAAACTAACCACAATGATGGGGTATGTCAAAGGGACACGGAAATCAGCTGAAAGAGCTCCCAATGGCCAAAGCTGGAACAGTTTGAGCAATAAAATAAAGAAGTGTTACATTATCATGTTCTTGTCAACATCACCCAGTGTCTCCCATCTCAGAAACATATGCATGATTCAATGAACAAACAAACAAACAAATGAGGGAGAATAGGCAAATCCTCTGGGCAGAATTCCAAATAAGTTACATAGCTACTTTACCTCAAGGAGGTAGAACATAGCTCTTCATTCTTTGAGTATAGGCTACACCTAGTGAATTGCTTCCAAAGAGTACAGTATGGAAAGAGAGGAGAAAAAAAAAAGTAACTTACAGCGGAGAAATGTGGCAAACACTATGTCAGCCAGATGATCAAGGTTAACATCAACGGTGATTAGTTTATATTGATAGTATGCACCCTTGATATAATGTGGTGAGAATGGCATTTCACCTCTGTGATCTTCCTTCCCAAAACCCATAACCCCAGTTCAATCATCAGAAAAAACCCAAGTGACAGATAATCTATAAAATACCTAACCTGTACTCCTCAAAACTCTCAAGATTATCAAAAACAGGGAAAGTTTGAGAAATTGTTATAGCCAAGAGGAATCTAAGGATACATGATGACTACATGTCATATGGAGTCCTGGATGGGATCCTGGAACAGAATAGGGACATTGGGTAAAAAACAAGAAAATCTGAATAAATTTAGTAAATACTGAATCAATATTGGTTCATCAATTGTGACAAACGTACCATAGTAATATAAGGTGTTAGTAATAGGGGAAACAGGGTGTGGGGTATATAGGGATTCTTCGTACTCCCTTTGCAATTTTCTGTAACTCTAAAAGTGTTTCAAAATAAAATGTTTATTTAACAAAATGATCTAAAGCCAATTCAAATCATGCTGTACCAGTTCCCTGGGGGAAGAGGGTAGAAACTAAGTATGGACACCAGACCTTTGCTTATATGTAAATAGCCATTGAAGGACCCCATCTGAATCCAATTTGTTGAATTATTAATCAACCTGTATGAGTTTCTGTTACTCAAGTTGGCATATGTGTGGTAATGGAGCTGGCTAATGTAGCTTCTGCAGTAAGTTCCAGGATCCCACTTCTCCTTCCCCCTACTTCCCACCCACCCTCTCTACCACCTCAGAATCAAGCAGCAGCGTTAACGCACTTTAGAGGACCTCTTTAAGAAATTGCTATCATAGCAGGTTAATTCACTAGATTTTCACCACTGACAATATGAATTTAATTATCTTAATTTTTATTATTTTTTCATGTTTCAGCTTTTTTAGGTCTGCTCTATCTAGTGCAAGTAAACTATCAAATACAATAAACCTCAGTTGCTTTTTTCCTAGGTTGTCCACTTCAACACTCTTTTGTCTGTGTCAGCACTGAATATGGGGTGGGTAAACCTTAATATAAGAAAGATTGCCTGGGATAGCTTGAGAAAAGTTTGTACCCTAAGTGGAGTTTACCCTCTGTACTTCTTATATCCTTTTTTAGTTTCTCTGATTGGAGTCAGAAACTTGGCTCTATTGTGGTTTCCCAACATGGGCACCCTACCAGTCCAGTCATCCTAAAACAGCGCCTAGTGATGTTGTTCTACCTCTTTTCCTGCCTTTTAAAAAATTCTTCTTTATTCAGTGCTTTGATTTTTGTCAGCTGTCAAAAAGGAAGAAATTCATGTTCGTATTTACATTAAGGAGAGACTGGTAAAAAAAACAAGTGCTGTTCTCCTTAAAGGTATTGAATGTTAAAAGGATTCTCTGTAATGGCACTCCTATAGTAAAGAGTGTGACAAGAAATTGTGGGGAATCTACTCAAGGCTCTGTGGTGACCTAAATGGGAAGGAAATCTAAAAAAGAGGAGTTACATGTATACGCAGAAATGATTCACTTTGCTGTATAGCAGAAACAAGTACAACATTGTAGAGCATCTATACTCCAATAAAAATTAATTAAAAAGAAAGAAGTTGTGGGGATATTTTTTAGTGCAGAGGCCTTTCTTATATCCCCCAAATTTAGGGAGGCTGTGCATCCAGGTTTTCCCAGGACAATCCCGTTTTATGCCTGTTGTCATGGAGTAATCATTAGTGGAAACTGCTTTTACTCTCACAATTTCCCTAGTTTGTATGAAAAATTATATGAACACCCTACTAAAATTGCCCATGGCGAAATCCTGTTTTACCAAGTCAGTGCATGAAGCGCAGAAGAGGTGAGGAAGCCAGCTAAGGCTAGTTACAGGGCATTGTTGATCCCCAATATTAAGCACACCTCTGTTGACAACAAATGGAATTTTGTTGCTGATGGGGTGTAACTAATTTGTTCCTAACTCTGAGCCTTTTTGATTTGTCTATAAAGTTAACTCAGGATCCCAGATGCTTTTCACATTCAGTTCTACGTTCTGAGAGAAGCTTTTTCAAATGTTTTAAGTTCCCTAGAAACAAACAAGAACAGTCAAAATGCCACCTAACCATGCTCACTGAAGTTTCCTGGTGAACGTCTAAACTTCTTTCAGATCCTTGTGAGTATGAGACACTGATGCTTTTTTTGAGTTAATATGTGTGAGATAATATTTTTTTATTGAAGTATAGTTGATTTACAATGTTGTGTTAATTTCTGCTGTACAGTACAGTGACTCAGTTATACATATATCCTTTTTCATATTCTTTTCCATTATGGTATATTATAGGATATTGAATATGGTTCCCTGTGCTATACAGTAGGACCTTGTTATTTATCCATTCTATATATAATAGTTTGCATCTGCTAATCCCAAACTCCCAATCCATCCTTCCCCCACCTCCCCTCCTTGGCAACCACAAGTCTGTTCTCTGTATCTGTGAATCTGTTTCTGTTTTGTAAATAAGTTCATTTGTGTCATATTTTAGATTCCACATATAAGTGATATCATATGATATTTGTCTTTATCTGTCTGACTTACTTCACTTAGTATGATAATCTCTAGGTCTATCCCTGTTGCTGCAAATGGTGTTATTTCATTCTTTTTAATGCCTGAGTAGTATTCCACTGTGTATAGATGATAGATAGATAGATCACATCTTCTACCACTATTGAATATAGTTCCCTCTGCTATACAGTAGGACCTTGTTGTTTACCCGTTCTCTACATAGTAGTTTGCATCCGCTAATTCCAGTCTCCCAATCCTTCCCTCCCCCGTGTATGAGATAATATTCTTTAGACCTGTTGATATCTTACAGAACCATTTTCTCAGAAAATAAAAATTAAGATATAAAGCCATCTCAGGGGTAGGAGGATAGTCATGAACTGACCTCTGCGAAACAACGTCCCTTTGCTTATTCAAGTTGGGTTGCCCCTGACCCATGGCACTGTACGCAGCTCCCTAGGAAAGATTGATTTCCCTCAAAAAATTTGGCTCTGTTCAGTTCTTTGAGAGCTTTGGGGAACTGAACTTTAGGGTTGTAATTTTGGGATGTTTTATTTGTAGAGGAACTCTAACATATGAAATAGAAGAAAGTGAACTCCTGCCTTCCTTTCCCTCTCTGTCCCCCAAATCAACCCATGATGTGACCCCAAGGGAACTTTTGAAGTAATGACAACTACATAGGCAGTGTAAGCACTAGGTCTGCCTGCAGCATTTGGTGTGATCAGGGGTCCATCCTCACAGACCACCACGGATGAAGGGAGAGGGGTAAGGTGGGATACAGAGGAGGAAAGGTTAGAAGGGTTACTTGCTGAAGACTGTTGGTGACCCATGGCCGAGCATCCTCTCCCTACATTCTGAGAGGAGAAATCTGAGGAATATCCAACATCTGGTAATTACTCACCTGTGTGCTGGCTAATGGCTGTGGTAATGAGATGGAGCAGAGCCAGTCTTCTTCCTGCTGTGCTTTTATTAGTGAGAAATGGCATCTACTTGTCATGTTTTCATTTTTACACAATGTGTAACCTAGGCGTAAAGGAGATAGAGAAGGTTCCGTTGAGATAGCGGGGTTGAGAAATAGGGAGTGCTCTGGGGAGAGCAAATAGTAATGGGACAGTCAGCCTCTTGGGGGAAAGCTTGTTGGGATAAGAGAAGATAGGAATGGGGTAGAACAGATTCTTGCTAGAAAAGAAGCCTAGAAAATATTCTAGTCACGTCTCTCCATTGTTACAGATAATGTTGCTGTGTAACAAACAACCTCAAAATTTAAAGACCAAAAATTATAATGATTTCTGCTCAGAGCTTAGCTGGATCAGGAACATCTAGGATCTCCCTCATCATCCAATAGTCTAGCATCTTTTCAGCATGGTTCTGGCTTCATAAAAACAACATTACAGGAGGAAAATCCTCAGTATAAAAGCTTATTAATAACCTATGAATTAAGAAAATCAGACTGCTGGATTCTAATCCTGGCTTTGCCTCCAACATTGTCAACTTGAGTGATTTGCTTTACTTTCTGGATGTGGACCTTAGATTCTTCTTTGAAATTAATGAGTTGACTAAATGATTTTGAAGCTTCTTTACAGCTTATTTACAAAGAATATGCTATTCTTTCCCATTTCCCTGGAACCTTGTATGGCATCTGGAAGCATAGTAGAAAATAGCCTATTGACTGCTATCACTTCATGGTCCAAATCAACCCACTCTCAACTCTTCCTGTCTTCTGCTTCAATTCAGCAGATCTACTTTAGTGTTCCACCAGACTTTCCTTCTACTTCCTCACCTCAGCTATTTCATTCATGCCTATCATAGATTGTCAGTCTATCACCCAGATTTCTTAACTTCAAGTCTAGTATACTTTTCATTACAGCTACCCCACTCCTAGGCATGCATCACTTACTCCCATCCCCCCAAACGTCAACCTCTGAAAACTTTCCTAATCCTCTAAAGCCTTATTCCAAGCATAGCTCCAGCATATAGTTTACCCCTGTTATGCCAATACGAAATGGCCTCTCCCTCCTTCGAACTACTTTTTTTTCTAATAATTGCAGCTACTCATGTGATACTCATATGTATGGTTTATATTCTCAAACACAGTATGATATAAAGAGCCCACTTCACAAATTTCATCAAAAGCCCAGTGAAAGAATTGGTTTTTATGGAGGATTGTTGAAAGGGCATTCAGGCCATCTATTCTGCTAGACAGCCTAAAACTTATGTCTGGTTCAAGTTAGACCATTAAAGCTACATAATTGTACTGAACTGTCTTGTCCTCCACTGTGAAGCTTTTTACATTGACTTGTGTCTTGCTGTTATGTCTTCAGATTTCAATGAGTGATGTTACAGGGTCCACTCTTCAATATGAGAGACATGTTCTTGTCAACATCACCCAGTGTCTTCCATCTCAGGAATATATTTTAGAGTAAATGTTTCACTTCCCCTGAAGTGCTGTTGGTTTTTTTAACTTACGAAGAATGGGAATTCTAATTCCATTGTATTATTGGTTTTGTTATTGCTGTTGTGCTGGTTTTGAATGTTTATTTTGGCTACCACAGTCACAGCTGTGATGCAATTACAATAGATGCCCTGTTCTTATTAATTGTAAATGGGCAAATGTGTTTTTTTTTCTTAAATTCACCATTTATTTTGAAGGCTATTTTTTGGTTTCTTTTTCTTAAATTCTTTTTTCTTAGATATACACATAGTTTAAAATTTGTTTGAAAATTTTATTTTTTCATTGTTCCATTTTATTTAACTCTTTAATCCATCAAGAATTTATTTTGATATATTTTGTGATGGAAAGATCTATACATATTTCAAAATATTCAGCCAGTATTATTAACATTAGCTACTGAATAATCAAGCCTTTACTGGTTATGAAAAAATGTTCTTTTTATACATTTTGGAATATATAAGTAATGCATGAATGCATTACCATTGTGAAAAATTCCAAGAATGTAGATAAAGCAAATTGCCCCACTCAGTCTCACAAAGCCTGTCAGTTTCATTTTTCCCCAGAGGAAATTTTATCAGTTCGGTGATTATCCTTCCAGTTCCTTTCTATGCTTTTAGGCACATATGTGAACATGTCAAATATACAGTTTTTTAAAATGGGGGTTTATATATAAATGTATTTATATAGTATACATTATACTATAACTGTTTTTTTTAAAATTCTTTGATATCACGGAGATCAACCTATAGTAGTACCTTTAAATAGAGTTGGTTCTTTTTTAGTAGGTTCATAATATCCCACTGTATAAATAATAACTTAATTCATAGCTTTCATACTGATAAGTTTTAGGTTATTCCAATTTTCCACTCACAAAAAAAATGCTTCTATAAACTTTCCATGCATCTTTATACTCCAGAGTAAGCATTTACATTGAAAGATTGCCATATAACTGCAAGTGATAGATATATCTCCAGAAAGGCTTTATCAATGTGTACCTCTCCTGACAGTATATGATAATAAATAGGTTTCAACATTTTCAACAAAAGTGGGCATTTTTTTCAACTTTGGTGCTTCTAAGTATGTCAGAATCATATTTAAGTTTATAGTTATCTCATAGTTACCTACTTATTCAATTCAGGCAATATGTAGTATCCTTTGACTCCTTCAACCTCAACTGCTACCTATGTAAAGTAAGAAATGTAGAACTCTTTTCTTTTCCCAGCTCTTCCTTCCATACCTCCCAGTCTTAGAACATGTAATCTGGAATTTCAGAGCCAGACAATCATCACTAAATACATATTTAATTTATATCTCATCTCTTTCAAAAATTATTTTTTATGTTTTCATTCTCTTTTGTAAGCCTGTTTCCAACAATAACTGTATGATTAACCAGTTCAGTGCTTAAATTCAGAGTATTATGCCACTACTTTCTTTCTTAAGCTATTTATTTTCATTCTTCAACTGGTACTGGAATACGTCTTTCCCTTTTGTTAAATGAATATTGTCTTAGGGCAGGCTCCCCGGAAACAGACTCTGAGACAGAGAGATCTATATACCAGAAGTTGACTGGCGAGTGATCTTGAGAATGAGATTTGTAGGACCGTGAGGGAAGCAGGATGGGCAGGGGCAGATGAACTGTCAGGCAGTTGTGACAAAGACTTCAGCCAACCCCATGGAAAGCTCTGGAGATGGGATGGTCCTTCAGAGTTTCCCCAAATTTGGGAACAAGGGGCCAGACCGTCATACCTCTGCATGGACCAGTTATGTGGGTCGTCTGCCCTCTGGAGGAGCGTAATCTTGGGTTCCCACCTGCTGAAGACAATTCCTAGAGAGAGATGCAGCTATGAGGCCTCAGCAGCCAGCACTGCCAGCAGTTGATAGAGTATTTCTGTCTTGAAGTGAGAGATCTACAGCATCTATTACAATAGCAAATTCACCTGAAAAAGAATTTTTAATTCCTAAACTTTTTCCTCTCAAAATTGTGTAGATGTTGTTGCTTGCTTTCTGGAATTTAATGGTATGGGGGAAATATGAGGTTGGTTAGATTCTTATTCTTTTCTAGGTAACCTGTTTTGTCTGCCCAGGCACATTTTTCTTTTTTCTCAAAATTCAAAACTTGCACCAGAATATGTCAGATATGAGTGTCTATTCATTAATCATACTTTGTACTCAACAATTGAAGACCATTTTCTTCTGCTGTACCACCAATTACTGCATTATTTCCTTTGTTTATTCTTCAGGAACACTGATTTTCTTCAGGAAAGTAAGTCTCCGTGCTCTTGTCTTCATAGTGACCTTCTTCTCTTTCTTTGATATCATCTTTTGCCTATTTTTTCCCATCTGCATCTGTGTTCTTCATCACTGATTTGTTTTCCTGTGGTGTTAAACCTTTTCTTTCCTGATTGCGCTGTGAATTAAAATTTTATTATTACATTTTCCTAACTCTTTATGTCTTTTTCTCTCTCAGCTACTTCCCTCTTCAACTGAACATATGTCTCATCCAGTCCTTTGTCCTTTGTCATTTCAGCCAGTGTCCCTATCATCTCACTTTTTATCTTCTTGTTACAATCTGTATGGTTTTTCTAAATTTTCTTTGAGAACAACCAATGCTTTCTTTCCAAAAGTTGTCTTTGTAACATGCAACATAGGTTTAAGGAAGTATGATTATCTCCTGCCCCTTCAAGTTAATATTCCCGTTGTCTGATATCCTCAAAAACTCTGTCAGGACCCACTTTTTTCACTTATCACTAAATGATAACGTTTAATCCAGGCTCAATGTAGATTCCCCTTATCCTCTCTCACTGTCCAATCGAGTGCTAAGAGCATCCCCCTTTGTGATATTTAGCTGATGACAATTGATGTCTGTAGCTCCTAACCAAATATCTGGAGTCCAGCAACCATTAATCCATTGTGCCTCTCCTAACCAAGAAGGGATTTTCTCTTGCTCTTGTGAATTTACATTATGGAGACTAATTAATTCCTGGATACGTAGAAGCAGTCTAGGATTTTGTGGTTCTTTTATTTTATGTATGTATGAATTTATTTAAGTTATTTATTTCACTAAAATATTGCCTAAAATCCCATAGATTCTAGCATGCCTTAGCCCTACTGCATCTCTTGGTATTTAATCACTGCTTATGTTTCAGTTCTAGAAACTTGAAGTCTTCAAAAGATTTTTTTTAGAGGCCCTATATGGGGTGGAACAACCCTGGTCAACTTATATGCATGCTATATTGGCTGCTCTCTTGTTTCCTGGTTGGGTTGGTTCCATGTCTCTGAGATAGGGTGGTGGATACCTCATGGCAATTGGCAGACATTTTTTCTTTCTCTTTTATAAATTTTTGGGTTTTAAACCCACAAGTTAGCTTGTTCCTGAGACTCCAGTAGTATGCTGGCCATTTGCCTATTTTCTTTGAGCTCTACTGTTCACCTTCCCTTGCTCTGCTCTAGATTGCAGGGAACAGACCCTTACAGGCTGGCTTCCCCACATTTCCATGTCAGGTGGCTTCTGGTTAGGTTCTGTGAAAGAGAGACACTACTGAGAGATTGAAATATGGGAAGAAATGGAGAAGTCAAGGTATTTCTCTCTCTCTCTCTCTCTCTCTCTCTCTCTCTCTCTCTCTCTCTCCTCCCTCCCTCCCTCCCTCCCTCCCTCTCCTTCAGGCATTGCCTCTGGCAGGGACTGTGGCTCCTTCATGACTCCAGCCCCTTCAAAGCACCAGCTTTCAACAGACAACTCCATCCACTTTCACCTGGCAGATCCTTTCTTGATTCCAGCCTTCACCTGATGATCCCTTCCTAGGAGCTTCTTGCTCTTGCCAGCTTCTGAGTTGCCTCACTCTCCTGTATTTTGCTTCTTTGTTTTTCCATCGACTGTGTAACCAATTCCCTTTATTAGATCTCTCCTTTTTGAAAAGCCTAGAGATGTTTCTGTTTTCTTGACTTAGACTTGACTAACACATTAAGTTTTTTCAAACTGCTTTTTTTTTTTAAATAGAAATTCCTCCTACAGTCTGGGAGTGATTAATTTCCAGTATTGTTACAACTTACTTTCCTCTCCATGGCTTTTCTTTATGAGTATTTCAATGGAGGAAGTACAGGGGAGCAAATGAGATGCCATTAGCTAACAGCTATCACAATACATTTGTCTCTGGCTGCACAATTATGTATAATTTAATTATATCCTGAGGCCATCGTTCTTTGCAGGAATCCATCCCCAATTACAAGGTGAAAACCACTGTGAAAAAACTTTGAGTCGTTATTTTATCTGAAAACTAGTTTTATGATATGTTTCTGTGAGATTGTGGACATTCTGCTATAAAGAGTTAGTGGCAGAGAGAGCAAGGAATTTTTAGGGATGCAGTATCCTAGGAGGTGACAGTGTAGTCAATCAAGGTTTGCCAGTAATTGTTCCCTTTTATGGCACAATATACTTGATCAGAAATACTCATTCTGGAAACATTTGGCATGGTGTTCGTAGAGTTTGGGGTTCCCCAAACCACTGTCACTTCTGGCACCAACTGTAAGTTTGGAAACCTCCCAAGACCACCGTCACATCTGATACCAATTTTGTGTTTGGGGTCCCCAAGAACACCCTCAGGTTCAATAATTTTCTGGAAGAACTCGAAGAACTCACCGAAAGCTACTATACTCCTGGTTACAGTGTATTATAGTTAAAGAATACAGATTAAAATCAGTCAGGTGAAGAGACACATGGGGCAAAGTCTAGGTAAGTTCCAAGTATGAAGCTTTCAGTTGTTATCTCCCAGTGGAGTCATAAACAGCATTAATTTTTCTTGGCAAATACGTGTGACACAGAATATTTTCAACCAAGGAAGCTCACCTGAGCCTTGTTGTCCAGTTTTTACTGGAGCTGAATCATGGAAGCATGGTTGACTCCTGACACATGGCTGGCCTTTAGTCTCCAGCCCCTCTGGAGGTCAAGCTGATACTACATGCCCAGAGTTTCTACCATAAGTCACATTGTCAGACTGTCTAGTGTGGCACAAGGCTCCCTAGGTAAACAAAGACATGCTTATCAGACAAGACATTCCAAGAGCTCGAGATCACCTCCCAGGAGATGAGCGCCAAGACCAGACCTCTTTTTGGGTAAGGTTAATTCTTTACTACACAGTGTCCAAATATCCAGAACTAAGCTAGAGTTCAAAAATTTTATAGGAATGATGGAATTTAAACTTACTGAGTTCTGGGAGTCAGTTAATGGGAAGGGGGCCAGTAGACTCTACAATATGAGCCCATGGATAGTCCGTGCTTTGTAGTTGACACAAACATCCATCATTGCAAGGTCAAACTTCCAGTGTGATTTTGTGCCTCATCAAATACAAATACTGATAAATGATTTCTGATTGGAGTCTCTTATTAACGTTTGTGTTTTTTCTCCCTCAGAACAGTAAAATAAACATTGGAAAAAGGAAATAGATTAGATGATTGAGCTACGGACTCTGGTCCATAAATCCCATATAAAATTACTTTAAGAATACATTGTTGGTTAAGTGCTTGATGTGTACTGGAATTTTATCCTGATTATCAGAAAGTAGTAGGAAGTACTGTTTCACTTGAAAGACAGTGAAAAACTGCAAAGCAATTTAATTTAGGACTTATTAGTCTTATTAGGTCCTTAATCCTGTGGTAGAAGTGCTGCTACTAGAAACCGGCAGGGACATTCTGCAAGGGATGCACAGCACTTTCCAAGGTTGAACAGAGTAGCCATTCTTGCTTTTGATTAGATGTTCCAGATGTATATCTATATCTGTATCTATACCTATATCTATATCTATGCCTACTTCTCTTTACAATATGTTGATAGAGGTGTAAATGTCCAACACGTAAGGAAGGTATGTTCTCAGAAGAGCAAGAAGAAGCTTTATGAATAATTTAATCAAAGCTCACAAGTCAAATGGATGAAAATATACTTGGTCTACATTTGGTTTCATGGTATCCCCGACATTCTCTTCCATAGGCCGAATATGGCAAAATGACAGAGTAGGGAACCCCTGACATGGTATAATTTGGGAAGGGACAAAGGAAACTGACTTTTTTTTCCCAATGATTGATCTTTAGTGGAGCTCAGTTCTTCCTCGCCCTCCAAACATATATGCATTTCACTACACTCACAGGAAGTCAAGGACATTGACTTAGGTGGAAGTTACAGGGGACTCTGTTTCTCCTTCCACTTTGGAAATATGCTAACCTGGGAACAGTTCCCACAGAGCATCTTCTGCCTCTACTCCCAGCAACCTTGAAGTCAATCAATTATATAAACTCTGCTCTGTGTCTTAACAAGATACTCACAGACTTTCTCTTCTATCCCTTGCTCTTCTTCTGTGAGGAAGGTTGCTCTTTCTTTACCTCCGGAATGGTAATATACATTCTTAAGCAGTTTTATAGTTTTTACTTAAAGATCATCACTAGACGTGTTCATGTATTATTTCTTTCCTCTTTACTTTATCCAGTGGACTATTCCTGGGTTTTGGGAGAACATCTGCCCCTCAACTCTCATGTACCAAACTGTACTGTATTCCTATGCTACCAAAATAACTGGGAGGGATGGTAGTCAGTGAATGTGATGCTCTAACCTATAATTCTTGAAATCTCAGAGGCTTAATTAAATTAAATTGTATTTCTCTCTGACATGGTATCATAGTCTAATACAGTCAGTAAGGGATGAGTTTTCTCGACACGGCCATTCATGAACCTAGGTTTCTTCCATCTTTTAATGCTTCCTTGTAATTATATCATATTCAATATTTGGCCTGCAAGAATTCCACAGAGGGGAAAGAGAGTGAGATAAATAGGGTGTTTTATGGCTAGGCCTAGAAGTAGCCTGCATCACTCTGCCATATTCCACCGGTCTCAGAATTCAGTCACATCACTCAGACCTGTGATGACTTTTCTGTGGTAATTTCGTTGAATATTTGTACAATATGTTTTTGTAGTGCATTGCTCAACATTTAAAAATAAATGTGTAGCAGTTATAAATAACTTCAAGAGGCTATTTAGGCACAAAGGATACAAAATATCATGAACATCAGGTACCCTGAGCCCCATTAGACGTGAGCATCGCAAGGCTAAACTTGGAATTCCACAAACCTTTGGTCCTTTTGGATTCTAAGATTTCAGGGAGTAGGCTAAGAGAGTGGGCCTTGTGCCAGCTCCAGTGAATAGCCAGATAGTACAGCTGTGTATGATGTGTCTACCAGCAAAGAGTTTACTTAGTAATAAGAGAAAGGCAGGGATTGAATAAAGGGCACTCTCCAGAAAAAATGGTAACATTGGCCAGCTGACGGGTTGGTAGCTGGGGTTAGGGACAGAGGGGAAACAGCTGTTCTCATGCAAAGGTTAGGAGAACAGTCTTGGTTAGACAGTAAACTTCCTTTGAGTACTTTAATGAAACAATCACTGCACACAGAGTTGTTTCCTTTGTTGGTATATACTGTCTTTTATCCTTTAGAACCCTGCTGATCAGATCACAACATGATTTCCTGTCTTCATCAGTGAGAGAGGAGTAGTGGTTGTAAAATCATATTTGCAAATTCTTTGACACTTCTTTCATTAAGAGGTAGAGTCTAATTTCCCGCTCCCTGAATATGGGCTGGCCTGAATGATTTGTTTCTCATTAATAGAATGCAACAAAAGTGGTGCTGTCTAACTTCCCAGACTAAATCATAAAAGGCCTTCACCTGGCTCTCCACTTCTCTTGGGACCTTTGCTCTTAGAACCCAGGTGCCATGCTATGAGAAAGCTCGGGCCACACAGAGACGTCTTCCAGATAACTCCAGCTCCAGCCACCATCTGACTGTAACTGCAAGAAATACCCCAAGTGAGAGCCACCTAGCCGAGCTGAGTCAACCCCTAGAACTGTGAAAGACAATAATAATAACAACAACAACAACAGCAATAGTTTTTAATACAACTAAGTTTAGAGTGATTTATTATGCAGCTATAGATAACTAAAACAAGAAATAATGCCATGGAAAAGCCATTCTCATTTTCCTCAAATTCCTCCATGCATTGAAGTCACTTTAAGCTGTAGTATTTGAAAGACTAGAATACTTGGAGCTTGGGGGACAGAGGGCAGAGCCACTCAGACTGATTGGGCCTTGAAGCCCAGCTCTACAACCAGTGGCAGTACCAAGGAGTGAGGAAAAGCTTCTTTTGCTGCCATCTCCAAAAGTGATACCACAAAGAAAAGAAAAGGATATTGCAACAGCAAAATGTATGTTCTCTAGGTCTAATGTGAAATGTGACCTAGAATGAATAGAAGCATCTTTGGAAAACGTCGATATTTTAAAGCTTCTGTAATAAACAATCTAAATAAAACCTTAACAATGCAAATGCAGATTCAAGGCATAGGTTGCAACCACTCCTACTCCTATCCAAAAGCAGATGGCTGCCCTTAAGCTATTGATTCTCTGAAATTTTTCATCATGTCCACGATGTTGATTACTTGCCTACCTTGCAGGATTCTTTTAAGAATAAATTGAGATAGTGTATATAATTCACTGAGCCCAAGGCTTGACAATACCCAGTGAATACACAGTAAATATCAGCCAATATCTACCTCTTGATAGTTACCACTATCAATAGAATCTTGCTCTGAGGAAATACCACTCTTAGTTAACAATCTATGTCTGTTAGGCCCCGATTTGATATTTTTGTGCTTGTTTCTCTCTCCTTTAGAGACTCAGAGCAGATGCCTGGTTTCAGCTCAGCTAAGTGAGAGCTGGATGATCTTGAGTAAGTCCGTTGACCTCCTGCATTTTCCCATCTGTAAAATGGGGATGATAACAGATAACTGCACAGGATGGCTGTGAGAGTTTAATGAGACTATATGGGGACAAAGGCCACCTCCAGGACAGGAAGAGGAACAGTTGTGTCCTTTCCTGACGGTGTAATTTGCATTTTCTTAATTCATAACTTTAAGAAAACTGTATGGGAAACAAAGTTATTAGGAAAACCAAACAATCTCAGTAATCTTTTTTCTTGAAGTGCAACTAGTGTCTTTATTTTGCTTCCAGTGTTTACAAGTGGTGTTGATGGGACACTACACAGACTCATACCAGTGGGACAGAACCATGTGCCATCAGTGACAGAGCCAGTTCATGGTAGAGTCACCACATGGACACAGCAAGGCTCCAGAGCTGGCACTGCTTTCCCTCTGTTCTAAGCAGCCCAGGATTGAGGCTTTTAAAAGGGACATTAGCTCTGGAATCACGGGTAAATCTGACATTATTTCATTGAGACTAATCCATGGTTCTTTAATTCTTCCCCGATTTTTTAAAAAAAATAGTATTTTTCTCTCCTTTCTTCCTCCGTTGGGCAGAAGTGGGTGATTATATAGCCAATCATTGAATATTTCTGACAAGGGCCTCAGTTGCTGTAGCTACAAGACCTAATTAAATCTATAATTGAATTTGTAGACTCTTGATTTCCAATAGATTCCTCTTCAGATGTAGAATTCTTCCCGTATTTACTCCCATTAAACACCACTCCCATCCCACTCCCCACCCCTTGTAGGAGAATTATCATGTAAAAGAATAACATCCATTTGTTTTTATTTACATTAATTATTCTTTATTTTCCTGAGTATTAGTAAACATATTACATACTGAAAATTGTCAATATTGTTTCAGAATCCAAATAGAATATATATTATACTTCAATATGTACTTTAAGAATGTATTAATATTTAAGAACCCAAACCTTCAAATGATACCTCAGTTTGGCAGAGGTAATACTACTCTGTCTCAATATTTAGAATGAATTTAACACACATATATTTTCTCTCTCTACAGCCAGTTTTGGCAGTAAAGAATTGAATTTCACATCAAGGCATAGTACAAAAATGGAGAAGGAGATTTGTAAATACTAATTATTCAAACCCAAATCCATATATGCCTATTTTTCTTACTGATTTTGATACTGTCAACATTCAGGCAAATTGGTTTCTTTCTCAACATTTTTCAAAAGCACATTAAGTTGTGTTAGATTACAAGAAAAAATGAGAAATTCAGTACCAATAAGAATGAACTACTGTAATGAGAGAAAAGTAGCTGTTTGAGGAAGAGAATCATGTCAATAGTTAATACATTTTCTTATTTATTTATTTATGGTTACATTGGGTCTTGTTGCTGCGCGGGGGCTACTCTTCATTGTGGTGCGTGGGCTTCTCATTGTTGTGGCTTCTCTTGCTGCGGAGCACCGGCTCTAGGCGTGCGGGCTTCAGTAGTTGTGGCTCGCAGGCTCAGTAGTTGTGGCTCATGGGCTCTAGACTTCAGGCTCAGTAACTGTGGCTCACGGGCTTAGTTGCTCCACAGCATGTGGGATCTTCCTGGACCAAGGCTCGAACCCATGTCCCCTGCATCGGCAGGCAATTCTTAGCCACGGCGCCACCAGGGAAGTCCAATAGTTCATAAATTTTCAATCAGAAAAATGCTGTTTTCTTTTTAGATCTCCAGCACTTTCTCCTCCAAAGTCGCAGAACCTTACTTACCAATTTCTAGTTTCTGTGATGCAGGAAACAAAAATTATAGCTGAATACATGCTGATTTCTTTAAGTCATTTTGACTTTGTGAATAACAGTCCAGAAATTACATACCCTGTGGCCTTTTGCATGTTCTAAAGCTAATATGGAGAGAGTAATGCTTGAGCAAAGATAGTACTCTTAAGTTTTAAATATCAGGCACAACCCACTGAGAACTTATTGTAATATATACAGATCATACTCCTAGTCTACCTAGGAGGTCAGCTCCAGCAATCTGCCCATGTAAACACAGAAATTCACATTCATGTTCACGTTTCTCTGTGTTGTTAACATTGTTTTAGTAAATATTGAGTGGATATAGAAGAATGCTTATAAAATATATGTAAGAGAAAAGCAATAATACAAGGAACACCCATGTAACTCCCCAACCAGCTTAAGAAAAAGAATAATATCTATGAGATCCTCTGTGAGAATCACTCTGGTCTCAACCCCATTGCCTCCCCAACTCAGAAGTAACTCCTTGATTTTTTTCTAGTTTATCACATATATTTATATTCCTAAAAATAAAAGTGTTTAATGTCACGTGGTTTTTAAACTGCTTTGAACATACTGAATACATCATTCTGCAATTTCTTTTTCTTTTTTTCTTTTTTTTGCAGAGCATTACGCTTTAGAGATTCATGAACGTCGTTGCATGCAACTGCATT
Organism: Lagenorhynchus albirostris; assembly: GCF_949774975.1. NCBI lineage: Eukaryota > Metazoa > Chordata > Mammalia > Artiodactyla > Delphinidae > Lagenorhynchus > Lagenorhynchus albirostris. Next base: position 94,116,788 of record NC_083116.1, read on the forward strand.
TCATCCATTTACACTGCTAAGCACTATTCCATAATATGAATATGTCATAATGTTCTTTTTCCATCCTACTGCTGATCTCCATTTGGGGGTTTTTCACTTTTATGACATTACAAACAATGCTCAGTACAAACATAAACATTTTTGTAAATGCATCCTAAGATGTATGTGCATAATTTTTCTAGGACATTTACATAAAGTAATCAATTTCTGGCCCACCGGGTATGAACCTTTTACTTTACCAACTACTGATAAATTTTCTTCCAAAGTAGTTGTAAAGTTGTATAACATACCCGCCCCCTGCCCACCAATCAGTGTATGATATTGTCAACCTTTTAAAATTTTGCCAACTGGTCAGTATATAATGGTATCTATTTCTTTGTAGTTTTGAATTTGCTTTTTCCCAGTTACTGATAAAATTTATTGCTACCTCATGTTATTAATTGTCACTTATATTTCCTCTTCTATGAAGTGTCTCTTTAAAATTTTTCTCTCTCTTTTTAAAATTTGGGACACTTATCTTTTCATTACCTATTTGTAGGAGTTCTTTATATAGTCTAGATACTAATTCTGTGTCACTTATATTTGTCTCAAGTATGTTCTTTCAATTTGTGGCTTTTTTTCTCCATTCTTTTATAATATCTCTAGAAGGTGTCAAATTAAGATAGTCAAATTTATCGATATTTACCTTTATTATTTACATTTTTGTGTCTTTAAGAAATTCTCCTGTTAACAGAACTCAGGAAGACAAATCTCTTATATTTTCTTCTAAAAGTATTATTAGTCAGTCTTCACAGTTGAGCCCTAAATTCAACTTAATTGGTTGCTGTGAGATAGGAATCCTATATAATTTTTTTCCATTAAGAGAGCCAAATGTCATATCAACATTTATTGAACTAGCTCTCCCTATTGCACCGATTTTCAATAAAAGCTTTGCCATATACCAAGTTTCCATATAAAATAGATGCTTTCTGGACCTCTATTTTGGTCCATTGGTCAATTTGTCTATCTGTCGGCCAAAACTTTGTTGTCTTATTAATGTAGCTTCATAATAACTCTTGATTTCAGGTAAGGCAAGTCTCTCAACTTCTTTTTCAGAAGTCTTGGATTTTCTTGGCAATATAAAATTCCACATAAATTTTTTAGAATCAGTTCATCAGCTTTCCAAAAGAAATCATTTTGGCATTTGATTGGAATTTCATTGCATCTGTAGATCACTTTTAGTATTTAAGGCTTAAACTCTCCCTGTGTGTTCTGCTATAACTGGACCCCACATAATTTTATATAAAATTCTATCATTACAATTCAATTATAAATATTTTCTAACTTTTAATATTATTTCTTCTTTGACCTATGTGATATTTAGTAGTGAACTTCTTAATTCTATAACACTTGGATTTTAAAAATTATCTTTATAACATTGATTTCTAACTTAATTGTTTTGTGGTCAGAGAAGATAGTCTATGGCAGGGGTCCCCAAACCCTGGGCTGCAGACTGGTACTGGTCCGCAGCTTGTTAGGAACTGGGCCGCGCAGCAGGAAGTGAGCAGTGGGCAAGCAACTGAAGCTTAATCTGCCACTCCCCATTGCTCCCATCGCTTGCATTACCACCTGAACCATCCTTCCCCCTGCCGCCCCCGTCCGTGGGAAAATTGTCTTCCACAAAACCGGTTCCTGGTGCCAAAACAGATGGGGACCACTGGTCTATGGAATCTTTTGGACTTTACTGAGACTTGCTTTATATGCCAGTACATGGTAAATTTAAAAATATATATATTCCATGTGTGTTTGAAGTCAACTGTGAAATGAATTTAACCTTGAACAAAAGTTGTGGTAAACATTTTAGCTACTGATGTAAAATAATGATTATAGGGCTGTTTACTTTTTCATTTCTCCTTGTATTAGTTTTAATGAGATATTAATAATTTCATCAGATCTTATTCTTTTTTTAACATCTTTATTGGAGTATACTGGCTTTACAATGTCATGTTACTTTCTGCTATATAACAAAGTGAATCAGCTGTGTGTATATATATATCCGCATATCCCCTCCCTCTTGTAGATTTTTTGATGATGGCCATTCTGACTGGTGTGAGGTAATACCTCATTGTAGTATTGATTTGCATTTCTCTAATGATTAGTGATGTTGAGCATCCTTTCATGTGTTTGTTGGCAAACTGTACATCTTCTTTGGAGAAATGTCTGTCTAGGTCTTCTGCCCATTTTGGATTGGATTGTTTGTTTTTTTAATATTGAGCTGCATGAGCTGCTTTTATATTTGGGAGATTAATCCTTTGTCAGTTGCTTCATTTGCAAATATTTTCTCCCATTCTGAGGGTTGTCTTTTCATCTTGTTTATGGTTTCCTTTGCTGTGCAAAAGCTTTTGTTTCATTAGGTCCCATTTGTTTATTTTTGTTTTTATTTCTAGTTCTATAGGAAGTGGGTCAAAAAGGATATTGCTGTGATTTATGTCATAGAGTGTTCTGCCTATGTTTTCCTCTAGGAGCTTTATAGTATCTGTCCTTACAAGTAGGTCTTTAATCCATTTTGAGTTTATTTTTGTATATGGTGGTAGGGAGTGTTCTAATTTCATTCTTTTACATGTAGCTGTCCAGTCTTCCCAGCACCACTTATTAAAGAGGCTGTCTTTTCTCCATTGTCTATTCTTGCCTCCTTTATCAACGATAAGCTGACCATATGTACGTGGGTTTATCTCTGGGCTTTCTATCCTGTTCCATTGATCTGTATTTCTGTTTTTCTGCCAGTATCATACTGTCTTGATTACTGTAGCTTTGTAGTATAGTCTGAAGTCAGGGAGCCTGATTCCTCCAGCTCTGTTTTCCTTTCTCAAGATTGCTTTGGCTATTCGGGGTCTTTTGTGTTTCCATACAAATAGTGAAATTTTTTGTTCCAGTTCTGTGAAAAATGCCAGTGGTAGTTTGATAGGGATTGCATTGAATCTGTAGATTGCTTTGGGTAGTATAGTTATTTTCACAATGTTAATTCTTTCAATCCAAGAACATAGTATATGTCTACATCTGTTTGTATCGTCTTTAATTTCTTTCTTCAGTGTCTTATAGTTTTCTGCATACAGGTCTTTTGTCTCCTTAGGTAGGTTTATTCCTAGGTATTTTATTCTTTTTGTTGCAGTGATAAATGGGAGTGTTTCCTTAATTTCTCTTTCAGATTTTTCATCATTAGTGTATAGGAATGCAAGAGATTTCTGTGCATTAATTTTGTATCCTGCTACTTTACCAAATTCATTGATTAGCTCTAGTAGTTTTCTGGTAGCATCTTTAGGATTCTCTATGTAGAGCATCATGTCATCTGCAAACGGTGACAGCTTTACTTCTTCTTTTCCGATTTGGATTCCTTTTATTTCTTTTTCTTCTCTGATTGCTGTGGCTAAAACTTCCAAAACTGTGTTGAATAATAACAGTGAGAGTGGGCAGCCTTGTCTTATTCCTGATCTTAGAGGAAATGGTTTCAGTTTTTTGCCATTGAGAATGATGTTGGCTGTGGGTTTTTCATATATGGCCTTTATTTTGTTGAGGTAAGTTCCCTCTATGCCTACTTTCTGCAGGGTTTTTTTAATCATAAATAGGTGTTGAATTTTGTCAAAAGCTTTTTCTGCATCTATTGAGGTGATCATATGGTTTTTATTCTTCAGTCTGTTAATATGGTGTATCACATTGATTGATTAGTGTATATCAAAGAATCCTTGCATTCCTGGGATAAACCCCATTTGATCATGGTGTACGATCCTTTCAATGTGCTGTTGGATTCTGTTTGCTAGTATTTGTTGAGGATTTTTGCATCTATGTTCATCAGTGATATTGGCCTGTAGTTTTCCTTTTTTGTGACATCTTTGTCTGGTTTTGGTATCAGGGTGATGGTGGCCTTGTAGAGTGAGTTTGGGAGTGTTCCTCCCTCTGCTGTATTTTGGAAGAGTTTGAGAAGGATAGGTGTTAGCTCTTCTCTAAATGTTTGATAGAATTCGCCTGTGAAGCCATCTGGCCCTGGGCTTTTGTTGGAAGATTTTTAATCACAGTCTCAATTTCAGTGCTTGTGATTGGTCTGTTTATATTTTCTATTTCTTCCTGGTTCAGTCTCGGTAGGTTGTGCTTTTCTAAGAATTTGTCCATTTCTTCCAGATTGTCCATTTTATTGGCATAGAGTTGCTTGTAGTAATCTCTCATGACCCTTTGTATTTCTGCAGTGTCAGTTGTTACTTTTCCTTTTTCATTTCTAATTCTATTGATTTGAGTCTTCTCCCTTTTTTTCTTGATGAGTCCATCTAATGCTTTATCAATTTTCTTTATCTTCTCAAAGAACCAGATTTTAGTTTTATTGATCTTTGCTACTGTTTCCCTCATTTCTTTTTCATTTATTTCTGATATGATCTTTATGATCTCTTTCCTTTTGCTAACTTTGGGGGTTTTTTTGTTCTTCTTTCTCTAATTGCTTTAGGTGTAAGGTTAGGTTGTGTATTTGTGATGTTTCTTGTTTCTTGAGGTGGGATAGTATTACTATAAACTTCCCTCTTAGAAGTGCTTTAGGTGCATCCCATAGGTTTTGGGTTGTTGTGGGGTTTTTTTTTTTTTTTTGAACTTTTGGATTAATTTTATTTATTTTTTTATACAGTAGGTTCTTGTTAGTTATCCATTTTATAGATATTAGTGTATATATGTCAATCCCAATCTCCCAATTCATCCCACTACCACCACCCCCCACCACCACTTTCCCCCCGTGGTGTCTATATGTTTGTTCTCTACAACTGTGTCTCTGTTTCTGCCCAGGAAACCAGTTCATCTGTACCATTTTTCTAGGTTCCACATATATGCATTAATATACGATATTTGTTTCTCTCTTTCTGACTTACTTCACTCTGTATAACAGTCTCTAGATCCATCCACATCTCTACTGGGTCGTCGTGTTTTCATTGTCATTTGTTTCTAGGTTTTTTTTTTTTTCGGTATGCGGACCTCTCACTGTTGTGACCTCTCCCGTTGCGGAGCACAGGCTCTGGATGCTCAGGCTCAGCGGCCATGGCTCACAGTCCCAGCTGGTCCGCGGCATGTGGGATCTTCCTGGACTGGGGCACGAACCTGTGTCCCCTCCATCGGCAGGTGGACTCTCAACCACTGAGCCACCAGGGAAGCCCTCTAGGTATTTTTGATTCCCTCTTTGATTTCTTCAGTGATCTTTTGGTTATTTAGTAGTGTACTGTCTAGCCTCCATGTGTTTGTATTTTTTACAGATTTTTTCCTGTAATTGATATCTAGTCTCATAGTGTTGTGGTTGGAAAAGATACTTGATAAGATTTTAATTTTCTTAAATTTACCAAGGCTTGATTTGTGACCCAAGATATGATCTATCTTGGATAATGTTCTTTGAGCACATGAGAAGAAAGTGTATTCTGTTGTTTTTGGATGGAATGTCCTATAAATATCAATTAAGTCCATCTTGTTTAATGTATCATTTAAAGCTTGTATTTCCTTATTAATTTTCTGTGTGGATGATCTATCCATTGGTAAAAGTAGGGTGTTAAAGTCCCCTACTATGACTGTGTTACTGTTGATTTCCCCTTTTATGGCTGTTAGTATTTGCCTTATGTATTGAGGTGCTCCTATGTTGGGTGCAGAAATATTTACAATTGTTGCATCTTCTTGGATTGATCCCTTGATCATTATGTAGTGTCCTTCCTTGTCTCTTGTAACATTCTTTATTTTAAAGTCTATTTTATGTGATATGAGTATTGCTACTCCAGCTTTCTTTTGATTTCCATTTTCATGGAATATCTTTTTCCATCCCCTCACTTTCAGTCTGTATGTGTCCCTAGGTCTGAAGTGGGTCTGTTATAGACAGCATATATATGGGTGTTGTTTTTGTATCCATTCAGCAAGCCTGTGTCTTTTGGTTGGACCATTTAATCCATTCACGTTTAAGGTAATTATCGATATGTATGTTCCTATTACCATTTTCTTAATTGTTTTGGGTTTGTTTTTGTAGGTCTTTTCCTTTTCTTGTGTTTCCTGCCTAGAGAAATTCCTTTAGTATTTGTGGTAAAGCTGGTTTGGTGGTGCTGAATTCTCTCAGCTTTTGCTTCTCTGTAAAGGTTTTAATTTCTCTGTCGAATCTAAATGAGATCCTTGCTGGGTAGAGTAATCTTGGTTGTAGGTTTTTCCCTTTCATCACTTTAAATATGTCCTGCCACTCCCTTCTGGCTTGCAGAGTTTCTGCTGAGAGATCAGCTGTTAACCTTATGGGGGATTCCCTTGTATGTTATTTATTGTTCTTCCCTTGCTGCTTTTAATATTTTTTCTTTGTATTTAATTTTTGATAGTTTGATTAATATCTGTCTTGGCATGTTTCTCCTTGGATTTATCCTGTATGGGACTCTCTGCCTTTCCTGGACTTGACTATTTCCTTTCCCATATTAGGGAAGTTTGCAGCTATAAGCACTTCAAATATTTTCTCAGTCCTTTTCTTTTTCTCTTCTTCTTCTGGGAACCCTATAATTTGAATGTCGGTGTGTTTAATGTTGTTCCATAGGTCTCTGAGACTGTCCTCAATTCTTTTCATTCTTTCTTCTTTCTTCCTCTCTGCAGTAGTTATTTCCACTATTTTGTTTTCCAGGTCACTTATCTGTTCTTCTGCCTCAGTTACTCTGCTGTTGATTCCTTGTAGAGAATTTTTAATTTTATTTATTGTGCTGTTCAACATTGTTTGCTTGCTGTTTAGTTCTTCTAGGTCCTTGTTAAACGTTTCTTTGTTTTCTCCATTCTATTTCCAAGGTTTTGGATCACTATTACTATCATTACTCTGAATTGTTTTGCAGGTAGACTGCCTATTTTCTCTTCATTTGTTTGTTCTGGTGGGTTTTTACCTTGCTCCTTCATCTGCTGTGTATTTCTCTGTCTTCTCATTTTGCTTAGCTTACCGTTTTGGGGTTCTCCTTTTACAGGCTGCAGGTTCATAGTTCCCATTCTTTTTGGTGTCTGCCCCCATTGGGTGAGGTTGGTTCAGTGGGTTGTGTAGGCTTCCTGGTGGAGGGGAACAGTCCCTGTGTTCTGGTGGGTGGGGCTGGATCTTCTTTTTCCAGTGGGCAGGGCCACATCCAGTGGTGAACTTGTTATGATTTTAGGCAGCCTCTCTGCTAATGGGTGAGACTGTGTTTCTGTCTTGCTCGTTGATTGGCATGGGGCATCCAGCACTGTTGCTTGCCCATCTTTGAGTGGAGCTGGGTCTTTTGGTTGAGATGGAGATCTCTCGGAGAGCTCTTGCCAATTGATAATATGTGGGGCTTGGAGGTCTCTGGTGGTCCAGTGTCCTGAACTCAGCTCTCCCACCTCAGAGGCTCAGGCCTGACACCAGGCTGGATCACCAAGACCCTGTCAGCACACGGCATTAGTTTCTTTCAAAACCATCTGCAGGTGTGTGCATATTAATTGGCTCTGGCATTCTGTAACCTTTGTGGTTGGGTTTCCCAGCTGCTTTCCAGGAACCCCGCCGAGCCCCCTGCAGCTCCGGGGGTGCAGCGTAGCTCGCTTCCACCCCAAGCTCGCTCTCTGCACATTGCCTGTGCTTCGGAGTGAGTGCTCAGCCAGATCTTATTCTATTTTACATTTTTTCATATCAGTTATTTATAATATGCTGTTATATCCATTAACTGCGTTTTTAAAAGTTTTTCAGTTATATTTCTGTCACTTTGAAATGCTTTGTTTTTTTTCAAATCTGTTTGTCCATTTGCATAGCTTTTTGTTCCTTATTTATATTTTGACCCCTTCGTTTATATCTTTTAAAGTATTGAACCTATTTTAAAAATCTATGGTGTTTCTAATTCAACATGTGCATCATTCTGGGCCTGATTCTCTGCTCATTGTTTGTGCTGCTTTGCACTTAACCATGCTTTGCATGTTTGATGTTTTACTCCTTTTGACTGTGAGATCATATTTTGGGGAACTTGATTTAAGAGAATTCTTTGAGGTAATGGTTGAAACCGTTTATTCAAAGGAGATTTGCATTTATTTCTGTTAAGCACCTAGGACATGTGTAGCTGGGGACCACATTAACTAAATCTCCGTAGGTTTTATCGGATCATCCAGATTGTGTGAATTCCAGCTACAGTGTACATGAGGACTAACTTGTTGTTACATGTATTCTCAAGGGAGAGTTTTTCCCCCTCCATTCATTACCAAATTTTAATATAAGTATTTCCTTTTAGTCTCCTTGTGGAAAGGGGTGTCTAATTCACTCTATTTTGAAGGTATAGTCTGTTGGGTTCCAACAGTAAGCATGTATATAGGCATATGGGTGCTCTCCTATCAGAACCTTTGCTCTGGGTGGGCTCAGAGCTTTGTATCCTATCCTTTATGTCTATGAGGCCAGGACATCTTAAGCACAGGTTCACCTGGTTTGGCAAATGCTCTCAAGATCAAAGATAGATTAATGGTTCCTTCACCTCTCTGAGTTTCTGCTTTAATTTAATTTTCAGTTCTGAGCGATGGTTACAAATTTGAAGGCCCATTGATACATTACAAATAATTAAATGTTTTATGTAACAGGTTTTAAAGTTATATTTAGTGGGAAGTTTTTTTTAGGGCATGTAGACTGCTATGCTGCTATGTAGGAAAGTGATTTGCACATGTTTTTATTCTCAAACTTCCTCAATTATGAGTGTTTTGTTTTAGTTTTTTTAAAAGTTGTATTTTTTTCAGGCAACTTTATAAAATGCTTAACAATTTTTGTTGTTTCAAACTGCAAGAAATTTAAAAGAATCCACGTCTCATATTTGATCTGTACAAGTAGAAAAGTACTTCTTTTTTTTTTTTTTTTTTTTTGTGGTACGCGGGCCTCTCACTGTTGTGGCCTCTCCCGTTGCGGAGCACAGGCTCCGGATGCGCAGGCTCAGCGGCCATGGCTCACGGTCCCAGCCGCTCCGCGGCATGTGGGAATCTTCCCAGACCGGGGCACGAACCCGTGTCCCCTGCATTGGCAGGCGGACTCTCAACCACTGCGCCACCAGGGAAGCCCAGAAAAGTACGTTTTATAAGAATAAAAATATGTTCCCCTGATGGTTGTAATTCAGTGATTATTAGGATTAAGAAAAAGTATAAGTGTGGGAGTATTATAAAGTGTGTTATCTTTTTTTTTTAACATCTTTATTGGAGTATAATTGCTTTACAATGGTGTGTTAGTTTCTGCTCTATAACAAAGTGAATCAGTTATACATATACATATGTTGCCATATCTCTTCCCTCTTGCGTCTCCCTCCCCACCACCCTCCCCATCCCACCTCTCCAGGCAGTCACAAAACACCGAGCTGATCTCCCTGTGCCATGCAGCTGCTTCCCACCAGCTATCTACCTTACGTTTGGTAGTGTATATATGTCCATGCCTCTCTCTCGCTTTGTCACAGCTTACCCTTCCCCCTCCCCATATCCTCAAGTCCATTCTCTAGTAGGTCTGTGTCTTTATTCCTGTCTTACCCCTAGGTTCTTCATGACATTTTTTTTCCTTAACTTCCATATATATGTGTTAGCATACGGTATTTGTCTTTCTCTTTCTGACTGACTTCACTCTGTATGACAGCCTCTAGGTCCATCCACCTCATTACAAATAGCTCAATTTTGTTTCTTTTTATGGCTGAGTAATATTCCATTGTATATATGTGCCACATCTTCTTTATCCATTCATCCGATGGTGGACACTTAGGTTGCTTCCATCTCCGGGCTATTGTAAATAGAGCTGCAATGAACATTTTGGTACATGACTCTTTTTGAATTATGGTTTTCTCAGGGTATATGCCCAGTAGTGGGATTGCTGGGTCATATGGTAGTTCTATTTGTAGTTTTTTGAGGAACCTCCATACTGTTCTCCACAGTGGCTGTATCAATTTACATTCCCACCAACAGGGCAAGAGTGTTCCCTTTTCTCCACACCCTCTCCAGCATTTATTGTTTCTAGATTTTTTGATGATGGCCATCCTGTAAAACTGTTTTTCCCTTCTTTTCATAAGTGTGTTAGCTAACTCTACTCATTGCCATATGACTTGCCATACCTCCTATGGGATCAGTGTACATCCCCAGTTCACTCCAGGTTGGATAAGGGGGAAACTTGAACCTTTTTTTGCATTCAAAAAAAGGTTCAAGTGCATTCAACTCATCAAAATTATTGAGTACCTGTCATATTGAAGAGACTTTGTTAGGTGTTGTGGGAGATATAAGGATGAATGAGACCCCTCTCTGCCCTAGAGTAACTAACAATGACAGAGGCATTCATTAAAAACTAAAGTGCAAGGTAAACAGTAATGAGTGCTACAGACTGTCAAGAGAGTATAGGGGGAGGAGGAATAAATTCCATCCGGAAGAGTTGACAGTGGTATACTGGTAAATGTTTAACAACTGACCCTCTGAGGATAAAAGCCCTGATTTGTACCATTTGCTAATTTCCATGGTATAAATATTTTCGTCATGGCCAATTTCAAGCTACCAATGTGATGTCAATTGTCTCAAAATTTTCTGAAAATGTAACAGTTGGCTTTTGCAAGCTGGTACACGGTGGTTCCAGATCAGCACTGTGTAGAGGACAGTTTCTTGTAGTAAGACTGAGGTATGTCTTTAAGAAAAAAGTGTTCTGGTATACGTGTAGGGAAGAGCATTCCAGACAGAGGGGAAAATCTTAGACAAGGCAGAAATGTGTTAAAACCTAAGATATGTTTGAACACCTGGTATGCCAGTGTGGAGGCCTACATTGTACATGGTGGAAAGAAAGGGAGGAGGAGCTACAGTCAAAGATGTCTGGGAACTGTTTTGGTTGGTTCTTATCCTTCTAAGGATAAGCCGATTCACTGAAATGACAAAAGACACATACAAACTTCAAACTCATGGCTTTTGCCATAATTTTTTTTAATGTATAAATGGTAATAAAACCAATAACAATGTACCTACCATAAACCTACATAATTAAACATTATTAATACAGTTGATGAATATATATATATATACACACACACATATATATATACCTTCCTTTTTATATACATATACATATATAAGAAATTATAAATCTACATTAACAATTATATAAGCAATATATAGTATTGCTTACATATATTTAAACTTCATGAAAAATATTTCATGGGAAAACTATATGTTGTATTTATACCACTGTAATTTACTTTTCCTTTCTCCTTCATATTTTGTTTTATTCTTTCTTGTTCATACTTGTAGTTTGAATTCATTCATTCTCATTGCTGTATAAAAGTCCATTATATAAATAGAACATATTTGGTTTATTCCATGGGCATTTAGGTTGTTTCCCATTTTTGCTTATTATAAAAACTTCTGCTAAGAACATTTTTGTACACTTCTCCTTTTATATATGAGCTGTAATCTCCCCAGGGCAAATACCTAAGGGTGCATATGCTTCATTATAATGTGTGTTCCTTTTCAACTTTACTAGATATTACCAAGTTATTTTCCACAAGTGATGGTATAATGACACCTCCATGAGTTTCTGTTATTCTATGTTAGTACCAGTCTTTTAATTTCTTTCCAGTAATATTGGAGTGAAATGGTATCTCAGTATGATGTTAATATACATGTTCTGTGACTTGTGAGGTTGAGCATCTATTCATTTACCTTTAAGTCATTTTTCCACTCTTTTGTGAATTCTATGTTTATGTAATTTGCTGACTCTTTTTTTAGTTGGTGTGTTTACTGATAACACTTAAAACCTACCTAGGGAGACAAAAGACCTTTATGCAGAAAACTGTAAGACACTGATGAAAGAAATTAAAGATGATACCAACAGATGGAGAGATATACCATGTTCTTGGATTGGAAGAATCAGTATTGTGAAAATGACTATACTACCCAAAGCAGTCTACAGATTCAATGCATTCCCTATCGAATTACCAATGGCATTTTTTACAGAGCTAGAAAAATAATCTTAAAATTTGTTTGGAGACACAAAAGACCCTGAATAACCAAAGTAGTCCTGAGGGAAAAAAATGGAGCTGGAGGAATCTGACTTCCTGACTTCAGACTATACTACAAAGCTACAGTAATCAAGACAATATACTACTGGCACAAAAACAGAAATATAGATCAATGGAACAGGATAGAAAGCCCAGAGGTAAACTCACACACCTATGGTCAACTAATCTTTGACAAAGGAGGCAAAGATATACAATGGAGAAAAGACAGTCTCTTCATAAGTGGTGCTGGGAAAACTGGACAGCTACATGTAAAATAATAAAATTAGAACACTCCCTAACACCATACAAAAAAATAAACTCAAAATGGATTAGAGACCTAAGTGTGAGACCGGACACTATAACACTCTTAGAGGAAAATATAGGAAGAACACTCTTTGACATAAATCACAGCAAGATCTTTTTTGATCCACCTCCTAGAGTAATGGAAATAAAACCGAACATAAACAAATGGGACCTAATGAAACTTAAAAGCTTTTGCACAGCAAAGGAAACTACAAACGAGACGAAAAGACAACCCTCAGAATGGGAGAAAATATTTGCAAACGAAGCAACTGACAAAGAATTAATCTCCAAAATATATAAACAGCTCATGCAGCTCAATATTAAAAAAAACAAACAACCCAATCCAAAAATGGGCAGAAGACATAGACATTTCTCCAAAGAAGATATACAGATGGCGAAGAATCACATGAAAAGCTGCTCAACATCACTAATTATTAGAGAAATGCAAATCAAAACTACAATGAGGTATCACCTCATACCAGTTAGAACGGGCATTATCAGAAAATCTGCAAGCAGCAAATGCTGGAGAGGGTGTGGAGAAAACGGAACTGTCTTGCACTGTTGGTGGGAATGTAAATTGATACGGCCACTGTGGAGAACAGTATGGAGGTTCCTTAAAAAACTAAAAATAGAATTACCATGTGACCCATCAATCCCACTACTGGGCATATACCCAGAGAAAACCATAATTCAAAAAGACACATGCCCCCCCAATGTTCATTGCAGCACTATTTACAATAGCCAGGTCAGGGAAGCAACCTAAATGCCCATCAACAGATGAATCGATAATGAAGATGCGGTACATATATATAATGGAATATTACTCAGCCATAAAAAGGAACGAAATTGGGTCATTTGTAGAGATGTGGATGGATCTAGAGACTGTCATACAGAGTGAAGCAAATCAGAAAGAGAAAAACAAATATCATATATTAACTCATATATGTGGAACCTAGAAAACTGGTACAGATGACCCGCTTTGCAGGACAGAAATTGAGACACAGAAGTAGAGAACAAATGTATGGACACCAAGGGGAGAAAGTGGTGTATGGTGGGGGTGGTGGTGTGATGAATTGGGAGATTGGAATTGACATGTATACACTGTTGTGTATAAAATGGATAACTAATAATAACCTGCTGTATAAAAAAAGTAAAAGAAAAAATAAATAGATAAAAATAAAAATGCTTGAATGAGCAATCATGGGCACTCTTGAAACAAAAGTTAAAATAGAGAGTATCAACAAAGAAAGAGAATATAAAAATAACAAAGTGGAAATTTTAGAATGGAAAAATGTAACTGAAGTAAGAAAAAAAATCACTGGGTAGACTCAATAATGGAATGGAAATGACAGAATAAAGAGTCAGTGAACTTTAAGTAAATCAATAAAAATTACCTAATCTAGACAGAAAAGAGAAAAAATACGGAAAAACAATGAACAGAACCACAGAGGCTGTGGGACAATACCAAAAGAGCTAACCTTCCTGTCTTTGCAGTCTCAGAGGAGAAGAAAAAGAGTAAGACATTGAAAAAAAATTCTTGAAATACATGATGACTGAAAACTTCCAAAGATTAAATACTCAAGAAGCTGAGTGGCCCTAAAATAGGATAAACCCAAAGAAATTCGTGCCCAGACAAAGCATAATAAAAGTGATGACAACTAAAGACAATGAAAAAAAATCTGCAAAGCTGCCAGAAGAAATGGACACGTTACTTATAGAAGAATAATAATACAAATAACTGGGGATTTCTCATCTGAAACCACTGAAGCAAGAAGTGGCACAACATTTTTCAAGCACTGAAATAAATAGCTGCCAACCCAGAATTTTATATCCAACAAAAGTATTCTATAGAAATGAAAGTGAAATTAAGACATTCCCAGATGAAGGAAATTAGAATCTATACAGATCTATCCTGAAATAATTTCTAAAGGAAATTCTACAGACAGAACGGAGAGAAACTTGAATCATCAGGAATGATGGAAAGTAATATAAATGGTAAATATTTGGATTAATATAGTAGACTATCTCGAGTTCTTTAAAGCATGTTTAATGATTGTAAGCAAAAACTATGGAGTTGTCAATGTATGTAGGTGTAATACATACTACCAGTTGCAAGGAGGAGATAAATGGACCTACATGGAAGTAAGGTTTCTATATTCCTATTAAAGTTGTAAAACACTGATTCTAAGTAGACTGTGAAAAGTTAAGTATGTATATTTTAGTCCCTAGAGCAACCACTAAATACAAAGAGATGGAGTCAAAATCACAATAGATAAATTGCAACAAAATACTAAAAATTGGTTAAATATGGGAATTCCCTGTCAGTGCAGTGGTTAGGACTCAGTGCTTTCACTGTTGGGGCCCAGGTTCAAAGATCCTGCAAGCTGCATGGTGTAGCCAAAAATAAATAAATAAATAAAAATTGGCTTAATAACTTTTAAAAAGGGCAGGAAAAGAACAACCAGAGGAAACAGTAAAATTATAAAATAGTAGACCTAAATACAAACATGTCAATCATTAGATTAATGTAAATGATTTAAACATTCATTAAAAGATAGAGGTTTTTGAGATGGATTCTTAAGAAATGACCCATATGCTGTTTACAAGAAGCTCATTTCAAATATAACAATATGGTAGGCTAAAAGTTAAGGGATGAAGAAAGATATATCATGCAAATACTAGTTTAAAATAAAACTGGAGTGACTATATTAACATCAGACAAAGTAGACTTTAGCACAGAGAAAGATACCCAAAATAAAGAGAGATATTATAAATTGATAAAAGTGTAGATTTGCAAAGAAAACACGATCCTAGGCATGTAGTCACTTAAAGACTGAAAAGTACGTGAAGCAAAAATTTACAGAACCAAAAGAAAAAGTTAAAAAGTACACAATTGTAGTTGAAAATTTTAAAAACAGAAGTAGTAACAGAAGTAGTAAACAGAAAATCAACGAATATATTGAACAAAGCCATTAGCTCACTGGATCTAACTGGCATTTAGAGAACATTCCACCCAGCAACACAATAATATGCATGTGTTTCAAGTGCACATGGAATATTCACCAAGATACATCATATCTTGGGGCATAAAACAAACCTTAACAAATATAAAAGAATTGAAATCCTACCAAGTGTGGTCTTTGTCCATAATGTGTGTCCACACAATGATTTTTTATTTAGGATAGGGAAAAAGTGATGCTCTTAATGGCAAGATGTGCAGCACAAATTAATAAGGGGAACTCCGTGTATTTTATCTACTTCAGTAATGGAATGGCAACTTGGGGATTTTGTGAATAAAATTTATCTGCCTTATATAGTTCTTTGAAAGAGAATATGTGATTTGTGAGAATTACAGTTTGTTTTCTTTTTTTAGAAGAAAAAATTTCTAAAGATTAATAATAGAAAGCTAACAAGAATATCTCCAAACATTTGGAAACAACATACTTTTAAATAATCTGTGGGTGAAAGAGTAAGTCTCAGGGAAATTAGAAGATATTTTGAATTGAGTGAATATGAAAATACAATGTATAAAAATTCATGGGATACAGCTAAAGCTGGGCTTAGAGGGAAATTTATAGCATTAAAATGCTTCTATGAGAAAAATACCTGTCCTAATATGTTATATTTATATATCATTATTTATTTATAATTATTAAAACATTATTAAATTTCACAATACTGTGGGCACAAAAACTACCTTTAAAACTTGCAGAGAAAAAATAAAAATAGATTGTATGCTTTATATTAGATACATGGGTATCTCTTCCCGCTACCCCCTCAGAGAAATGAACTGATATATTTGACTGAATTGAGAGAAATTTCACAGTTTTATTGGTGAGTGTGGAAAGAATTGTTGATAGGAAAATAGGAAACCAAGCAAATGAGCAAATGTGATAATTATACTAATTTCCAGGAAAAACAAAGGTGTACAAGAAAGGAAAGATAATTATCACATACAAGCGGTTTAACTCTGAATAATACATATTTAGTTATGATAATATAAACTCTGAGTATTCAGTTTGTCAAAAATGTGATATAACTTAGAAAAATAGGGAGAGGTGTAGAACAGGAAGTTAATGTGGGGTAGTGTAAGAATACAAAATGCTGATTTTTTTATCACAAGAAATTAATGTGTGATGCTTGAAAATGGAAAACTTAATAAATAGCAGCAGGGCATGTTATTTAGAAATATGACAATGAATACTAAAAAAAAAAAAAGCATCTAGAAAAATTGAGTTGCTCCCTCTGGGAAAAGAGAATCACATGTGAAAGGAAGTAGTAAGGCTGTTTAATTATAAACTTTTAGTAGTATTTCACTTTTTAAGGTATGTGTACTAGTTTGATACACATAAAAAGAATGTTCAGTGCTAGAGCATAATTACTTTCTTTGCAGTGAATAGTAGCAATAGTAGTAATAGTAGCTAATCTTTATAAAGGGCTTACAGTGTGGCAAGGCCTATGCTAAGAGCTTTTCATTCATTGTCTTATGTAATCCTCACGGGCCTCATCTGAAGTAGGTACTATTTTTCAGGAATACATTAATAACATTAAGACTTAAAGAGGTTTTATAAATTGTCCAAAGTTAGTATTTGGCAAGTGGCTTTGCTAAGATGAGAATCTTAGCTCCTGACTACAGGGCCCTGAGTCCTAACTATACTCACATTTTATAATTTTACCAGCCTTACTTACCTCCCTGGAGTTTTCTAGATTTTCAGTGAGACAATAAATGTGAAAGGTCTTTAAAAAGATTAAAAAGCTACAGAAGAGTATGTTCTTTTGAAATTTCCTGTCAGTCTATAAAATTTAAACTTTCCTTCTCTGCTGGACTCTTGCTTCACTGTCTCCATTGCCAGGCTGTAGATTTTGTTCCCTGATGATCTCTGAGCTCCAGTCCCAAAATATAGGCTGTGGTACCAAAACTGCCATGCTTGGAAGGATGAATGTAACATGGGAAGATGGTTTCTTCCTTCTGATATTACCACTTCTGTTCCCCCCCACCCCGCCTGCCCCACTTTTCCTAAAATCAAAGAATTATAGTCACAAATCAAAATCCACTTTTATAACCTCAATATTCTTTTAGTCTTGGGCTTCTATTACTGTGCTGCCTATTATACATATTTAAACAACAAAAGATGTTATAAAAATTCCTTCTAGGCCTCTGTAAAGTGACAATATAGATTAGACGGCAGATAGTAAATTTTTTAAGGATTTTAGTAGGATAGAAAAAGAAGTTTATAGATACATACTCTTACCTTTCAAAAAAGTAAGTTTGACATTTGGGTATATTTAAAGTTCCAGAATTAACTTTCACGAATCAAATTTTCTTTGCCCCATCACAGCCTTCCATCATTAGCCAGTGCATTCTGGAAAACATCCCAAATATTCAAGCCTGTTCTTCATCTCAGTTCCCTGTCTGCTTATTCAAGATGAGAATCCAGGACAGAAATAACTCAGGAAAAAAGCAGGGGAAAAACATTTATCAGCAGGAAGCTAAGGAAAACACATTCATGGATCAATCTCTTTTAAGTCAGCAAAAATGGAATTCCTCTCCCCAATGCCACAGACCAAGTATAGAGGGAAATTGAGAGCCCTGGGGAAAATATTAAACTGTTAAAGAGACGTCAAAATGATTTCTCTGCATAAATAACGGCCTCTCCGTTAACTGTTGATCACATTCTCAGACACAATACTAATGTTAAAATGAACATTCCAGTTCTTTCAAGAGACTGTCTCAATTAAAAAGCTGCATAAAGGCTATTATTATCTCCAGAGACTGAGATTATCATCATCAACACCATGAAAATATGGGTTTTAGTAGTTGTTAGAGAGTATCTGCTTCAGTGGCTTCCAGAGTGGAAGGCCCTCAGGGGGAGGTAGAATGGAGAACAAGAGAGGTTTCCCACATCCCACAGTTCAGAGAACTCTATTTTCAAGTTTTTCTTTGTTATATCCACCAGCCAAAGATCACCAGGAAAACTTTTAGTTTTCACAGCACTTTCACAGCAAGACCCTTTTGACCCACCTCCTAGTGAAATGGAAATAAAAAATAAATAAATGGGACCTAATGAAGCTTAAAAGCTTTTACAATGCAAAGGAATCCATAAACAAGATGAAAAGACAACCCTCAGAATGGGAGAAAATATTTGCAAATGAAGCAACTGACAAAGAATTAATCTCCACAGTATACAAGCAGCTCATGCAGCTCCATATCGAAGAAACAAACTACCCAATCCAAAGAGGTCCTGCTTTGGCTCCAGGGTGACTATCTCTTTCTCTGTGGAAAAGAAAAAACCGAAAGATCAAATCAGAGTAATTATGTTTGTATTCCAGGTAGTTTCATGGTGCGATCACTATGTTAGATTTTATTTAATTTCAGAATGTCACTCTCCATTATTTTTGTCACTATCTTAGGTCAGATCTCTATCACCTTGTGTCCAAATTTCTGTAACATCATCCTTCCCAAGCTCTTTGCTTTCCCCATTCCACTCCTTTCAGTATAATGATAATGGTTTAGTTTTCTGTCCCTGTCTTCTTATTTCTTACTCTGCTGAATTCAGTCTCCTCTATCTAGTTTTGAATGCTCTCACCTGAAATCACCGATCATGTCACTCTTGGGCTTATCTAACCTCTACGCTCCTTAATCTCTCCAGTGCCCTAAAGCATCTTATACTCATTATCACACCCTTGATTTCATTTCACTACTGGAAATGCTTCTAAAATACGTATAGCCATAAAGCTGAATAGAAACCTTTTCACTTGTAAAACAACAGTGAATTATAAATACAAACAAAACTACAAAATAAAATAAATAAAACTAAAAATATTAACTTAATATGATCAAGGATATTTCCCCAAAACTAAATTGATGATGTTATTTTTGATGAAAACAAGCAGATATATTTGAATATTTTATAATTTTTGTTTATTTGATTATTTTTATATTGAGAATGATGGGCCATCATGTCTCATTGCTAATTTTACTAGTGCAATTTTTCAATTTTAACAATGACCTAATTTTAAATCACCAATTCTTTACCGTGATGGTTTAGACTTTTAAAAAAATGCACAACGTGAGAGTTGCGAGTTACGTTTTATTTGGGGCAAAATGAGGACTGCAGCCCAGGAAACAGCATCCCAGATAGCTCTGAGAAACTGCTCCAAAGAGACAGGGGGGAAGATCAGTATATACGTGATTTTGGTGAAGGGGGAATACATGCAGTCAAGCACATATTTTTTGTAGAAGGTTTCTGCTAGTCTCGTGAAGGTTACTGCTAGGCACGAGGAGCAGTCATCACCATGAAGGATTTTAGTGCTTTTCTAGATATGAGGAGATATAAGAATTGGACTCATAAAATTGTCTCCTGAAAATATCTATCTGAAGACCTGTTCTGCCAGTTTTCCCCAGAGCACAGAGTGCCTCATTTCAGCTCTCCACCCTGAACTTTCAGGGCGTGTTGAAAGTCAGCAGCTGCAGCAGCACATGATTTAATCCTTGTAGGGGTAGATGGCAAGTGCCAATGGAAAATGCCATTTGTAGTTGACAATGGTATAGTCGATTTAATACTGTACTCCAAAATCCAATACTGAAAAGTTAAAAATAAGTAATTGCAGGTTTACTACATATTATTTTTGCCTTTTCCTTACATAAAAAAGAGTGCACAATGTATTTATTGGTATTTTGAAGTAATCCTGACTACAACGGCTCTTATGCCTTTTGTTTGATGAGACTTGTACTCTGAGAGCTTTTTGATGACTCAATTCTCCATTTGAACCTCTGTAAAAAGCCCTTCATGCAGCAGGTAGTAATATACTTGGCCTTTACTTGTGAGTATAATCATAAACAATTTTGGTTCCTGGAATTCTCTGGCAGCACTTGGAGATGAAGTAGTCATCCAGATGATCAAGATGAAATTTCTTTATATATTTTTAGACTGCAACTGAATTGAAATGTTCAATTTGTTAAAAAAAAAATCTTACATTTTGTCCCTAAGAATGTATCTAAGGAATGATAAATAGGAGCCTGGAAACCATAGGATGAAACACGCTTACCAGGTATTGCATTATACAGTATAGTTGAGAAACAGAGGTGCTTTGTCAAAAGCACCTCACTGCTTATTTCATAGAACAAAAAAAACAATAGAACAAAGAAGATCACAGCAGACAACAGGCAAGGAGGAAAAGGCTTCCTCTACTCCGAGGCCCTTCTATCTAGACCCTCTACCAGGTGGCTAGCAAATAAATTTAAATAAATAACATTTATTTCTCCGTTTTGCAAACAGTCATTTGCATTCTTTGTAAGTGCCTGGATTGCAAAGCAAAATGACTATGTGATTTCAAAGATTCTCCTTCCTTTCTTTGCAGATAATAACATTGGTTGTGCTCAGCAGTCCTCGATAATGTGATTCTGGATTCACAACAACAAATGAGAGGGTGAAAAATCTTTCGTTATTACACTATTTATGTAATTCTAGCAAAAATCACCCATCTGATAAATGAAATGAGGTTATAAGGCAGAGTAGAGTGGCCAAGGGAGAAAACACGACATGAAAAAGAGAAAATAAAACGTATATGAAAAGAAAATGAGAAACACCCCCAGAGAGAGAGAGAAAATGAGAAATAGAGATAAGATACCAACCCTAGAGCAAGGTGAATATTCTCCTTTGGAGCCAGTGAAATATTCTATTTAGTGCAAGCAATATAAACTATAGTATTTTTTGGTTAATAACTCTGATTTATTAGGTTCTTTAAGAACACTCATAACAGAGTTTCATTGGTAAATATCAGACACTAGAGTTCATAACATTAAATTAAAATTCAATGAGGCTAAATTAATAATGGGGGACTCTAGGAGGGCTCACGCCAAGGAGAACTTCCCAGAACTTCTGTTGCCCATGTCCTTGTATCTGCAGTGAGCCACAGGCACCCCCCACCTCTTCAGGAGACCCCCCAACACTAGCAGCTGTGTGGCTGACAGGGTCTTGGTGCTCTGGCCGGGTGTCAGGCCTGTGCCTCTGAGGTGGCAGAGCCGAGTTCAGGATATTGGTACACCAGAGACCTCCCAGCTCCACGTAATATCAAACAGCAAAAGCTCTCGGAGAGATCTCTGTCTCAACGCTAAGACCCAGCTCCACTTAATGACCAGAGAGCTCCAGTGCTGCACACCCATGTCAAACAACTAGCAAGACAGGAACAAAACCCCACCCATTAGCAGAGAGGCAGCTAAAATCATAATAAGTTCACAGACACCCCAAAACACACCTCCGGACACAGTCCTCCCCACCAGAAAGACAAGACACAGCCTCATCCATCAGAACACAGGCACCACTCCCCTCCACCAGGAAGCCTACACAAGCCACAGAACCAACCTTAGCCACTGGAGGCAGACACCAAAAACAACAAGAACTATGAACCTGCAGCCTGTGAAAAGGAGAACACAAATACAGTAAGCTAAGAAAATGAGAAGACAGAGAAATACGCAGCAGATGAGGAGCGAGGTAAAAACCCACCAGACCAAACACATGAAGAGAAAATAGGCAATCTACTGAAAAAGAATTCAGAGTAATGATAGTCAAGATGATCCAAAATCTTGGACATAGAATGGAGAAAAAGAAGAAACGTTTAACAAGGACCTGGAAGAATTGAAGAGCAAACAAACAGTGATAAACAACACAATAAATGAAATGAAAAACTCTTTAGAAGGAATCAGTAGCAGAATAACTGAGGCAGAAGAACGGATAAGTGACATGGAAGATAAAATAGTGGAAATAACTACCACATAGCAGAATAAAGAAAAAAGAATGAAAAGAACTGAGGAGAGTCTCAGAGACCTCTGGGAAAACATTAAATGCAGCAACATTTTAATTATAGGGGTCCCAGAAGAAGAAGAGAAAAAGAAAGGGACTGAGAAACTATTTGAAGAGATTATAGTTGAAGATTTCCCTAATATGGGAAACAAATAGTCAATCAAGTCCAGGAAGTGCAGAGAGTCCCATACAGGATAAATCCAAGGAGAAACATGCCAAGACACATATTAATCAAGTTATCAAAAATTAAATACAAACAAAATATCTTAAAAGCAGCAAGGGAAAAGCAACAAATAACATACAAGGGAATCTCCATAAGGTTAACAGCTGATATTTCAGCAGAAGCTCTGCAAGCCAGAAGGGAGTGACAGGACATATTTAAAGTGATGAAAGGGAAAAACCTACAACCAAGATTACTCTACCCAGCAAGGATCTCATTGAGATTTGACGGATAAATTAAAAACTTTACAGAGAAGCAAAAGTTCAGAGAATTCAGCACCACCAAACCACCTTTACAACAAATGCTAGAGGAACTTCTCTAGGCAGGAAACACAAGAGAAGGGAAAGACCTACAATAACAAACTGAAAACGATTAAGAAAATGGTAATAGGAACATACATATCGATAATCACCTTAAATATAAGTGGATTAAATGCTCCACCCAAAAGACATAGACTGACTGAATGGATACAAAAACAAGACCCATATGTATGCTGTCTACAAGAGACCCACTTCAGACCTAGGGGCACATACAGACTAAAAGTGAGGGGATGGAAAAAGATATTCCATGCAAATGGAAATCAAAAGAAAGCTGGAGTAGCAATTCTCACATCTGAAAAAATAGACTTTAAAATAAAGACTATTACAAGAGACAAAGAGGACACTATATAATGATCAATGGATCAATCCAAGAAGAGGATGAAACAATTGTAAATATTTATGCACCCATGATAGGAGCACCTCAATACATAAGGCAAATGCTAACAGCCATAAAACAGTCCAGTCACAAGCACTGAAATTGAAACTGTGATTAAAAATCTTCCAACAAACAAAAGCCCAGAACCAGATGGCTTCACAGGCAAATTCTATCAAATATTTAGAGAAGAGCTAACACCTATCCTTCTCAAGCTCTTCCAAAATATAGCAGAGGGAGGAACACTCCCAAACTCATTCTATGATGCCACCATCACCCTGATACCAAAACCAGACAAAGATGTCACAAAGAAAGAAAACTACAGACCAATATCACTGATGAACATAGATGCAAAAATACTCAACAAAATACTAGCAAACAGAATCCAACAGCACATTAAAGGGATCATACATCATGATCAAGTGGGGTTTATCCTAGGAATGCAAGGATTCTTCAATGTACACAAATCAATCAATGAGATAAGCCATATTGACAGATGTAAGGATAAAAACCATATGATCATCTCAATAGATGCAGAAAAGGCTTTCAACAAAATTCAACACCCAGTTATGATAAAAAAACCGTCCAGAAAGTAGGGATAGAGGGAACTTACCTCAACATAATAAAGGCCCTATATGACAAACCCATAGCCAACATCATTCTCAATGGTGAAAAACTGAAACCATTTCCACTAAGATCAGGAACAAGAGAAGGTTACCCACTCTCACCACTGTTATGCAACATAGTATTGGAAGTTTTAGCCACAATAATCAGAGAAGAAAAAGAAATAAAAGGAATCCACGTCGGAAAAGAAGAAGTAAAGCTGTCACTGTTTGCAGATGACATAATACTATACATAGAGAATCCTAAAGATGCTACCTGAAAACTACTAGAGCTAATCAATGAATTTGGTAAAGTAGCAGGATACAAAATTAATGCACAGAAATCTCTGGCATTCCTATACACTAATGATGAAAAATCTGAAAGAGAAATTTAGGAAATACTCCCATTTACCACTGCAACAAAAAGAACGGAAACATAGGCAGAACACTCTATGACATACATCACAGCAAGACCCTTTTGACCCACCTCCTAGTGAAATGGAAATAAAAAATAAATAAATGGGACCTAATGAAGCTTAAAAGCTTTTACAATGCAAAGGAATCCATAAACAAGATGAAAAGACAACCCTCAGAATGGGAGAAAATATTTGCAAATGAAGCAACTGACAAAGAATTAATCTCCACAGTATACAAGCAGCTCATGCAGCTCCATATCAAAGAAACAAACTACCCAATCCAAAAATGGGCAGAAGACCTAAACAGACATTTCTTCAAAAAAGACATACAGATTGCCAACAAACACATGAAAGGATACTCAACATCACTAATCATTAGAGAAATACAAATCAAAACTACAATGAGGTATCATCTCACTCTGGTCAGAATGGCCATTGTCAAAAAATCTACAAACAATAAATGCTGGAGAAGGTGTGGAGAAAAGGGAACCCTCTTGCACTGTTGGTGGGAATGTAAATGGATACATCCTCTATGGAGAACAATATGGAGCTTCCTTAAAAATCTAAAAATAGAACTACCATATGACCCAGCAATCCCACTACTGGGCGTATACCCTGAGAAAACCATAATTCAAAAAGAGATAGTGCTGTATTCGTGGCAGCACTATTTACAATAGCCAGGACATGGAAGCAACCTAAGTGTCCATCATCGGATGAATGGATAAAGAAGATGTGGCACATATATACAATGGAATATTACTCAGCCATAAAAAGAAATGAAATTGAGTTATTTGTGGTGAGGTGGATGGACCTAGAGTCTGTCCTACAGAGTGAAGTAAGTCAGAAAGAGAAAAACAAATACTGTATGCTAACACATATATATTGGCAGTTTCTTATAAAGCTAAACATGCAATTAATATAAGAGACAGCAATTTCACTATTGGGCATTTATCCCAGAAAAATTAAAATTTATATTTACACAAAATCCTGTACATAAATATTCATAGCAGCTTTAATCACAGTAGGCAAAAACTGGAATCAGCCTAGATGTCTTCCAACAGGTGAATAGTTGAACAACATATGGTAAATGCATGCCATGGAATACTACTCAGTAATAAAAGGAAACCAACTCGATACATTCAACAACAGGGATGAACCTCCAGAGAATTAGAGTGAGTGGAAAAGCCAACCACAGAGACATACGGTATGAATTCGTTTATATGACATTCTCGAAATGACAAAGTTATAGAAATGGTGAACAGGTTAGTGGCTGCCAGAGTTTAGCAATGAGGTGGAGAGTTGTAGCAGGAGATGTGGCTGCAGCTATAGAAGAGGAACTTTTGTGGATTCTTTGGTGATGTAACTATTCTGTATCTTGTCTGCAGTGGTGGATGCACAAACTTATAGATGGAATTAACTTGTAAAGAACTAAATACATACACACACACACACAAAAATGAATACAACTAAAACTGGGGAAATCTGAATAAGGTTAATAGAGTATATTAATGTCAGTATTCTTGTTGTGATATTTTGCTATAGTTTTGTAAAATGTTTCCATTGAGAAAAACTGGGTAAAGGGTAAAAGGGATCTCTCCGTATTATTTCTTATAACTACAGGTGGATTTATAATTATTTCAATAAAACTTTCAATTGCAAAGTCAGTTGACTATATTTCTGGGCTTTCCCAGAGTCTGCCTCTAGGCTTTCCATTCTATTCCATTGATCTATCTGTCTGTCCTTTTGCCAATATCACATTGTCTTGATTACTGTAGCTTTATGGTAAATTTTGAAATTTTTATAATATTCTTATATTTTTTAATTGTTCTTGCCTATTTACTCTTCCTGCTAAACTTTAAAATAACTGCACCTATTTACAAATATATTAATTTTGATTGGGATTGAGTTAAACCTTTAAATGATTTTGGTAAGAAATGTACTCTCTAAAGCATTTGATGTTCTCATTCAGCAATATGGTATGTTGCTGTAGTTTTTTTTCAAATATTTTCTCTTGTTCAGTCTTACTCCTAGAGATTCTGCATTTTCATGGTAGAGCTGTGCCTTTTGGGTTTCATGATATTGATACTACTATTGATTTCATCTTTTAACTTCAGTAGTATTTTCTGATATGTATGCAAGTGTATTTTTATGCTGACATTTTATGGAACTCTTTAATTCTAAAGGTTTTCAGTTGATTTTCTTAAGTGAAGCATCAATATATATCTGCAGATAATAGCTTTCCCCTGTCTTCGGGAAAGTTTTGTCTGTTACTTTGTTTGTATATTTTATTATGCTATCACATTGGTCAGGACTTTCACAAAACTGAAGCATAAGCCCACTAGCAAACTCTAGGAGACAGTCTAGAATAGACAGCTCACAAGTACCTCACCTTCAGCATCAGAGGTATGAAGGAACTGGTGTAGTTACACTCCAACTCCTGTCAATCATTGGTTGAGGCCTATCTCTAGCAGGTGGTATGGGTGAGGGAAGACTCCAGGGCACTTCAAGCCTGTCCCAAAGGTGGACAAAGCAGGCTCTGAAGACCAGAGAACTTTCCTGGGCAAAGGAATTCAGGTGCTGATAGTTGGAAATTCAGCACTAAAATGCTTTGACGGAATGTGAGTATTCCATCGCATCAAGGCATCAGCATCTAGTTGAGAAGCCGTCTTTTCTCACTCTCCTACACTCCTCTCACAAATTCTCACTGACATCCTCCCATTGGTCCTGAGGTCATTGTGGTTAGACACACACACGCACACACACACGCGCGCGCGCGCGCGCACACACACACACACACACACATGCACACGTAAGGGAGAGATGTTATTCTCAGAAATTCAAGAGCATCTGACTCTTAGCTGAGTTTCCAAGGCAAGGTCATCATTGCCATTCCCATTGACGATGAATCCTAGGCTACTTGACTTCCTGTAAACCATTTTATTTGAGCAAAGCATACAAACAACAGAGAATGTTTCCACAAGAAAGAGGCTGGGAGTCAGCAAGCGTGAGAGTGATCTGGAGTAAAACCTTTGGAAAGTGTGGGTTTTACTCTTGCCTGCCTCAAAGAGGCCAGTGACCTGCAGGTTCTCCAGGTGACTGGCTCTGGGAGTAGCAGCTTCAGAGAATTATGAATGTCTCCTCCCAACCTGGACCTCAGAGACTGCTTATCTCTCATGTCCTTGAGAAGCAATAGCGTGAAGATGAAGGTTTCTTTGATTTCTTCTCTTCCAACTCTTTTAGATTCTTACCCTGTAATAATCACTAAAATCAAAATAAAACTTCCTGCTCTTTAAATGGATGATGTTTATTCAGTAGGTTTTGTTAATCTCCTATCTCTCAAATTCTGATGTCCTTATCAATGTACTTCCTAATCGTAACATTCATTTAAATAATCTCTTGTCTTTGTGAAGGATTCCTCTCATCTGCAGTCTTTATCAGGATGTCCTTTAAATCAGAATCCACTTAATAAAATGTGTAATGCCATGTTAACTTGGAAAGTTTTAGATGGTCCATATTATAGTGTATGGTGTTGAAAAAAGAGGCCTGAAGAAGGGAATTTTAAAGAAGGAAAATATTTACTATTAGATCAGCAGTCACTTAGAATTGTATTCATCACTATTGCTATTGTAATTTTAAGCTAATATTTGTTTAACATAATGGGAATAAAACTATATTGAGCATATGAATGTAGCTAGGATTTAGAGCGGCAGGAATTTGTTAATAAGTATAAATAACAGAAAGATAGACAACAAGGTGTGAATCCTCAAGTAATAAAATACCTCTTCAGATATTTTGTATTAAAGCCAAATGTACTTTGCTTTCCAATTTAAGAATAAGATCCTTTTGAAAGCAAAAAGCACATCTTTTGAATTGGTAACAATGGATGGCCAGGATGTTAGAACCTGGTGATGAAATTTAATTAGCCACTGCAGAAATTACCACTGCTGTTGTCCTTTGAAACTGGATCACTGAGTATAGCCAATTTCATAACCAAAGTCCTCTGAAGAGAGAAAACAAACCTTCTGGTAGACTTCACTTCCTTTTCTCCTTCAAACTCCTTATAGCTAATACAACACAGGGCTCAAAGATGTAACTGTAAATACTGTTTACCACAGGTGAAAGGTGAAGCTTTAATTCAGACTCATTAGAAATTGAGTAAACTTTCTATTATAAAATTGCCATTTAATTTTGACTTTAATTTCTCAGCTTCCATCTTTGCCTTATTTATAGTTATCCATTGATGTATATACCTGTACACAGATGGGATAACTCAGGAAAGGTGAGAATTTTAATTAAAAAGCTACATTTCTACTGGTGGTTTTTATCACTGGTATTAAAATTTAGAAGAGTGTGGCAAAGGAAGATTTCTTTTAAATCGACAGCTGCTTTGAAAAAAATTATTTTTAGAATTCAGCAGGTGGTACAGAAATCATACAAAGGAATGGGAACTGAATTATAAGTTGATGTGACCAATTTTTGTATTAGTTTCTTTATTTTCATTGCTAGGGTGGTTGTGGAATTTGTTATAAGTTAAGGGTCTACTTAAGGATAAGAATTTCTGTACTTGCCTAGCGCTGGGATGTTAAAAAATCTGGTCCTGAGTAACATCTAGGGGAATGGAGGATTTTAGATAAGAATGGAGACAAGAAAAACATTCACATACTAGTTCCTAAAGAGTGAACCCAATGTTTATGTAAGGTGAAAATAAAAATAAAACAAAATAGCCCATTCAAAAATCCTTAGTCATGGAATGAGGAGGCTTTTATAGGGGAAATAGACAGGTACAGGTACTTACAATGTTGTACGAACATGCTCCTTACAAAGAAGACCTTTTTCTGAAATAGAGCAGAGAAGCCAGAAATGATCCCAAGAAACCTACTTCTTTGAGGAGAGAAAGGCAAGGAAATTTCTGGTAAGGTTTTAATCTAAAACAGACTAATTGTTTTATGAATGGAATAAATTTCAGTTATCTAGAAAATTTAGGTTTTGTTTTTTTTTTTTGCGGTACGCGGGCCTTTCACTGTTGTGGCCTCTCCCGTTGCGGAACACAGGCTCCGGACGCGCAGGCTCAACAGCCATGGCTCACGGGCCCAGCCGCTCCGCAGCATGTGGGATCTTCCCGGACCGGGGCACGAACCCTTGTCCCGTGCATCGGCAGGCGGACTCTCAACCACTGCGCCACCAGGGAAGCCCTAGGGTTGTTTTTTTTTTTAACCTGAATCAACAAGATGTCACAGTGAATTCTTCTTTGATATTTCTCTCCAAGTAACAGGAAATGTCTTTAAAGCATCAGGAGAACTATATGGATCACTCCAGCTCAAGGAATATCAGGACATGGGCACAACCAGAAAATAATTCAGGAAGCCCGAACTAGGAAGAATCTTTGTATGCCTCCCCCGACCCCCTCCTCCACAGGAGTTTTCTAAGATTTAGTGATGAGTTAGTGGCTTTAGATCTAAATCATTGGTGGTCATAGTCAAATCTAGTTATATTACATGCTCTTCAAAAATATCAACATTTATATACATGGCTTTCATTCCACAGTTAATAAACTGAACTTTTTCCCTTATAAGAATTTCCAACCTAAGCAAAAGAACTATGTAGCTTGTGAATGCAACTCTAGCAGCTAATGGGGACCATTAAAATCTACTTCTGTAATAGAACCTAAAAATTTTGCAATCTGGTTCTTACTCTCATTACAAGGACTTTTTCTTGTTGTTGTTTAAAGATCAATAGCATTCTACTTCTTAATCATTTTGAGATCAATATTAAATAACCAAAGCAGCTCTTAAAAAGGAGATCTAGCAATAAATTTTCACCTAAACTAGAATGGAATAAACTGATTATACTCAAGTTTCAGCAGTCTTCCTCGCTATGTTTTATGACATTAAACCATCGCTATTATATTTAACATTACATAGGGTGACAGGACAACGTAACAAATGTCTCCTACAGCTTTTATGAAAGCCAAAAGGGGAGGTTTTTGTAGTAAATACACACTTGTGAAACTTAGTGTTGTAAATTGCAGAAGGCCTAAATTATTTGGGAGAAGATTAACCCCATCAGTAATTCATTCTGCCACTATAGGCAGCAGTAAAAGCTTCTTGGAACCAGTTAATAGCAGTGACAGTCATTGTGCTGTTAAGAGTAACAAAACAGAAACATGCAGCACTATATTCTTCCACTGTTAGACAAAGAGGGAAATAAAGCTATATAGGTAAAGGGTATGGAGACCACTTCATGAAGGCTAAGAATACATCAGTAATTCTGTTTTGTTGGTTTGCATAGTGTTTGGTCTCTAGAAGTTCAGAAGCGCAATCAAATTGATATATTATCTTTCATGGCACTTATCACAATTAAAATTAAAAAGTAGATTATCTAATGGGTAGCTTATTGTCTGTATCTCCTCCTAGAATCTAAGTTCCATGAGAACATGGTCCACATATGCTGTCTTTATCGCTGTATCGTCACTGCCCAGCACTGTGTGACACATAGGAAACTCTCTATAATGTTCGTTGAATAAACACAAGAACTGAATACATGAGTCATTAATTAGTACAAATATAAAATTGGGACAACTTATGAATAATCTTCCTAAAAAAGTACATTGAAAACATTCATCAAAATGATAAAAGAGTCATAATAAGTCCCATTCCTTGGTTGTGAATTTCTGCAATTGGTCTCTCAAGACTTGCTGCAGTCAAAAGATAGATTCTGGAATCACCTCAGGTGCTGAATCAGGGCTTTGAGCCTTCAGACAAGCCAGAGCAGCAGCATACCCTCCACCCGGAAATAGAAGCTGGGAAAGATTTTTCCCTTTGGTTTGGAGAGTTTGGGGGTAGGGGTGTGGAGGAGTGAATTCACCCAGCAATTCAAGAACCACTACCACTCTCTTGATATGTCCCATCCCCACTCCCCACCCAAAGCAAACCTTGAGATGTATTTTATTTGGGAGGTGATCCAAGGCCGCATAAGCGAGGAAACGGAGAAAGTGAGACATGGGAGGAGAAAAGTCAACAGAGGGCATGTTAAAGAACAGGTTGCTATGGTTACTGGGGCTCAATCCTGCTGGGTACCCTCTAGGATACTAAATGAAATATACTCCAGAATCTTGGGCGTTTCTTTACCAACTCTGATCCTCAGTTGTTTGAGGGTTGTCCTGAGCGGCATCAACTTTCGGCATCATCCTGTTATATCTGTTGTACACCTAGCAAGCTCCCGTAAATCCAGAGAAAGTGCTCAGGCAGAGAAGCAGGGAGCCTCAGGTGCTTTAGGTGGGAACCAAACTCAGGAAGGGTTTCAGGTGAACTCGGAGGCTGGTATCTTCTGCTTTCATATATACAAAAATGTCTCCCTATAGTTATAACTGAATCCTTACAGATACTCTGTGCTTTTGGAATTATTGATAACATTCCTCATTGTACATTTAAAGAAATTAAATAAATAAGCATCTCAGCCGGGTTTCAATCCCGATCCTCTGACTTCAAATCCCACACACTTTGCCCCGCCTTACGCCACCTCAGGAAGATAAGTTGGTTAGCTTCTAAATAAACAATGATACAACCAGTACATGATGTGGCAATGCCGTAATTTA
This sequence comes from Lagenorhynchus albirostris, assembly GCF_949774975.1. NCBI lineage: Eukaryota > Metazoa > Chordata > Mammalia > Artiodactyla > Delphinidae > Lagenorhynchus > Lagenorhynchus albirostris. The sequence goes on from NC_083116.1 coordinate 94,148,400, forward strand.
TTTCGATGGTAGTTTCTGTCTCTTGCATCAGAGGCAGAGAACAGTGGCCCACATTTAAGGTTGAGACTAAAAATAGGGCCCATCAGAGGAGTCAACTACAAAAGGTGCTGTTCCAGGTGAAAAGAATTCTGTTAGATAGATCCACCAGATAGATAGTGAGGCATATTGAAATCACCCAACTTTTCTAACAGAAAAGAAATGGCTTCTTGGACTGGGGGGCGGTGGGAATCTTTTGAGGAGAAAATACAGTGTCATTAGCCAACCTATTCAATAAGACCAAAGAAATGCTAGTAGATGGCCATGTTCTCTGGAAACCAATGTACGTTTCAATCTCTCTTTCTTCAATCATCTGGACACTTTCACAATATAAGTGTTAGGTGGCTGTACCGTGTTTAGTTTGGGTCAGGCTGATAACTTAGTCTCTTTTTGTCTGTGGACTAGGGCTGCCGATACTTGCTTAAGACAAATACAGTATATATTGTTGATTTTGGAAAGCTTGCAGAAAACTATATGCCACATAGTTAAAATCTGCACAAAGATTTTGACATTAATTTTCATAGGTAACACATTCTCCTGAAAGGAGATTTCAGCATTGAAGGAAACTATTTTGCTTCTCCTACAGTATAATGTGGCCATTGGGACGGTTTTCCCTAAGGTCTTTGCAAGATTAAGAGTTTACAGTTTTTGCGTTAAATAAAGCATGGCAATACTGGGAAACTCTAAGAAAATCCTTTCAACTGCATCAGCCCTATCTTTGACTTCTTTTGGTTACACTTGGGTATTCTAATCTTCCATGCAGAAGTTTTGGCAAAATTGTCTTATTCTTCCTAAGACGGTATATATAGTAAGCTAGAGTACGCTGGAATCCTGAGTCTTCTGGGACTGATTAATCCTTTCTACATCAGCTGCTCTCCTCACTTCTCCCTCCTCTTCTTATTAGAACATTAATCAGGCAAAGCAGCAAAGTAAACACAAAGATAGAAAATGTCATTACACTTAGTGTTGGATTTCTTACTCCTTATGAAAGAATGATGTCTTTTATAAGGAGTGATTTAGCATTTCAATCCTTCCCTTCCAGAAAGGGGACAGATAAATGCTTGGGGAGACTTGACAATCACCATTTTTCTTTCGATCAGATCAGTTAATTAGTAATTAACAAATAGGCAGTCTCAGTAGAACTTTGATTTTATCAATTTTTCTTTAGTTTGTGCTTGAATGTGTATATGTGTATGTTTGAAAACCAACTACTAGTATCTTTTGTTCAGAGCAATGTTAATAAAAATCCATTAAGATTTTCATATGGTTGATACAAAATTCATATCCAATATAAATAGAGAAGAGGAAAGGAAGTACCAGATAAGGAGGGGTAGAAGAAGTATTTTATCATTTATCAAGATAGAAGATTTGGCAAGTCATATTTAAATATAAAAAGTTATGACTCTCACTTTTAACTTTCACCCATTTTAATGTTACTTATTGTTCACCCTATGTGTATTTACTGCCATATTTTCTCCTTCAGAGTAAAAGTTCTTTTTATTTTGGCTTTCTTTAAAAAAAACCTTTTATTGAAGTACATTATACATATAAAAAAGTGCATAAATCATAATGTACATCTCACTAAATTTTTACAAACTGAACACATCTGTATAATCAGCACCCAGATAAAGAAATAGAGTATCATAAGCATTCTAGAAGCTTCCAAGGGACTGGAAGTGTTCCTTCCAGTCACTACCCTCTCCACAAGGGTACCCACTATCACTACCCACTATCCTAACTTCTAACCACACAGATTAGTTTTGTCTGTTTTTTAACTTTGTATAAATGGAATAATACAGTATAGGTACTCTTTTTGTGTCTGGCTTCTTTCACTCAACAGTTTGTGATAATTATCCACATTTTTGTGTGTAGTTATTCATTCTCATGGCTACATAATATTCTATTTTTTTGTTTTTTTAATTTTTATTGTTAAAATATTGGATATATTCTATTTTATTAATGAGGTATAATCTACAATATTATGTAAGTTTCAGGTGTACAACATAGTGATTCTCAATTTTTAAAGGTTATACTACACTTATAGTAATTATAAAATATTGGCTATATTCCCTGTGCTGTACAATATTTCCTTATAGCTTATTTATTTTATACATAGTAGTTTGTACCTCTTAATCCCCTACCCCTATCTTGCCCCTCCCCACCTTCCCCCTCTCCACTGGCAACAATTAGTTTGTTCTCTATGATATTGTATTGTTTGAAGGTACCATGGTTTATTTTTCTTTTTACTGTTGAAGGACTTTTGTGTACTCTCTTGTTTGGAGATATTACAAAAAGTATTATAATATCCTTGAATATATCTTTTGATAATTGTGTGTATACATTTCTTTTATGCATACATATACCTATGAATGGGTCACAGAGTATGCAAATTTTGCTCTTTAATAGATACTACTAAGCAGTTTTCCAAAGCAGTTGTATTAATTTACACTCCTGCCAGCATTTTTCTGCTGTATTTTGCTACTGATCAGTAATCAAAAGCATAAGCAAATTTCCCAAATTATTGTTCTGAGTGGGGCATTTGGGGGTGGGAGAGAATAGAGGAAGGAACAAAGGGAGAGGGCTTCTGCTGTTTTCAGTATAAAGATTTAGCCTTGAGAACTGGAGGAATGAGGTGCCTGAGATCATTTAGATGAGAGAATTTGGAGTCTCATGGGAGAGAACTTTTGCCAAAAAGAAGAGTCAGATTTCTGACACGCTTTGTCAGTGGAGGGATTTTTGAGGACAGCATGGTGTTTTTTAAAATCAAATTTATATCCTGATCTGGCCATACCATGTATCCTGGGAAATGTGGAAAAGTGAATAAGCTTTATTCCTGAATTTTTTATGGCATTGGGTTATATTCAGACAGCTTTGGTAACCATGCAGAAAGTTAATATTCCAAAGAGAGATCATGATGTTCTCTTTCCCTTGGCGTGGAGCGTGGGTCTTTGGCGCACTTCAGAGTTCCAAGAGCTTCTTTGTATTCATGACGCCAGGTGTCACTCATCACTGGCCAGTGAGGTCCTGGCAGGGCATATCAGTTCTGGAGAGAAATAACCACCTCTGGGTACAAGAATAGCTACGTCTGGGTACCAGGTTGGATTCCTCCTCAACCCAGCAGGTAGTAAAAAGAGAGTCAGAGCCCAAGGGGAAGAAAACATCAGACATTCCACTATAGCTTAGTTTCTGAATTAGTTTCTATGTTGGCTTGCTAGGTACATTTAAAAGGGAGAAATTCAGCCTTCTCTTTCAGGTTTTGACTTCTTACTCATTAGTTAATCTATTCATTCATTCATTCAACAGTTGTTTAATACTAACAAAGCACCAAGCATGGTGCAAGGCACTGAGGATAAAATAGTAATCCAACAGATTTGATCCCTGTATCCATTGAGTTTATAGTTTATTAGGAGTCTTCGTAGCAATATTGACTAAGAGACATAGTTGTCTGGATAATATCCTGGCATCCAGATTGATCTGACTACCCCGAGCACTCAAACAGAAAACAGAGTTCTAGATTGGAAGTTTGTGTGGTAAATGTGGGATCAGAGCCAGAAAATAAGTGTGTTAAAGAAAAACAAATAGCTGTGAGTTAGCTCCCCTTGTAATAAAGATATTTATTTGTAAGGACATGGTCCAGTCAATGAGTGGCCTGAAATTAGCACATGTCATTTCATTTCCCCTGATTATGTCCTTGTCTGTAAAGTGGCATCATTATCTTCTGTAATTTACTTTACACGGTGACTTTGGTCGTCAGCAAATGTAATTTAACTCAAAGCACTTTAACAGTATAGTTTGGTACAGTGTAAGATATCATTGCCATCATTGTCATCACAGTAAAATGACAAATATTATTCAACGTAAAATGATCAGTGTAACACCTTCTACATTCACAACCTATGGCCTTTGTTTTCCACATTGGTGACAATGTGGAAAACAAAGGCTTATTTTCTTCATTGTTCTGCTTTTATACATTCTAGGTTATCTAACCCAAGGAGAATTGCACAAGGGGCATCATTGACAAAAAGGCTGAGTCTCCAGGATCTCCTGCCTCCACTTCATTTTACAGATGTGTAAATTTAAGTCCAGATGGGTTCATTCATCCACTAGTGGTCCCAGAGTAAAACAAATAGGATGTCTGAAACTCATTAGGAGTGTCAAGCGTAAATTGCAAGTAGAGCTAGTAGCTTTAACATAGTAGCAACACTTAGACGCTATGTTAAGTACAAATAATGAGTAAGCAAATAGCTTGAGAGACATAGACAGAATTCTGAAGATGTATTAAATATATAGTAATTTGGTAACCTGTAAGATATGTTAAAGATAAAATAAATGCAATGTATGATTGAAAAAAATCAAGAGTCTATTGAGAGTTAGAAAGGGATGGAAAGACCACATCATATTCATTACAAATAGCTGGAAGCTGTGTCATTTTTCTAAATCAACCATCCATTGAGTTCTAAATCCATTGAGTTTCTAAATCAACCATCCATTTTTCTAAATCAACCATCCATCCATGAGTATAGTCCCATTCCAGCCCCACATGTGCTCTACCCAGAAAATGTAGATAAAATCCATGACTATTCAGCAGGTTTGTTGGTGAGCTACAGCTGTGGTCAGGTGTTCTTTACCCTGTGTCTCTCTAGTAGAGTAATGTGTGCCATTAGCCTGGGGCCCCTTCTGTCTGTGATCCTCCTTGCTTGAACTTCAAGTCTGGTCCTCATAACCACTCTGATAGCAGAGAAGATGGTTGCAGGAGAGAGAGAGAGAGAGAGAAAACCATTGCCTAACCTAGGATTCAGGTGGTGTGGTCCTTTTGCCACTGGTACCCTGTCCTAAGTATGTGAACCTACCCCATCTCTTTCCCCTTGCTTCTCATTGTGTGTTTTAAATTGTCTTAGTGAACTGTGTGATTTGTACATCTTAATTTGGTTTAAGAGCCTTTCTCTTTCATGGCCTCTGCGGGAGCCTACATGAAGGCCACTCCACTGTTCCGTCAAGGTAACATGCCACATGACAATATCCAGATGACCTCCTTTCTAACACACATGGCCCACATGATACCAATGATGCAAACTAAGCAACTCAGTCAAACTGCCATCAGGAAAGCAAAGCCTCTGACCTGAAAGCTATGACAATAACAGGATAGAAAAGCCTGGAACTCAAGTCTTAGAAGGCTTCTTGGAGAAGACTAAATAAGAATCCATGAATTCAACCAGGATTTCCCATAAAATTGCTCACTCATTTTCAAATTGTAAAACCACCAATGAGGTACTCAGATGTTTCAGTAAACAGAAGAATAACATATCTATGTTTACAGCACATTGACTCTTGCAAAGGATTCTAGGATATCTGCCATGTTTTTACCTTCTACTTTTGGGAAATTGAAGATAATGGAAATGGAAACCAACATAATATTTTCCCATTTGAGTAAAAAGGTATCGTAAGTTGATGAAGAAAGGAAAGAATACTATCCAGAGCTATTTGTAATGTTCCTTTGATTTTACTCAGAATTATGGAAAATTATAGGTTCATTGACAGAGAGAATGAAAATGAAACTCATAGTTTCTGCATTTATCTGATCGCAATTTTTTCTTGTTTATCTGATCCTGATTTTCTCATTAGGGTTTAATAGCTTATAAAATTTTGGATTCTCATAAAAAAATTCTTTATTATGAAAACATTCAAACTTAAAGAAAATAGTGTAATGAACCCATTTATCCAAAACCTAGAATTAACAATGTTCAGTATTTTGCCATATTTCTTCATCTATTTTTGACTGAAGTATTTCAAAATAAATTACAGATTTCATGATAGTTCATTCCAAAATGCTTCCATTTACTTCTCTAAAGAGGACATGCTCTCACATAACCACAGCATCATTATCACATTTAACAAAATTAACTAGTATTTCTAATATCATCTACTACCAGGTTTATATTCACATATTTTCCAGTTGTCCCCAAAATGTCTTCTACAGCTGGTTTGTTTAACTGAGGATTACACATTCTATTTATTTGTGAGAGCTCTGAAGTAATATAATCCACAACAGCTGCCACACTTTCTTTTTCCATGACATTGACTTGTTAAAAAATACCAGGCCAATTATCCTTAGAATGTCCCATCTTCTAGAAGTATCTGTTTCCTCATGGTGGTTTGATTAATTGGTTCTCTTATCCTCTGTATTTCCTGAAAACTAGCAATAAGATATATAGGTCTGATTATTTTCAAATTCAATTCAGTTCAGATGGCAAGAATTCACCACATATGTACTAGGGACTTTTTATTGTATCACATCAAGAGGCACATAGGTCTGATTCTAACCATTTTACATTTTCTGTTTTCCCAAAGTTAATTGTTGATTACAAAATAATATTTTGTTAATGATCAAATAGTTTTTGTCATTAACTGAACTAGCCAGTTAGTAGATATTAACCATTTCATATAATCATAGGTGCTACACACTGGCCTCCATTTTGGAACAAATACATCTTTCATATGGTATTATAAAAGGAAGCAGTTCTCACTTCAAATAAAATGTAATTGGGGGAATAATTAGATACCAAGCTTTCATAGCAAGAAATTCCTTCTATAACGTGGTGAGCATATTCCCTAACTGCCTGGATCAGTCTTTCGATGCTGACTTTATATAAGGGTTTCATTTTATTATTTTTTTTGGCAGTTTAAGGCTCATGAAAAATATCCCTTAAATTGCCTGCCCTTGACTGCTAAAGTTACTTAATAGAGACATTGGGAAGAGTTTTCCATTTATTACTTTTGGCATTTTTTTGAAAAATGTCTTTTATCAACAAATGTGTTTGCTATGCAGCAAACCAAGACTCAGAAGAAATATTGTTCTTCCCTCTGCTCATATTCCCCAGTTTATTCTGGCCCTCTAAATTAGTTTCTGGTTTCCCTGGATTACACACAAACTCTGAGCAGGATTTCAGTTGGAGATCAGAATTTTAAACACACACTATAATTTTGGAATGGTGATGCATTGTGGAAAACTTCGGGACTGTTTGCCAGCCCATTGTCACCTCTTTTTCTAGAAACCATTCCGCTACACACACTCCTCTCCCCTCCCACGACTATTTGATTCACCTAGAATGAACCAATTAGAAGTTACTGAGCTGAAGTCGAAGCCATGTAAAGCGAAGCCATGAGGGAATTAGAAAACTAAAGCAGAAAAAGCTGGTCTTCAGAAAGGGGAGGGCTGCAGATTCACCAAAAGCCCACGAGAGAACCCTGAGAAACAGACCCAATTCAGGTTTTCAAGGACAAAAGAAACAATCTCATTTTTTTCAGTGACAGAGAAAAGTCATTCTCTCACATATTCTCAGTTTCTTGTACCACTTTCCATGGGATCTGACAATTTTTTTCCTCCTCAGTATTTCTATATATTTACAGTGTCACCCTGAGTTTGATTTGACCAATGGAAAGTCACTTTCTTTTGCTTCCCACCAAAGAGGCTTGCAATGTAATATAGGTAGACATCACCTCTTGGTTTTCTAATCCAGAAAATGACAATAAATGAAAAGACCACTTTCTTCCTCTTTGCAAACCTCCTTTGTTAAGCCTGAAATTTTTTGGCTTGGGTAAGAAGACTTGTATCTTCAGAATCTTTCTTTTTTAATACCAGGAATATCAGTACTTCTCCACAGAATTTGGTTTAGCTTTATTTTGTGGTCACCATTCGTTATGAAGTTGATTAAGCTGGACTTTTTCATTCTGAGGACTAGAAAGCTTAAAAATAAGTTCGAAACCCACAAAGAGCAACAGTTTAGACGTCTGTAAGATGTAATTTTCCATTAAGCTCATTCTTGGATCCTAATTTCCAAAAAGTATCTTTGTTCCATCTTTTCTTCCTCTCCTTCTCATCTATGTTTATCTTACATAATCTTTTTTTCTTTTGTTTTGTTTGCTTTTTCTTTTTAAAATCATCTTTATGGAGTATAACTGATTTACAATGGTGTCTTAGTTTCTGCTTTATAACAAAGTGAATCAGCTATACATATACATACATCTCCATATCCCCTCCCTCTTGTGTCTCCCTCCCTCCCACCCTCCCTATCCCACCCCTCTAGGTGGTCACAAAGCACCAAGCTGATCTCCTTGCGCTATGCGGCTGCTTCCCACTAGCTATCTCTTTTACATTTGGTAGTGTATATATGTCCATGCCACTCTCTCATTTCATCCCAGCTTACCCTTTCCCTCCCCATGTCCTCAAGTCCATTCTCTACGTTTGCGTCTTTATTCCTTTCCTGCCCCTAGGTTCTTCACAACATTTTTTTTTTTTAGATTCCATATATATGTGTTAGCATACGGTATTTGTCTTTCTCTTTCTGACTCGCTTCACTCTGTATGACACACTCTAGGTCCATCCACCTCACTACAAATAACTCCATTTCATTTCATTTTATGGCTGAGTAATATTCCATGGTATATATGTGCCACATCTTCTTTATCCATTCATATGTCGATGGTCACTTAGGTTGATCCATGTCGTGGCTATTGTAAATAGTGCTGAAGTGAACATTGTGGTACATGATTCTTTTTGAATTATGGTTTTCTCAGGGTATGTGCCCAGTAGTAGGATTGCTGGGTCATATGGTAGTTTTATTTTTAGATTTTTAAGGAACATCCATACTGTTCTCCATAGTGGCTGTATCCATTTACATTCCCACCAACAGTGCAAGAGGGTTCTCTTTTCTCCACACCCTCTCCAGCATTTATCGTTTCTAGATTTTTTGACAATGGCCATTCTGACTGGTGTTAGGTGATACCTCATTGTAGTTTTGATTTGCATTTCTCTAATTATTAGTGATGTTGAGCATCCTTTCATGTGTTTGTGGGCAATCTGTATGTCTTCTTTGGAGATATATCTATTTAGGTCCTCTGCCCATTTTTGGATTGGGTAGTTTGTTTCTTTGATATGGAGCTGCATGAGCTGCTTGTATATTGTGGAGATTAATCCTTTGTCAGTCGCTTCATTTGCAAATGTTTTCTCCCATTCTGAGGGTTGTCTTTTTGTCTTGTTTATGGTTTCCTTTGCTGTGCAAAAGCTTTTAAGTTTCGTTAGGTCCCATCTGTTTATGTTTGGTTTTATTTCCATTACTCTAGGAGGTGGGTCCAAAAGTATCTTGCTGTGATTTATGTCATAGAGCGTTCTGCCTATGTTTTCCTCTAAGAGTTTTATAGAGTCTGGCCTTACATTTAGGTCTTTAATCCATTTTGAGTTTACTTTTGTGCATGGTATTAGGAACTGTTCTAATTTCACTTTTTTACATGTAGCTGTCCAGTTTTCCCAGCACCACTTATTGAAGAGGCTGTATTTTCTCCATTGTATATTCTTGCCTCCTTTACCAGAAATAAGGTGACCATATGTGCATGCGTTTATCTCTGGGCTTTCTATCCTGTTCCATTGATCTATATTTCTGTTTTTGTACCAGTACCATACTGTCTTGATTACTGTAGCTTTGTAGTATAGCCTGAAGTCCAGGAGCCTGATTCCTCCAGCTCCATTTTTCTTTCTCAGGATTGCTTTGGCTATTAAGGGTCTTTTGTGCTTCCATACAAATTGTGAAATTTTTTTCTCTGTGAAACATGCCATTGGTAGTTTGATAGGGATTGCATTGAATCTGTAGATTGCTTTGGGTAGTATAGTCATTTTCACAATGTTGATTCTTCCAATCCAAGAACATGGTATATCTCTGCATCTCTTTCTATCATCTTTAATTTCTTTCATAAGTGTCTTATAGTTTTCTGTACATAGGTTCTTTGTCTTCTTAGGTAGGTTTATCCCTAGGTATTTTACTCTTTTTGTTTCAATGGTAAATGGGAGTGTTTCCTTAATTTCCCTTTTGGATTTTTCATCATTAGTGTATAGGAATGCAAGAGATTTCTGTGCATTAATTTTGTATCCTGCTACTTTACCAAATTCATTGATTAGCTCTAGTAGTTTTCTGCTACCATCTTTAGGATTCTCTATGTGTAGTATCATGTCATCTGCAAACAGTGACAACTTTACTTCTTCTTTTCTGATTTGGATTCCTTTTTTTTCTTTTTCTTCTCTGATTGCTGTGGCTAAAACTTCCAAAGCTATGTTGAATAAAAGTGGTGAGAGTGGGCAACCTTGTTTTATTCCTGATCTTAGTGGAAATGCTTTCAGTTTTTCACCATTGAGGACGATGTTGGCTGTGGGCTTGTCATATATGGCCTTTATTATCTTGAGGTAAGTTCCATTTATGCCTACATTCTGGAGGCTTTGATCATAAATGGGTGTTGAATTTTTTCGAAAGCTTTTTCTGCATCTATTGAGATGATCATATGGTTTTTCTCCTTCAATTTGTTAATATGGTTTATCACATTGATTGATTTGTGTACATTGAAGAATCCTTGCATTCCTGGGATAAACCCCACTTGATCATGGTGTATGATCCTTTTAATGTGCTGTTGGATTCTGTTTGCTAGTATTTTGGTGAGTATTTTTGCGTCTCTGTTCATCAGTGATATTGACCTGTAGGTTTCTTTCTTTGTGACACCTTTGTCTGGTTTTGGTATCAGGGTGATGGTGGCCCCGTAGAATGAGTTTGGGAGTGTTCCTCCCTCTGCTGTATTTTGGAAGAGTTTGACAAGGATAGGTGTTAGCTCTTCTCTAAATGTTTGATAGAATTCGCCTGTGAAGCCATCTTGTCCTGGGCTTTTGTTTGTTGGAAGGTTTTTAATCACAGTCTCAATTTCAGTGCTTGTGATTGTTCTGTTTATATTTTCTATTTCTTCCTGGTTCAGTCTCGGGAGGTTGTGCTTTTCTAAGAATGTGTCCATTTCTTCCAGGTTGTCCATTTTATTGGCGTAGAGTTGCTTGCAGTAATCTCCCATGATCCTTTGTATTTCTGCAGTGTCAGTTGTTACTTCTCCTTTTTCATTTCTAATTCTGTTGATCTGAGCCTTCTCCCTTTTTTTCTTGATGAGTCTGGCTAATGGTTTATCAAGTTGTTTATCCTCTCAAAGAACCAGCTTTGAGTTTTATGGATCTTTGCTATTGTTTCCTTCATTTCTTTTCCATTTATTTCTGATCTGATCGTTATGATTTCTTTCCTTCTGCTAACTTTGGGGTTATTCTGTTCTTCTTTCTCTAATTGCTTTAGGTGCAAGGTTAGGTTGTTCATTTGAGATGTTTCTTGTTTCTTGAGGTAGGATTGTATTACTATACACTGCCCTGTTTGAACTGCTTTTTTTGCATCCCATAGGTTTTGGGCTGTCGTGATTTCATCGTCATTTGTTTCTAGGTATTTTTTGATTTCCTCTTTGATTTCTTCAGTGATGTCTTGGTTATTTATTAGCATGTTGTTTAGCCTCCATGTGTTTGTGTTTTTTACAGTCTTTTTTCCTGTAATTGATATCTAGTCTCCTAGCGATGTGGTCAGAGCACATATTTGATACGATTTCAATATTCTTAAAATTGCCAAGGCTTGATTTGTGACCCAAGATATGATCTATCCTGGAGAATGTTCCATGAGCACTTGAAAAGAAAGTGTATTCTGTTGTTTTTGCATGGAATATCCTATAAGTATCAATTAAGTCCATCTTGTTTAATGTATCATTTAAAGCTTGTGTTTCCTTTTTATTTTCATTTCGGATGATCTGTCCATTGGTGAAAGTGGGGTGTTAAAGTCCCCTACAATGATTGTGTTACGGTCGATTTCCCCTTTTATGGCTGTTAGCATTTGCCTTATGTATTGAGGTGCTCCTATGTTGGGTGCATAAATATTTACAATTTTTATTTCTTCTTCTTGGATTGATTCCTTGATCATTATGTAGTGTCCTCCTTTGTCTCTTGTAATAGTCTTTATTTTAAAGTCTATTTTTTCTGATATGATAATTGCTACTCCAGCTTTCTTTGGGTTTCCATTTGCATGGAATATCTTTTTCCATCCCCGCTCTTTCATTCTGTATGTGTCCCTAGGTCTGAAGTGGGTCTCTTGTAGACAGCATATATACAGGTCTTGTTTTTGTGTCCATTCAGCCAGTCTATGTCTTTTGTTGGGCGCATTCAATCCATTTACATTTAAGATAATTATCGATATGTATGTTCCGATTACCATTTTCTTAATCGTTTGGGGTCTGTTATTGTAGGGCTTTTCCTTCTCTTGTGTTTCCTGCCTAGAGAAGTTCCTTTAGCGTTTGTTGTTAAGCTGGTTTGGTGGTGCTGAACTCTCTCAGCTTTTGCTTGTCTGTAAAGATTTTAATTTCTCTGTCAAATCTGAATGAGATCCTTTCTGGGTAGAGTAATCTTGGTTGTAGGCTTTTCCCTTTCATCACTTTAAATATGTCCTGCCACTCCCTTCTGGCTTGCAGAGGTTCTGCTGAAAGATCAGCTGTTAACCTTATGGGGATTCCCTTGTATGTTATTTGTTGCTTTTCGTATTTTTTCTTTGCATTTAATTTTAGGTAGTTTGATTATATGTGTCTTGGCATGTTTCTCCTTGGATTTATCCTATGTGGGACTCTGTGCTTCCTGGACAGGATTGACTATTTCCTTTCCCATATTAAGGAAGTTTTCAAATATTTTCTTAGTCCCTCTCTTTTTCTCCTCTTCTGGGACCCCTATATTTCGAATGTTGGTGCATTTAATGTTGTCCCAGATGTCTCTGAGACTGTCCTCAATTATTTTCATTCTTTTTTCCTTATTCTCCTCTGCGGTAGTTATTTTCACTGTTTTATCTTCCACATCACTTATCCATTCTTCTGCCTCAGTTATTCTGCTACTGATTCCTTCTAGAGAATTTTTAATTTCATTTACTGTGCTGTTCATAATTGCTTGTTTGCTCTTTAGTTTTTCTAGGTCCTTGTTAAACGTTTCTTGTATTTTCTCCATTCTATTTCCAAGAGTTTGGATCATCTTTACTATCATTACTCTGAATTCTTTTTCAGGTAGACTGCCTATTTCCTCTTCATTTGTTTGGTCAGGTGGGTTTTTACCTTGCTCCTTCATCTGCTGTGTGTTTCTCTGTCTTCTCATTTTGCTTAAGTTAGTGTGTTTGGGGTCTCCTTTTCCCAGGCTGCACGTTCATAGTCCCCATTGTTTTTGGTGTGTACCCCCAGTGACTAAGTTTGTTTCAGTGTTTGTGTAGGCTTCGTGGTGGAGGGGACTGGTGCCTGTGTTCTGGTGGATGAGGCTGGATCTTGTCTTTCTGGTGGGCAGGACCGTGTCTGGTGGTGTGTTTTGGGTCGTCTGTGACCTTATTATGATTTTAGGCAGCCTCTCAGGTAATGGGTGGGGTTGCGTTCCTATCTTGCTAGTTGTTTGGCATAAGGTGTCCAGCACTGGAGCTTGCTGGTCGTTTAGTGGAGGTGGGTCTTTGCATTGATATGGAGATCTCTGGGAGAGCTCTCTCCGCTTGATATTATGTGGGGCCGATTGATATTATGTGGGGCCGGGAGGTCTCTGGTGGTCCAATATCCTGAACTCAGCTCTCCCACCTCAGAGGCTCAGGCCTGACACCTGGCCGGAGCACCAAGACCCTGTTCGCCACATGGCCAGGTATGTGGGGAGTGTCTTGCCTTTTGGGAAGTCTGAGATCTTCTTCCAGTCTTCAGTAGGTGTTCTGTAGGAGTTGTTCCCTGTGTAGATGTATTTTTGATGTATTTGTGGGGTGGGAGGTCATCTCAACGTCTTACTCCTCCGCCATCCTGAAGACCCTCCCTTCCTTGTTCCTCTCTTGGTGCTTTCTTGTAAGCTCCAACATTTACAGCCTCCACTTATGCTGGGGTTTTCCTATGCCCATTTTTGTTGGCTCACCAGTCAAACTGAAGCACCTTTCCGCTCCTGACGCCAAAAACACCTGATGTCTATCTTATGTAATCTTGTCTTATTTTATGAACATTTCAAATGAATATAAGTAAATGAATTAATATCATACCCAGTGAGTTTAGTGCACAGCTCAAAGATGCCCCGTAAATACCTGTTGAGTCTTGTTTCACTTCAGGTCACAAATAATCTTCTGAGTGCAATAAGCAGTGATTACCTAATTGAAGACCTTGGAGCCTCAAATAAAAGGTTCTGCCTGAAAGATCTGTGATCATTATCTATACCTATTTTTCTCTATATATGTATATGCATGTATGCACTGGGTTGGCCAAAAAGTTAATTTGGGTTTTTCTGTAACATCTTACAGAAAAACCTGAACATACTTTTTGGTCAACTCAATATCTATCTATCTATTATGTAGATGTAAATTTCAAAGTTCTAAAATATTTAATATGTTAATTTAAATACATATACACACATTTTAAATAACATTATATACACATTTAGTGCTTTATAATTTCTCCTGCTCTCATTTCATGAAACACTTTTTCCTTTTCTTTTCTTTTTTTTTTTTTTTTTTTGGCGGTACGCGGGCCTCTCACTGTTGTGGCCTCTCCCGTTGCGGAGCACAGGCTCCGGACGCGCAGGCTCAGCGGCCATGGCTCACGGGCCCAGCCGCTCCGCGGCATGTGGGATCTTCCCGGACCGGGGCACGAACCCGTGTCCCCTGCATCGGCAGGCGGACTCTCAACCACTGCGCCACCAGGGAAGCCCCATGAAACACTTTTATTCAAACCCTTTATAGGCAACTTCAACATCACTCGCTAGCGTTACTGTTCCTATAGAGACTTTTTAAAAACTTTATATTATGAAAGATTTCCAACATTGTCAAAGGAGAAGCTTATAATCTTTCATGTACTTATTGCCTGACTTCAACAACTATCAGCAACTATATGGGCAGTTCTGTTTCATCTGTCTCTCTACCCGTTTCCCTTCCCTGAAAAAAGCGTATAAAATAACAGTTTGAATTAGATGAACTTACTTACTGTCCAAAAAGGCCAGAAGCAATGTGCAATCTAATAGTTATGAGTATTTCTGGTACCTGAATTGTGGTCTCTAAATATCATTTCTCATTAAAAGGAACAAAGGTTCTTTGGAACAATGGCTAATTCTAGCTCTGGGGCAGGAAATGTGCAAGCTAAGGTTGGAATATCTTGCCATACCCTAAAGCAAGGATGTTGACAAAGGCTATTGGGATTAGATTAAAAGGACTCAGGAGCCAATTTAATGTTTTTGATGATTCTTACATACAAATTAAGACAAGAGCATTTCCTTTTCACGTTTTCAGAACTATGGAAGGTTGGGGGATTTGACTTGAGCTAGTTAATCAATAATAGCCTTTGTTGGTGATTTTGTCTTTCTCATTCTTCAGGAAAGCTACCTTACCTTAGAGGATTGATGAGTGATGTTTCATGGGTAAGCTTTCTTTCAGAACATTTAACACTTAACTCCAGAGAAGGTCAGTGGGTTAGAGAAGGTTGTAATTTACATATCTTGCCAAAGGAACATGTCTATTTGAGTATGGATATGTTTAACTTCTTAGGAGTTATCTATATAAAGAGATAAAAGTCCTTTAGTTTGGGAAAAACTAAAACAAAACTGGACGAGGGTCATTACCACAAATGACTACCAAATGCCTTAGGACACAGGGAAGCTCTCTGTGATTCTAGTGATTACTGTAAGGGGAATTTAACAGATTCTTCTAAGAGACTATCAAGTCCCTCTAAGGGAACTGAATAATTGTTTGCCTCTGGTAAGTCTTACTTCAATAGAAAATATAGATGAAAATATTAGAAATATGTGTAGGTGCTCCTATGACACCGAATTCTTAGCCTTTGTATATTTGAGAAACAAATGAAACAAAAAAAAGTTAGGGATTAATCCTGAATTTCTCCTAGGCCACTTCTGTCAGCAGACAGATGCAGAGAAATGAGCAAGGTTATCTGAAATCCTTGTCCATTCTTGCCAGCTGGTGTTTTCTACATTGGACATGAGAATGAATATGCAATGGAGGCTTTTGCAATACAGAATGCTTTCCACTAGGGAGTGTAGAAAATGCCCTGCTGAGAGATGTGGGTAAAACTAGACTAAACTGGGAGTAAACCTCTTTCTTTGGCAAAACTACAAACTGGCAGTGGGTTTTTTTCCCCTAAATACATCTTTGTTTTAGACTTTTCCTTGTATTTTACTCATCGTATAATCAACTCTCTGTTAATTATACCTTCTCAGTATTCCTACTATATCATTTTTCTATTGCTGACCTTATATCCAGAATGTCCTTATCACTCAGCTGGCCTATCCCTATAGCCTCCTGATCCCATACTCTTCCATTCCTATTGAAACTGAGTCCCCCTAAAACCGAGTGCCTCTGCTCAGAAACTCTCTATCCAAAATGTTATTCCTTTCTTTGTCCAACACTTGTTCTCTTCAAGATTGAGGAGTATCAAAGAAAAGGCGGTATTGAAACTGAGCAGAACCCTGTGGGGCCCTCTGGGTACAAATCCTTTCCATGTCCCCATTTCTAGTTTGTAGAAAATAGGCTTCATTCAGCCTCCTAGACCTTCCCTGAGTTCAAAAAGGCAGATTCAAACAGTTGCTAATCAGGGAAGGGAAAGAATGCAGAAACAAAGGAGGAGCAGTCAAGAAACAATAGTGCAGTGATGAAAGCAGGGTCCTGGTTCCTGCTCAAGGAATATACATAACAATATATTTGAATTCTTCTGCAGGAACTAAGGCCCCCACCCAGGTAGAGGATGGTAACTTCAGGCTGAGCACGAGATTCCTGGAGCACCTCCCTGTTACCTCACCACCCACCAATCAGAAGAAAGTCACACACCCTGCAGCCCTCCCCCCAAATTTTGCCTATAAAAACTTTTCCCCCGAAACCATCAGGAAGTTTGGGTTTTTTGAGCACAAGCCACCCATTCTCCTTGCTTGGCCCTGCCATCAACCTTTCTCTGCTCCAGAGTCCGATGTTTTGGTTTGTTGGGAGTCAGGCACACAGACTTTGTTAGGTAACACTTCTATTCCAACTCATCTCCACACTTTACCTTTTTCTTGTTGAAAAACAAGTATGAGCGTGTCATGCCCTTTCTCCAGTGCTGTGGTTCAACACCCAGATTTGCATTTATAGGCTTCCCCACAATTTCAGTTCTTAACTTTCGCAGCTTTATTTCCAACCAAACCCTTTCCCCCAGTTTTTCATCTCCAACCAAGATTCCGCTGGAAATATTTCCTAACTCCAATGAGGATTAGTGCCTAAATAAGTATGAGAAAAAATAAAAAATTTGAATACTCGAGCAGAGTTAAGGTCAAAAGAATACCTAAAACCTAGCTCTTTCTGGATCCTTCTAGGAGACTAAGATTTTTAAAGAACTTTAATAAAATAAGGATATCAGGTTATTACAGGTAAATAGCATAGACATTCAAGATACGCCAGAACAAGCTCTTTTCCTTTCACACTCTCTGATA
The DNA here is from genome assembly GCF_949774975.1 of Lagenorhynchus albirostris. Lineage (NCBI taxonomy): Eukaryota > Metazoa > Chordata > Mammalia > Artiodactyla > Delphinidae > Lagenorhynchus > Lagenorhynchus albirostris. The sequence goes on from NC_083116.1 coordinate 94,165,777, forward strand.
TTTCTTGCCTCAAAATAATAGTTCCAGCTGTTCCCTTCCCCAAGTCTGCCTTCCCACATTCCATTGCTGCCTGTCAAAATCTCACTCTTCAAGGCCAAATTCCAGTTCCACCTATTCCAGGATCATCAGTAAAATTAGTATCATAAGTTCTTATAGTTCCTTAGCACCTCATTTGCATCAGTGTACCGTTCTGCTTTGTTTTAGTTTTCTGCCTTTTACCTGCTTATTCACCTGCCTATTATATGGTGAATTTTAGGAAACACTTCTTATCTTGTATTCCCCACAGTATCTATCACAATGTTTTACACACTGTAGGCAATAATAAATGTATTAAATTGAATTGATTGCATTGAATGGAAAAGAGGAGAAAACCAAGACAAGTTTTGCTTACATCACCAATTTTTCCAGGTCCACTTTCCATGTTGATCCCATGGTGAATAACTCCTGGTAAGAAATCTTCTTCTGTCTTTTTATGAATATCTCAAGTTACCTCCTCAATTTTAATAACTGTAAAATATGAGGCACAGACTAATCTCTCGGAGTTATCCACCCTGAATGCTTTTTAAAATTGCCACGTAGAATCAAAAGTAGTTGAGAAATAGAAAGTTATTGCTATCCAAGAATTATCATTGACATCTAGAGGCACACTGCATGGTTGTTAAGCACATGGGCTTTGGGGCTAGGTAGATGATTGAATTCTGGCTCTGACCCTTACTATCTGAGTGACCTTCATCAAGTTATTTAACCTCCTTGGAAGGTTAGTTTCCCCAGGAAGTGATGGAGTTTAGGGTATAGGATGTTTATTTAGGAGGAGCTTGGAATCAACGTCTGTGGAAGGGATGCGAAGGAAGCAGGAATGGGTAAAAGGAGAAATCTAGTTACAATGCAAACCCCAAAATAGCCTCCACCAATCTCTTGAGGGGCTCTGTAGCTAGAAAGGTCTTATAGAGTTGGCTCAAGCTGGATCCAGATGTCAGGTCTTTATGTTCCCACATAGTCATTAGATGTGGGTAAATACTTAACAACTGGCTCTCTGGGGGTGGTGGCGGGAGGGTGGGGGGAATGACCAATCTGTGTAGTGTTTACTGATTTCCATGATGTAAATACTCCCATCCGTGACTATTTCAAGCTATCAACCTGATGTCACTGTACATGATATTAGGAAGAGATGTACACAATGGGCTTGAGCAGTACATGCAGGTTCCAGCACACACTAAAAGGGGTGTGACCGTGGGTGAGAGAGCTCTCTGCAGCCAAGGTGATCCAAGAGGCTGAAAGCTGAAATCTGTCTGCAGAAGGCACTTTCTGCAACTGGGGCAACCAGTTCTTCATTGAATGGGGATCTGGGTGATACAACATGATGTCTACCACAACCTCTGAGCCTTAATTTTCTCATCAGTAAAATCGAATAAGACTAGTATCTAATGCATATAGTGTCTGTGAAGTAAAATTAAAAGGTATACACACACACACACACACACATATGTATGTATATATGGAGAAAGAAAGAGAGCTTTGCAAGCTGCCTGGCACATTGCCAGTGTTAGATAAATGTAAGCTATCATCATTATAATCATTACTTACTTGGGACTGACAAAGACTATTTCCTTGACCAAATTCTAGTCCGCCTCCTCTGAGTCCTCTTTTTGACCAGGCCTAGTCCTTGCACTCTATCTTCAGCCTGCCTAGTCCAGTTTTAGCAAGATCTTACTAAGTCAGTCTAGGGAGACCCCGCCCCCACCATTGATATCTGGTCACCTGTGATATCTCATCAGGTTACTCATTTCCCACCTTTTATAGATAAATCTTTGACCTGCCTTCAGCAAGATCCTGTTGAGTCAGTTTATCAAGAATCCCCCTATCCTTGATATCTCTTCTTTATTAATTTTCCATCCACTGATCCCCCTCATTCTGCTCATTGGCTATAAATCCTCCGCTGTCTTTGCTGAATTCAGAGTTGAGCCTGATTTCTCCCCTATTGCAATAGTCTTGACAACTATCATAACAGTCCTGAGTAAAGTCTTCCTTACTATTTTAACAAGTGTCAGAATAATTTTTTTTTCTTTAACGGGACAAACTGTGCAGTTTGTAATTATTACCTTGTATGGGCACCATGAACATGAACCCAAACAGTACCCACTGTTTGGATCAGAAATTAGAGTGACCATGGCCTGCTGGGATTCTGACAAGGAGAATGCATGACAAGAACTGAAGCATCCCCTATAGAGAATAGATCCCAACCCTAGAAACTTCAGTATTATCTGTGTAGCCTATAAAAATTGGTGCTATGACACAATATGACTCGTTTTGTAAACTCAAAGCATCTGGTTAAGGCTGACAGGCAGTCCAATCTCAGTTATATTATCTGGGATTTATGAAGTCCAGTAAATGTGGGTAAAGAGCCACTTGCCACTTCCTGTCTGAGCTTCAGCCTCTCTACATCTCTTCCCCTATAAGGAAGCTCAAGTTTAATTCCTCCATAGGTCTAACATTCCCTACAAGGGCCTGGCCAATAGGTTCCTTTAAGGCCATCTAAAACACAAACTAGCTGGTTCTTGTCCCAGACATGGAGCTTAGGAGGTCCTAGGTCTTAAAACAGTTTTGGTTGTTCCTCCCATAAGCAGACCTAGAACTAAAAGAAGTACTTTAGTATCTTTCCTGTCTCCTACTACAGCAAGAACAAGGCAGACACTGAAATCGCCATAGACAATCCTGCCACACTGGCTTATAGTAAGTTTCAGCTCTTCTCACCATCCTTTGAAACCTCCTTTTTTTTTCTGCCTTTGACTAAACAGTGAATCCTAACATCTTTAGCTGAGTTACTACAGGTAGTAAAAAAGAAGTGGACTTCAGGTCCCATACCTCTCTCTCCAGGGCTCTGATTACATCCTTTCTCTCTGGTTAGGCACAAGCATTTCCCTTGAGGGCCATTGTTAAGCACAGAAAGTGATCCAGGAATATTAGGGGAGTCATACTTCATGCTCTTACTGAAGTGGAGGCAGAAGCTCATGCTATTGGGAACTTCTAGTGACTGAAATCCTTAGTGACTGAAGGTCAAGCTTTATAGCCCCAAGGGCATCTAGTGTGTGGACCCAGTGGAGGCAAAAACATTTCACTTTTTCACTACAACTGTTCTCTCCCGGGGCAAAATATAAGATTAAATTAAAATATCTGACAATAGTTAGGTTTAACAGTTTTCAGAATTCTTTTAACGAAGAGTACTCTGTGGACTTATTTAAGAAAGTAAAATTGTATAAAGAACCCTCATTTTGAATCTGTAAAACCAAAATAAAAGTAACAATTATTGGTGGTAAAGTTCAATGGCAACATCACACCCACGTGTGATCTATGACATCCAAAGCCAGTACCAGTATAACAATTCCCTGCACCAAAGCATCTGTTAATTTTTAAAATAAGATTAATGGAATAGAATGTTAAAACTCAAAAGGACCTTAAAGATATTTTCTAGATGAGAAACTGAGGTTTACAGAAGTTAAATTACTTTCCCAAATATATTTCACTTCAAGGGACACTCAAGGCAATCCTTGTGTATCTAGGAACTTTTCCCTACCTCAAAAATTAGTGTTTCAGGAAAACTTGGAAAGAATGGAAAATATTTGACTTTACTGCTGCCCTCATGCTATTGTCAACTTTGGGGTCCTAAGTATACAGATATCTACAACTGTCAAAACCCATTGAACACCAAAGATCTGTGTGTGTGTGTGTGTGTGTGTGTGTGTGTGTGTATTTTAAATATATATATAAAACAAATGATTGAATAGAGCCATACAAATATTCAGAAGAATCTTTTGGTCATTTCACAAAATTAGTTTCACTTTAATGAAGAAAGCAGGGAAATCAATTTATAGTTGAGTAATTTTCCGCTTCTAATCCCTGTGATTAACTTCTTGGCTCTCTCCATTTTATTGCCATACGTGCTTTTGGATTTCAGTGGTTTTTCAATAAAGACGTTGTTTATATCATGTGGATCAACAGATTTTTATATATTTGCTTACTCTTTTCAATAAGTAAAATGTATTTTAGAATGCTTATTTTTGCCCCCCTCTGCCTCCATCACTTGTATCAATTAGAAATGTTTTTAGCCTCAGGTAATAGATAACTTGACTAAAATGGCTTAAAATATAAACATAGTTTTATTTATTTAATAAAAAGCCCTGAAGTGGGTGGTCTTATAGGTGACCCAGCATTTTAATGATGTACTGAGGACCCAGGTTCTTTCCATTTCTATTCTGTTGTTTACAGGGTGGTGGCTTTCTACCTCAAGCTTGCTGCTCCTCCTGGAGTCGGTTATGTTTGCTTCCCAAAGAAGGAGAAATAGCTTTCGAGTGAGCAGCCAATAGCATATGTCTCAATTTTAATGCCATATTTTTTAAGAAAATAGAAGCTATCCCTGTCTACCAATGCAAAAGGACAATGTTGTAAACAATAACCTAATTGTATCTACTCCAGTGAACACTGGTATAATTATAGTTAGAGTGAGCATGATTGCTGACATGCTTCTAACTCATGAAGACTCCCTTATAAAATTTCAGTCCAAACCACAACCCATATACTATTTCCTGTTTGTTTTTTCTCCTCACCATTGTTTCCAAAAATTCTTTGGCTGGTCTTAAGCATTTGTCTTCTAGATAACTTGAGAATTAGCTTTCCTCATTCTATTTTTTAACTTCCTGTTGGCATTTTGATTGGAATGGCATTGCATTCACAAATTAATTTTGGTAGAATTGAAAATTACATATAATTTTGGAAATATGTGAAAACAATTCTTCTGTACATTGATGAATCTTCCAGTAAGCAAGATCCTTGAAGGGGCTGACATTATACGGGGTGGCTGACAAGGATCAACTGGTTGTAATCAGAATCAGTGGAAATAAAAAGAAGAGTGGAATTATAATACGTATTCATCAGCAAAGGTATAGAGAACCAACATATGACCAGGCATTAAATTTCCCACTATTCATAGTGACTCCTTAATTGGGAGTTTCCAAAATAAAATAAGAGTAAAGATTTAGCCTTGAAGGAATATGATTTGGCACTAAAAGAACATTATTATGCTACTAGCACTGATCTACTGCGATATACTCTGTATTCAGATATCACCATGATAACAAAAGTGAGGTCTTACATCATACACAAGAGACATGTTCTCCTTTGCACAACAGATCAGCATTCTCCTACAATGAGTCACAGAGTAACTCAGCTTTCCTCTGCAGCTATGATTTATTGTGAGAATTAAATTAGATATTGTGTAAAGTGCTTGATACATTGCCAGACATGTAGTGTGGGCTTAGTAAATGGTGGCTATCAATATTAATAGAGAAATATAATGGTAGGTAGTATTAGCTCCACTTCATAGATGTGGGCAATGAGGTTCAGTCCCCTTAAATAGCTTTTACAAGGTGTTCCAGAGAATATATACCTCCTTGGCTCCTAAATTATGCTATTCCCACTATACTTTGCTATCTGCGATATCTACCAGTATCTTACTCAGAGGAAGCCATTTCTCAAACTCTTTTTGTTAAAGACGATTATATCAAGGTGACAAATACAGATATATAGTGTGACCAGTACGTTCTTGAAAAAATGGGGAAAATTACTTGAATTTGAAAGGTTCCTAAAAAATGGAATCTATGGACATGAAAGTCATAATAAACATCTTCAACTACACTTATTTGATTTTGAGATTGTCATAGAATCAGAGGTTGTTAGACCTTGGAGGTCACCTAGCCTATCCCCTTTAAATGATACAATGATGACATTTGAACAGGTGAGGAACTTGCCAGAGTTAGCACATTGGTGAATGTGAGTTCGAATTCAGGCCTCCTGATTCCCAGTCTAGTCCAGGTCTTTGAACTAATATCATGGACAGAAAATGTGAATTTACCAATCTATGTCTGAAAACCATAATTTTTAAGTAAAATTAAGAATAATTATGCACTTTATTGCATTTAAAGTTATTTTAAACATTGTTTTAGGTTTTAATTTTTTTCTGTTTTAGTTTTAATATGTCTTTGATATAGACAAGTTATTTTTTCTTCCACTTTTATTGAGATATAATTGACATACAGCACTGTTTAAGTTTAAGGTGTACAGTATAACAGTTTGACTTACAGCCATCATGGAACAATTATCACAATACGATTAGTGAACATCCACCATCTCACATGGATACAAAATTAAAGAAATAGAAAAAAAAATTTTCCTTGTGATGAGAACACTTAAGATTTACTCTCTTAAAAACTTTCATATATAACACAGAGCAGAGTTTCTTAAAAACTTTCATATATAACACAGCAGAGTTAATTATAGTTATCATGTTGTACATTATATCCCTAGTACTTATTTATCTTAATAACTGGAAGTTTATATCTCTTGACTGCCTTCATCCAATTTTCCTTTCTCCCACCCACCACCTCTGGTAACCACAAATCTGATCTCTTTTTCTGTGAGTTTGTTTGTTTGTTTTTGAAATATAATTGATCTAAACACTGTTAGTTCCTGTTGTACAACATAGTGATTTGATATTTCCATACATTTCAAAATGATCACCAAGATAAGTCAAGGTATGGTATGTAACGTACAAAGATATTACAAAGGGCTTCCCTGGTGACGCAGTGGTTAAGAATCCGCCTGCCAATGCAGGGGACATGGGTTCGAGCCCTGGTCTGGGAAGATCCCACATGCCGTGGAGCAGCTAAGCCCGCGCGCCGCAACTACTGAGCCTGCGCTCTAGAGCCCGTGAGCCACAACTACTGAGCCCGAGTGCTTCAACTACTAAAGCCTGCATGCTGCAACTACTGCACGTGCCTAGAGCCTGTGCACGGCATATAAGAGTAGCCCCTGCTCACCACAACTAGAGAAAGCCCGCGCACAGCAACGAAGACCCAATGCAGCCAAAAATAAATTTTAAAAAACAAAGATATTACATAGTTATTGACCATATTCCTCACACTGTACCTTTCATACCTGCGACTCATTTCTTTTGCAGCTAGAAGTTTGTACCTCTTAATCTCCCTCACCTATTTCTAAATAGACAATTTAAATTGATAAATCACTAATGATGAAAACAAATGAGATGATAAAGTAATATTGATAATACAGTTTTTCAAGGCTATTTAGATTGTAGTTTGTATTTTAACATACACAAGTATTATAATCAATATCATTGCAAAAAATTAAACCAATGCAGAAGTAAACAGAGCAAACCCTTCCTGCATTCCCACTCTATTTCTCAGCAGTAATCACCTTAAATAGTTTGGTGAATTTCTTCCATTTTTTTTCAGTCATTTCATTTATATATATGAAATTTAGATATTTAACTTGGTAGGTTAGCTATCTGAATTATTTTCTACTTGTTTCTTCAAAAGCAATATGTCTTGGTGAACTTTCTGTGTCAGTACAAACAGATGTACTTCATTCTTTTTAACTGCTACATATATCCAATGGCATGAATATTCCAAAATTTATTTGATTATACCCTTATTGATGGGCATTTAGGTTTCTAATTTTTCACAATTATTATTCCAAAAAACGTTGCAGTTAATCTCCATCTACAAGCTTCTTTGTGCACATGCATGCCAAATCTTTCTCAAGGATGGCTACCAGTAAGCACCTAAATGTGTTTCCATACTGCTAGATTATCCTCCAAGATTATTTTGCCAATTTACACAACTGCCAATAGTATATGAGAAAGCCTGACTCCCCAAATTTGTGCTAATTCTTGCCATTATTAATCCTCAGCTTTCACCTGATGGCCGAATAATTATATTTCTTGCTTTTAATTCATTTGAAGGTATGTAATTTACATGATATTAGTATAATATTTATATTTATTCTTTTTTGTCTATTTTTTACTGTTGTGTTGATTGTGGTTTTCATATTATTTTGTAGGATTTCTTTATACATTCTTGATATTAATATATTATATGTTATATGTAACAAATATCTTCTTCCAAGTATTTGTATTTAGGGGGATGTGGAAATTTCCTTTAATTTTCAGATGATAAAATCAGTCATTCTTTTCCTTTTTTACATCTATATTTTTCCTACTTAAAAATCTTAAAAGTACACTTTAATTTTTATATCAATACCTTGGATTTTTAGGTTTGGATTTTTATCCATCTTGAATTTATTCTTGGTATATGTAAATGTAGAGGATTATATGCTTTAGTTAATAAAGTTGTAGAATTACGTTACAAAGTAATAAGTGTTCAGAAAACAAGAACTCAATTCCCAAAAGAATAAAAAATATGAAGGAAAGAAAAACTTTCTCATTTCTCTTGGTCAGAGGGTCTCCATTTATTAGGGACATAAGTCTGTCCACGTTTAGTATGAGGGTTTATATGTTTGCACACATTTCTCCAATCTTATTTATATTCTCTATTTCCCAAGCTCTGTGTTAATTTGTATTTAGCATATTTTGGCTTTTAATTGATTGTCTTTCCTGCATTTTGTTGAATTGTCAAGTTCTCTTTGTTCATTGTTTATTGGTGAGTTAAGGGTTTTATTTTGTGGTGATGTAAATGTTTTGGAATTATATACCAGTGATAGTTGCACAACATTGAGAATATGCTAAAAAAATCACTAAATTGTACATTTTTAAATTGTTAAAATGATGAATTCTATGCTATGTGAATTTTATCTCAAAAGCCTCTTCAGAAATTGTAAAATTAGTGTAACTTACCACTATCAGTGAAATATTACAAATATTAAAGTAAAGTAATAATCTCTTCACTTCATTCCATTCTCCAGCTCCTCTAACCTGAAAACTAATGTTAACAGCCTGGTGTGAGTCCATTCACACTTTATGCTGCCCACACAAATATAAAAACAGGCACATGCACACATATTTTTTAAATTATTTTATTTATATGAACACTGATGGAATCATACCATATGCATTATATTATAGCTCATGGACATCCTTCAAGTCAATAAATATGACTCCACCTTATTCTTTTTGACAGCCACATAATATTCCATAGTGTGTGCATTACTCAGGGTCCTCCATAGAAATAGAACCAATAGGGTGTGTGTGTGTGTATAAAGAGATTTTATTCTAAGGAATTGGCTTACACAATCATGGAAGCTGACAAGTCCCAAGATCTGCATTTGGCTAGCTGGAGACCCAAGAGAGCCAAGAGTGTAGTTTCAGTCTGCATCCTAAGGCCTTACATCCAGGAGAGCTGATTGTGTAAGTTCTTGTCTGAATGGTAGCAGGCTTGAGACACTGGGATAGCCAATGTTTCAGTATGGTCCAAAAGCAGGAAAGAATCAATGTCCCAGCTCAAAGGCAGTCAGGCAGGAGGAGTTCCATCTTAGTCTTTTTAGACCTTCAGCTGATTGGATTAAGTTCCACCCACATTAGGAAAGGTGGTCTACTTTTAGCCAAAGTTTATTGATTTTAATATTAATCTCATCCAGAAACATCCTCGGACACACCCGGAATATTTGTCAAAATATCTGTGCACCCTGTGGCCCAGTCAAGTTGACACATAAAATTAACCATCACAGCACAGATATACTACTACGGTTCATTCAAGTGTTCATATATTGTGGACATTCTGATTCTGTCTAGGTTTTTCCCTAGCACAGGTTTACTGCAGGAAACCATACGCACATGTACACACACACACATGCACACATGTGTATATGTTTTTATGTGTGTATAAAGCAAAGTTTTGTTTTTACTTCCAGGGAATAAATTCTAAAACTTGGGATTGCTAAGTCAAGGACATGTATATTTTTAAGAAATTAAATAGACATTGACAAATTTGTTTCCAAAACTGTTATAGCAATTCACAGATCCATAGTCACCTTCCTAGATTTAAAGTCCTAAATCATTGTTGTTTTGGCATTCTGATGAGTAAAATTATATTTAACTTTTGATTTAATTTGCATTTTCTAGGTTGCATTTATAGTGCCTTTTGCCATACTTTTTCGTTTTTGTTTTATAATGGTTTTAAATAGTCCTGGTTTTTTTCCAATATAACTTTTAAATTCCTATTTTCTTTAGGATGATAATTCTCCCCCACTATGAAATTGTGCAGATATCTTCCATTTTTTAAAATATTTGTATTTTTAACTTAAATTCTGAGTTCATCTGGAATTAATTTTTATATGTGTTGTGAGGTAAAGATCTAGCCTTTTCACTCCAGATGGAAAATCAGTTATGCAAGTACCTCTGGTAAAATAAATCTTCCATATTCCACTAAGTTGGAATAAAACCTTTATCATATATAAATCTTCACATTTATTTGGATCTATTTCTAGACTTTTTATTCTATTTATTTCACTGATCTGTCTATTTCTGTGTCATTTCAATATGACTTGAAGTAGAGTAGCTCTATATTTATCTGGTGAGGTGAGTTCCTTAGCCACTATTTTTATTTTGCATAATTTGCTTGACCAATATTTCGTTATTATTCTTCCATATAAGTTATAAAATATTTTTTTATCCAGTTCACATAAAAGGAATGCTAATTAAAATTTCAATAATGCTCATCATTAATGAAGGAATTATTTACATTTTTATATAATATGAATACAGTGCGTCTTCCCTCTCTAAGTGTTGTTTAACATTCTTCGACATAACTTTATAGATATCTTCATATAGTTTTTAGACCTTTCTAACTAAAGTATTACTAGACCGTTTCCATATTAAAATGGTTATTGCAAAAACGTAGATAAAAGGTATTGATTATTGTATTTTTTTTAACTTTTTATTTTGAAATAATTATTTACTCACAGGAACTTACAAAAATAGTGCACAGAGTCCCATGAACCCTTCACCCAGCTTCCTCCAGTGATGGTATCTTATATGACTATAGTACAATATCAAAAGGAAGAAACTGACATGGGTACAATACTGATAACTAGACTGTGCACCTTACTCAGCTCTCATCAGTTTTTTTTTTTTTAACATCTTTATTGGGGTATAATTGCTTTACAATGGTGTGTTAGTTTCTGCTTTATAACAAAGTGAATCAGTTATATATATACATATGTTCCCATATCTCTTCCCTCTTACGTCTCCCTCCCTCCCACCATCCCTATCCCACCCCTCCAGGTGGTCACAAAGCACGGAGCTGATATCCCTGTGCCATGCGGCTGCTTCCCACTAGCTATCTACCTTACGTTTGGTAGTGTATATACATCCATGCCTGTCTCTCGCTTTGTTACAGCTCACCCTTCCCCCTCCCCATATCCTCAAGTCCGTTCGCCAGTAGGTCTGTGTCTTTATTCCTGTCTTACCCCTAGGTTCTTCATGACATTTTTTTTCTTAAATTCCGTATATATGTGTTAGCATACGGTATTTGTCTTTCTGACTTACTTCACTCTGTATGACAAACTCTAGGTCCATCCACCTCATTACAAATAGCTCAATTTCGTTTCTTTTTCTGGCTGAGTAATATTCCATTGTGTATATGTGCCACATCTTCTTTATCCATTCATCCGATGATGGGCACTTAGGTTGTTTCCATCTCCGGGCTATTGTAAATAGAGCTGCAATGAACATTTTGGTACATGACTCTTTTTGAATTATGGTTTTCTCAGGGTATATGCCCAGTAGTGGGATTCCTGGGTCATATGATAGTTCTATTTGTAGTTTTTTAAGGAACCTCCATACTGTTCTCCATAGTGGCTGTACCAATTCACATTCCCACCAACAATGCAAGAGTGTTCCCTTTTCTCCACACCCTCTCCAGCATTTATTGTTTCTAGATTTTTTGATGATGGCCATTCTGACTGGTGTGAGATGATATCTCATTGTAGTTTTGAGTTGCATTTCTCTAATGATTAATGATGTTGAGCATTCTTTCATGTGTTTGTTGGCAGTCTGTATGTCTTCTTTGGAGAAATGTCTGTTTAGGTCCTCTGCCCATTTTTGGATTGGGTTGTTTGTTTTTTTGTTATTGAGCTGAATGAGCTGCTTGTAAATTTTGGAGATTAATCCTTTGTCAGTTGCTTCATTTACAAATATTTTCTCCCATTCTGAGGGTTGTCTTTTTGTCTTGTTTATGGTTTCCTTTGCTGTGCAAAAGCTTTGAAGTTTCATTAGGTCCCATTTGTTTATTTTTGTTTTTATTTCCATTTCTCTAGGAGGTGGGTCATAAAGGATCTTGCTGTGAGGTATGTCATAGAGTGTTCTGCCTATGTTTTCCTCTAACAGTTTGATAGTTTCTGGCCTTACATTTAGGTCTTTAATCCATTTTGAGCTTATTTTTGTGTATGGTGTTAGGGAGTGATCTAATCTCATACTTTTACATGTACCTGTCCAGTTTTCCCAGCACCACTTATTGAAGAGGCTGTCCTTTCTCCACTGTACATTCCTGCCTCCTTTATCAAAGATAAGGTGACCATATGTGCGTGGGTTTATCTCTGGGCTTTCTATCCTGTACCATTGATCTATCTTTCTGTTTTTGTGCCAGTACCATACTGTCTTGATTACTGTAGCTTTGTAGTATAGTCTGGAGTCAGGGAACCTCATTCCTCCAGCTCTGTTGTTCGTTCTCAAGATTGCTTTGGCTATTCGGGGTCTTTTGTGTTTCCATACAAATTGTGAAATTTTTTGTTCTAGTTCTGTGAAAAATGCCAGTGGTAGTTTGATAGGGGTTGCATTGAATCTGTAGATTGCTTTGGGTAGTAGAGTCATTTTCACAATGTTGATTCTTCCAATCCAAGAACATGGTATATCTCTCCATCTATTTGTATCATCTTTAATTTCTTTCATCAGTGTCTTATAATTTTCTGCATAAGAAAACACAAGCTTTAAATGTATATTTGTTTTTTAATCCAATTATTTAAATTAATTTTAGAAGTTTTAAAGTCTCTTCAGGTTTCTGGATATAGGGATTAACCAGCTTGCTCTCGCTGTTTCTCTCCAACTGTATCTGAATCTAGATCTAGACCGATAGATAACACTTATATCTCTATACAACTATATCTCCATACAGTTGCAGTACAAGTAATTTCACTTTCTTAATCATAGATATTTTTAAATGTTTTAATGTTTTATCATAGGAATATATTACTTTTTGAATAAGAAATAAAAACTATTTCACAAAAAAGCTAGTTTTCAAGTTGATTTTTGCTAAAAAATAAAAATCATTTGCTTTTTCAGACAAAAATAAATCCAAGGATTAATACAAGAGTTGAACTTCAAAATAAATAGGATCTCTAGCGCTAGCAGGAACCATCACTATTGATTGGACTTACTGATTATGCTTATATTATTTAGAGTCAGTTTTCCAGATTTTCAGTAATGTTGTCTTTGGTCACATAAAAAGGAAATAGATAAAAGGGAAAAGAACAAAGATAAACAGAAATAATGCAGACAGCTATTTAAAGCAATCTAAGCCATATGAAGTAGATGTAATTGTCACACCTACAGGAGACCATTCTAAGTTTGTATTGTCATTCATTACCTGCTTCCTCATGGTTAATGGCATGCATTTGTGTGACAGTAGACATGGGGTTAGAAGTCCAATTTGTTCCTATCCAATAGAACAAAGTCAGGGACTTCTCTGGTGGCACAGGGGTTAAGAATCCACCTGCCAATTCAGGAGACACGTGTTTGAGCCGTGGCCCGGGAAGATCCCACATGCCGTGGGGCAACTAAGTCTGTTCGCCACAACTGTTGAGCCTGCGCTCTAGAGCCCGCGAGCTACAACGACTGAGCCTGCGTGCCACAACTACTGAAGCCCACACGCCTAGAGCCCGTGTTCCGCAAGGAGAAGCCACTGCAATGAGAAGCCCGTGCACCGCAACGAAGAGCAGCCCCTGCCCGCCGCAACTAGAGAAAGCCTGTGCACAGCAACGAGGACCCACCACAGCCAAAAAAAAAAAAAAAAAAAAGAAAAAAACAAAGTCAGCAGGTTCACTTGAGGAGTGAAAAGGAAATTTAGACTTACTTCATCTCTGCGTAAATGGCTGACCAGTTGAAATAAACAAGCCATTTCCCATCCTCCCATTATTTAAAATCATTGGTCATGTTCCAGCAGTTAAGAGGAATCATCACACTGTAATTAAAGAAAGAAAGATTCAGTTTACATATGAAGATACTATAGGGGAAAATTCCTTTGTATTTAATGGACTTACTTTAAATATTTAGAGTCTAAATAATTCTGGGTAAACCAGACATACAAGACCAAAAAGTGCCAAGAATGAAAAGAATAATGAAAAGAATAACCCTCTCTCGCATATAAGCAAATATTGGTTACTATTTTTATGAATTAGAAAACATCTAAGACAATAATTCCTAATACACCTTCACTGTCTCCCTACCCTGTACCTCAAGAATAGACAGTCGCACACAGAACTTTTAAAATGTCTTTTACAACAGTTTCTAGTTTAAATATTACATAACTCAAGTGGTAGGTTTATAGCAGTCTTATTTTATTCTGTATTATGACTGATTGTGACAAGCCCCTGAAGAAACCATCTACACACTAATAACCAGAAATATTAATTTATCATTGATATCTATCCACAAGGCAAAGAATATCATAACCATTGGTAGTGGTAAACATCAGATATACCACAGGCTGGTCAGGGCACAGCTCCTGCTTAGGTCTTAGTCCTGTTTACCCTTGGGAATTGCTGGATACATGAGTCCTTATGAATTCTACGAGAGTAGTTTTCTAAATATCATCATGACAACATTGTATAGCTTAGGCAACCAAAATATTCAATGATGGGACAACTATTTTGGGGGGAATTAATATCTTTCTCAACCGTTCGGTAGTTTTTACCAGCTGTACATTCTATTCTCATTTCTGTGATCGACTACATGACATTTCTCTGAGTTAAAATTCTCATGGTGTTCGTTTCCCAAGCATCTTCTGTTCCTAGTGATTCCAAACATTCTTGAGACCCTTCAAAAAAGTTGCAATTAATTTTAAGAAATTCTTTACATCTTAAAATCTCTTAGGACAATTTAAAAGCTGATAATTGCCTAGAAAGTTAAGTGTAACCTAGCCGAAAAGTCGAAAAGCAAGTCCACCATAATTTCACATACAGGAAAGTAAGAAATGAATTAGAGATGTCCAAGAAGAAATCATTCAGGATTTCACAGGGTGGCATCTTGGTGGAATCCCAAAGTTTGCAGTCTGTTCCTCATATTTGCAGATCTAGCAGATTAATTTGTCAGTCTATTCTGTGCTGATCAGGATCTCAGAGACAGACTACACGGAAGAGGCTGGTGTATAAATTGCATCCAAGTAAAGTCATTGCTAAAGAATTACCCGTAAACTAGAATGATCACGTTATTTATTGTCGAAACTGCAACACTTAAGATTTAAAAAAAAGTAACTATTAACAATTAAGCCGGGACAAGAGGTACAAATTGTCATTGTTTAGGACAAAGCAGGGCATATGGTCACTTTATCCATAACTCAAACACTCATCACCATGGTCCAGTGCATCTCCTACCTTGTGTCAAGTTCTCTGGGAAACCAAAACAGTAATTTGTAAGTTGTGTGGTCAGCATGAACTTAGAGCCAAAGGAGGTGGATAGTTCTGGCTATGGATAAATCTATTGTAGTGGGGCAGGCAA
The DNA here is from genome assembly GCF_949774975.1 of Lagenorhynchus albirostris. Classification (NCBI taxonomy): domain Eukaryota; kingdom Metazoa; phylum Chordata; class Mammalia; order Artiodactyla; family Delphinidae; genus Lagenorhynchus; species Lagenorhynchus albirostris. The sequence continues at coordinate 94,181,354 of NC_083116.1, forward strand.
GCACAGTGCACCAAACTCTATTTGTTGATTATAAAATGTGTGTCCCTCAGGTCCAGTGTATCTCCCCTTTTGGACATATTTTTTTTTACTCCTCTTTTCTAGGTCCACTTTTCCCTATCTATTCAGATTGAATACAATGCAACTGGTTAGAATTTGACTTTCTAGGTTACAAAGAACATTCTAGTCTTGTCTCTCGGAAGAGATATCCTAGTCACCTGGACTTCAACATACTCCAAATCTCAGCAACATCCACATCACCATATCTTAGTTTACAGCTATAGGTGTTTCATCTCACGTCTAAGTATTAGAAATGAATTACCTTGTGACAGTGAAACCAGAAAGAAGCAAATTCTTAAGCCTCTTGACTTTATATACTGATAACAATATTTCTCTGCATTGATTTGGACAAGATTATATTAAAGCCATGCGCAGTTTATAGTTAAAACATTATGAAATGAGATCAAAAGGTTGTGGTAATTCAGGATAGAGTAATTATCACCAACTGACTGCAAGCTTGGTTGGTGGCAAGTAAAGAAGATGTATGACAACTGGTTAAAAAACTGAACCTATAATTGGAGGAAGCAAAGCTTTGGCTTTTGTAAAATGTAGATGAGATTAACAGGCTTAATCAGAACTTGGTTTAGATACCAACAGTGAGCAGCCTGCAAGCATGTGCTTATAAGCACATCAGCAAAGTAGTGAAGGCCAAATGAAATGCTATCTAGAAAAATAGCACTTGTAAGACATCCTAGGAGAGCATCATAATAATAGAGGAGCGAATCTTCACCCAAGAAACATTGGGAATATTAAGAATGCAATGGAATGTGCTGGTTAGTAGAAAATTTGGCAAACGTATTCAGAGGAAAGCAAAATGGAAATTATTAACTTGGTCAGAGATACTGAAGCGTGCAGAGAAACTAGAGTGACTGATTTCAGTAATCAGGGAGTTTGGACGTATACTGACTGTACTTTATCCAACTAAATCATCCTTTGAAACCAGTTTTGGAAGGCAGTGCTTCTATTCCACTGGATCATGAGTCTAACATGAGTACCAATGAGTGTTTGTAACCTCAGGACTAAAAGGAGAATTAAATAGGATTGTGTAAGGGCAACAATAAAAACTCCAGGGCCAGGGAAGAGAAAACTTAATTACTGAATGATAAAAGTAAACATACACGATGAGAAATGGGAAATGAAATTGACAAAGAAGGCGGCTTTGGAAGAATCCAGATATCTATACTCCTACTCTACCACACCAACACTGAGAAATGATAAAACAAAAGCCCTCATCCATGCTTGCCTTTCTTGATCTCCCTTTGTCTCCCTTCTTTGTCTCATAATCCCTCCATTCTGAAGAGGTGGGCTCAGTGCCTTTCCTTTCTCCTATTCTGAAACAGTAAAACTCATATCCTGGCCATCATACAGCAGAAGAGGTATTTTATGTGCCTCATGAAAGAAAATACAATGATCTGAGCCTGTTCTAAGCAAAATAGAATTGAGTTATGTTGTAGTAATAAGCAAGCCCCAAGTTTTGGTAGATTAACACATGAAGTTTATTTCTTGAACACATAAAATCTGTTGCGGGTCAGGTGACCCTCCAGTGCAACTGTCTTCCATGAGATTACCCATCAATGCATGCTGCTTCAGTCTTGCAGCTCGGCCATGTTAATGCACCACTCAAGGCTCACCATTAAACGGGAAAGTTGAACAGGTATTTCACTTAGTCCAGAAGAGACACTCATTACGTCTGCATGTGGTCCTGTGGTCCATTAGCCAGTAGTAGATGCATGGCCTCACCAACTTCAAGGAGCTCAGTAGAGTATTGGTGAACACTAGAAATACCCACCAAGAGCTTTCCATGCGTGAGCTTTGATATGCTAAAGGAATTTATGAAATTTTCTCTCTCTCCAAAGCATGATTTTCAAGCTTGTTGTTTTCCTAAGAATGCAAATAAAATTTAAATTTGACCCTTGATGCTGAGAAATGGTAAAGTTCTCCTGGTGGGTGTATCTACCCTTCCCCTGAAACACTGAAACTCCGCTGCTCCAATAGGCAAGAGCCTAGTTGAAGAATGTGCAGACACGTGGCAATGTTTCAAAAATATGATCCCATTTCATGATGATATTAAAATATAATATTTGGCCTTTGTAATACCTAGGAAATAATGCTCATTTTACGAGCAGAAAGAAAGGGCAAAGTTGGCTGGGTTTAATAAAAAAAAAAATCTCGTCATCATTAAAAGGAATTTAACTTCCTCAATGAAAAGTAAGGGAAACCCTTACATACGGGTAATATATAAGCAAACAAAATCCTCTTTCATCTTCTGTTGCAAAAACCCATTCAGTGAGTAACTATGAATTAGAAATCAAAACAAACAGCTGGGATCTAAGTATAGACTTCTGAATATGGAGCTTTTGGGTTGACTGTATCTAAATATGTGATACTCTTAGAGGAAGTCAACATGGTTACCTCCTTCTGTTAAATGCATTATTTAGAAACAATGAGGCAGTAAACTTCTAAAATACATGCTGGAAGGCTTAATACAAGGAGTGTCACTTAACCCACTTGGTGAAGTTTCAGGGAAGCACTTTGAGTGCTGTTAACATGAAAAGCAGTTTGTATACAATGAACCTCAGTAAGAAGCAACGTTCACAGATTTACCTATAAAACCGTAGACCTCTCCCTCTTAAATATTTATCCTGCCAGATTTAATTGGGCCAAAGCAGATAAAACTGTTCAAGCATGAAAGCCTCTAATTGTAATTCATAAAGAGGATTATGCACATGCAATACTTCTAGAGAAACTACCTGTCTGTAAAGGAACACAGTTACAACTAAGTGTCCTACAAATATGACTTTTTAATAGTCTACTTACCTACAGGAATAATGCAGGCGTCAGTGCCCTGGGGAAAGTGATGAGGACAATTCTTGCCCATGCTCATCAGTACAGTGCACAATTTCACAGGTCAAATCTCAGCTCTAAGCTCATACAGCTAGTGTCAGGTTTAGTTTCTAAAACTTCATCTGCATGCCAGGCAACTAAATCAGCCAGGGCCATCTATGCCCTGGTAAAGCTAGAACAAGACCTATTTCTAGGTCTTCCATGCTGACAAGTTTCCCGAAGGTATCCACTGGAACAACTGTTGAACTCTTGTCCTTCCACTGTGTGTAATTGACACAAGCCTAAGAGCCAAGCAATAAGACAAGCTGTGTATGTGTGGTGTGTGTGTGTATATATAGATGTAAAACTGAGAAAATTTTAATTGGGCATCTACTATGTATCAGGTACTGTTCTTGGGCACATGATGGAGTCAAGAGTAAAGGCCAGACCAGACCAGTGCAGGCCACAAAAACCAACAATACAATAAGCAAATACAGCAAGCAAATGAGACTAAATAAGTTATTGTCCAATCCTAGTTAATTGTTTAGCCGGCAGACTTCTCTGGTATGGTAAGAATAGAAATGCTGTAAAAAAAAAATCAGTTTTACCACTCAGAGAAATGGACAGTAGAGATATTTGTATGTGGCTGCATTTATTCATATAGAGAAACTAATGCTATCACTGAAACGCTATGCCAAGAAATGTATTCACAAATGTACAATGAGGCTTTAAGTAAGTAAGCCATGAAAACACCACATTTAAGGATAATAGAAAATACCACAAACTTGAAATGCTTCAGGAGATTTTGTGGATTTAGGAGGAGGCTTTAGGAGGCTTTACAATAGCGGAACACTGATGCATTCACTGCACATCTGCAGGGACTTCATTCTTCAGGACAGAAAAATATGCTTCCCACAAACTGTGACTCTATTATTTCACCATTAGCTCTAGAATTTATATGAGTGCAGGATCATTGCTCAGACCCAGCACACAGTTGGCACCATTCCAAACCGGCAAGTCATTCTCAGGCCACTGAAGGGACCTTAACTCTGAAAGCCTGGAAATTATGTTTAATTAGTTTCCTTTTGTCATCAGTGGACAATAGATGGAAAAGGGTAACATTTATACTTGTCAGGGACAACCCACCAGGGAGCAGGCTTCCTTGGAGTCAGCACTCAGAGAGGCAATCCTTCTGAGAGGAGCTATGAACTATAATTTGGTTGGAAGAAGGATATGCATTTATGTCATGGTCAGCCTGTATGCTTTGCAGATTCATTTATTAATTTAGTTTGCAGATACACAGCTTCATTTCCCCCCATCATCATCCTGAAGTGACCCTCACTGAACTCTGGGTGTGGATTGAGTTTCTCATCATTTCTATTCTACATCTATCCCACAGTTAGTGCTTCTTTTCTAACAGGGGAATTGAAGTTTTCTCCTCAGAGATATTGCTCAGAAATCGGTCTTGTGTCTGTACTGCAGTCTGCTCTTTGGGGTTTGATTATAAACAAATATTCCCTAAAAGTCAGGACAAAAGGACAGAAGTAATAACTCAGATACGCAGCTGTCCCAGGACTCCTAAAAAAGAGTCCTCCCAAACGTGACCACCATATGGAAACTGTGAAATGACTATTTTCCAATCTCATTCTTATTCATTTTCTGGGTTTCTTTTTTGTTTGTTTGTTTGTTTTTTTGCGGTACGCGGGCCTCTCACTGTTGTGGCCTCTCCCGTTGCGGAGCACAGGCTCCGGACACGCAGGCTCAGCGGCCATGGCTCACGGGCCCAGCCGCTCCGCGGCATGTGGGATCTTCCCGGACCGGGGCACGAACCCGTGTCCCCCGCATTGGCAGGCGGACTCTCAACCACTGCGCCACCAGGGAAGCCCCCATTTTCTGGGTATTTTAACCCCCGAAATCCAAATAAATCTTGTTTACCAGATTAAAGATATATCTTATGAGCTCTTCAAAACCTTTTCTTCCTACTTGTCTTTTCTAGATTCAGGGCACCCGGAGGGCAAGCTGGGTTAACAGGACCTTCATAAATCTGTTGACCACTGGAGACCACTGGAGCTTTACCAAATTATCATGTCTTGATGACAGGGTAGGAGAAGGAGGGCTTTAACTGGCTTCTGGTCACCATCATGAAGATCTGTTATTTACAGGCAGTTCTAAGTATGCTTAGGAAGTGGGGAGATGTGACTGGTCTGTAGCTAATGAAACATTTTGATTCTAAAATCTCAGAATTCAGTTAATGTTATGGGATGGGAATAAGAAAAGGAAAAAGAAAACAATGTATTTCCTATCACCACTCTAAGACATATTAAAAGATGGACATTTCTGCCTATTTGCCTCATCTGGAATAATTTCTACAAACTCCTTCCCTTCCTGACCACTTCTGAAATGTGTTTGGCATACCTAGGAAAAGACATCTGTTTTTCAAGTTCTTGTTCCAATGCATAAAAATACTTGTTTGATATAGTCTGTCCATTTTTATAAGATTGTGATGTTATTCAGATTAACTTTCTAACATGTCTTTATGATTTTTCAAGGGCTGAGATGATTCTAGTATAGCCAACAAATTTCACAGTAAGGACAGCAACTTTAGCTGAGGTCAAAGGATAAATTTTACGTGTCTTGACTAATATTTAGCTGACAAAGGCAGTACAGATCCTACTCTTTTTCCAGGGAATAGAATAGTTTATGTCTCTTGTGTGTATTTTTAAGTAATCTAATTGGCTTGAGGTTTATTTTTTCTTAGTAACCATGATCCCAGCTCAGTTTGGGATTTTGGATGTAAATAATGATTTTTGAGAAAATCATAAGGTGAACTTCTTGGGTAAAAACAGAGGAAAGCCACGGATTTAATTGCTAATTGTACCCAGTAACACACAGGTATGCCTATGGTTCTAATGGATGTCCAGACCGTCTCACATTTTTTTTCCAAATCTAATAAGAAGGAAGGAGCACTGATTTCTTAATATGGATATTGTAGTTGCTGCTATCCATGCTGTGATCACATCTGGCCTCTAAAGAGGGAAGTGTGGGATGGAGGTTGCAATTTAAATGGTTATGTACCTTCCCTATGCCAGTCCCTTCATTTCCTGTGACTGGAGCCAGCAACTCTGTGCCATCTTTAGGATCTCACTCAGGCTTAGCATCTTCTGTTTCCTCCCTTCCCCCCATCACTATGTCCCAGAGCAACTGATTTTCCTACCGGGGCATTTTTCACTGATACAATGTATATAATTTGGGAGCCTTTGATCGAAGGACTTGAAAGAGTCATTAACTTCATTTTGGTTCATTTGTTTTCCAAGTCAAAGAATCCCAAAGAGAACTGCTGTGAAAAATAAGAGCATCTTAATTGACTGCCTTGAAGCTATGCATTTCAGACATCACAGACAGGCTGAGCTCTCCCTGGAGGATGGACAGATATAAAAATTCAACTATCATCTACTGTTGGAGTCCCCTCAGCCTGTGCCCAGGTCTACCCTTCACTCTCTTCCAGTCTTCTGCCTTTGAACATTGACTCCCCCTTTGCAATTTAAATTTATTTTATTTTTTTTATTTTTGGCTGTGCTGGGTCTTCGTTTCTCTGCGAGGGCTTTCTCTAGTTGCGGCAAGCGGGGGCCACTCTTCATCGCGGTGCGTGGGCCTCTCACTATCGCGGCCTCTCCTGTTGCAGAGCACAGGCTCCAGACGCGCAGGCTCAGTAGTTGTGGTGCACAGACCTAGTTGCTCCGCGGCATGTGGGATCCTCCCAGACCAGGGCTCGAACCCCTGTCCCCTGCATTGGCAGGCAGATTCTCAACCACTGCGCCACCAGATAAGTCCCCTGGCAGGAGTTCTTTAGACCCAACCAAGTTGTCAATTACTTGCCACGCAGTCTTAATTTGGATGTCAGGTGGTCGTCTGGGTGGATCTTTTCAAGTCCAAAGAGATAGAGCAATAGTAGAATGAGAAAGACTGAGGGGGAAAAGCCTTGGCCTCAGTGCGCTTCTTCACGGCCAGAGAACTGGTCTGTGCCAGATCCTGCAGGCGACATCAGCTGCCACTTAACGGGCTACTTGAATCTCCATGGCTCAGGATAAGTCCTTCAGAGGGGAGCCATAGACCAGTAGGCGGATCGAGATTATGGCCTTTGAGGCCCCGCATTGGGTGCCAGGAAAGATGTTGCAGGAAAGAGAGTGGGGTGCGAGAGGATGGTCACATCCCAAGTCATGTCTGAGTCCCTGGGATGGCCGCCCAGTGTGGGTTCTTGGCTTTGTGCAGGCAAGGATTCAAGAGCAAGACATAATAAAGTGAAAGAAGGTTTATTCAGGGAGATACACACTCCATAGACAGAGTGTGGGCCATCTTGGAAGGCAAGAGGCCCCCTTTGCAATTTGGAACCCTACTTTGCCCTGGGAATTGAAGATTTCAAGCCTCTCTTGTGAGTATTGCAAAGTGATCTTATCTACAGGAGATTTACTTTTTAAAAAAAATTAATTTATTTATTTTTGGCTGCGTTGGGTATTTGTTGCTGTGTGCGGGCTTTCTCTAGTTGCGGCAAGCAGGTACTACTCTTCGTTGTGGTGTGCGGGCTCCTCATTGCGGTGGCTTCTCTTGTTGCGGAGCACGGGCTCTAGGCACACGGGCTTCAGTAGTTGTGGCTCGTGGGCTCTAGAGCGCAGGCTCAGTAGTTGTGGCGCACGGGCTTAGTTGCTCCGCGGCATGTGGAATCTTCCCGGACCGGGGCTCGAACCCGTGTCCCCTGCATTGGCAGGTGGATTCTTAACCACTGTGCCACCAGGGAAGTCCTGGAGACTTACTTTTTCTTAGAAATTTTTAGCTTGAATAGGTTTAAAGAGTCCACCTGAATAAGTAGTATTTTACCATTTGCCTAATTAACTCATGACATCTTTTTCATTGTGTTCAAATAGTGGCTACACCATTTACTAGCTGTGTGACCTCCAGCAAGTTACTTACTGTACTTTGCTTATTTATGTCATGAGGATAATAATAGTACCTATCTAATAGTGTTATCGTGAAGATTAAATGAGTTGATAACTTTCAAGGTTTTAAAATTGTGGCAGACATATAGTAAGCTCTCAGTATGTGTTAGCTATTATTATATTACTATTACTAATAGGACTATTATGATTTCTAAATTTCAAGATAAAAGTTGGATTTTAGTATACTAGCTTTTTTGATGTTAACATAAACTATGAACATAGGCTGCCTGCCTATATAAAAAATAAAATATGCACTAAACTTTTAATTTGTGTTCTATATTTTTTATAAAGGTAAGAAGATGCATGAGGAGGTTTTTAAAGCTAGATCTTAATAGGATATGAGAAACTTCTCTTTATAAGAAAATAATGATGATAGACTAGTTAGAAAAATTTATACATAAAAAGGCTTAGCGTAATTACCAAATGCTTAGGATTGCATGAAATAAGAAAAAAAAGTTGTATAGGTTATTAATGCAGAGAGTGTGTGTGTGTGTGTGTGTGTGTGTGTGTGTGTGTGTGTGTTTTAGGTGTTAGCTAAGCATGGACCAGACAATAACTATTGTCAGGCACTTTCATACTTGATCCTTTTCCACAACTACCCTGTGAGATCCTTGGTTATAGATAAAGAATCTAAGGCCTAAATAGGCTAAGTATCTAAACCCAAATCTTCTGAATATAGTATTCATTACTTTAAACTAAGGTCCAGTGCTCTTTTGAGTCTATAGTAATTGTACATGTACTAGGCAGAGGGGATAGAATAGAACAAGATAGACATGGTCCCTGCCCTCTTGAAGCTTCCAATTTAACAAAGAATAAAAATTTTGAAAAAGTAATTAGAAGCATTAAAAAAAATTAAGAGAACTTCTGGGTAGCTGAAGGCAATGGTGGCCAACAAGCTGCCAGTCTCCCACTATATCTTCCCAAAACAATACCAAATAACAAGATGGGAAATGTAAACTTACACAAAAACCAAGCCCTCGGCATTGCCTGAAGACATAAAATGCCAAAGCCTCAAAGTGAGTATAAGTAAAGAAATAACAAATCACCAAATTTCATTCCAGTCTCCCATGCTGCCATTGTAACTCCCCACCCTCCAGCCAGTAAGGCAAAAGGAGAAAAACTAGGGAAGACAGAAGAGGAAGCTAGGGAAGGGGCATAAAACTGATCCAAAATCAGCCTCAGAAAGATTAACTCCATTTTAAGTCTGAATATTCTAAAAAAGCATCTGAAAGATCAGAAAGTGGATTACAGTGATGGGATGTAAAAGTACTTATATTTTAAGGGGGCAGTCTTTAAAACACATAGCTTCTGGTAGAGAAAAAAATAAAGAAGAGAGAAACTTCACTTGGCAATTATGTGGGAAAAAGGAAAAGAAGCTGGGGGAGGGGGGAGGGAACGTAGGGTACTATAGGACAGAATAGAATCATAAAACTAGAGGACACACAGCCTTTCCAGCCCCCACCAAAACAAATTAACAAGCAAATCTGCTTAAAGTGCCTAGACTGTTATGTTGAGAGAAAGGATATCACTAAACTAGGAATCTTGTGAAACATTCCAATGCCACAGAGAAATGAACAAAAAGAAAATCAGCAAATCCACATAGAGGTATTCTAAAAACTCAGAAAACAAAATTTCACACATATGAGGAAATTTCACACATATGAGGAGAATTTCACACATATGAGGAAAAGTTCCCATAGGAAGAACAACCGCAAAGCAGAAGAAAACTGTAAGAATTAAATATAATCAAACACATATTTGAGGATATGAAAAACCACCTTGTAAGAAATTTAAGAACTAAGAAAGGAAATAATCAAAAACCAGAGAGATATGAAAAGAGAGTTGACTTAATTCAGGAAAGCATTAAAGACAAACTTAGACATAAAGAGTCAATTATAAGATACCTAAGGGAGAACAGAGATTCAAGTGAAATTTAATAAGGGGTATTGAAGAAAGAAAAGAAAACAACAGACAATGGAAAGGAGATAAAGAAAGGAGTAAAATGGTTAACAGAGAAAGTAGTAAAAATGAATGACAGAAAAAGTAAGAATAATATTCTTACCATCAGAAGCTACCTACCACAGTGACTTAAACTCATCCACAACTTGATTAGAGCCTTCTGGGAGATGTTGAGCTAGAGGCACCCAGCTAGACCATGCCAGGATTTCTGTCCCACAGAGAAAGTGCGATTAAAAAAACATGTTTCTGTTTTTTTTTTAACATCTTTATTGGGGTATAATTGCTTTACAATGGTGTGTTAGTTTCTGCTTTATAACAAAGTGAATCAGTTATACATATACATATGTTCCCATATCTCTTCCCTCTTGCATCTCCCTCCCTCCCACCCTCCCTATCCCACCCCTCCAGGTGGTCACAAACCACCAAGCTGATCTCCCTGTGCTATGCGGGTGCTTCCCACTAGCTATCTACCTTACGTTTGGTAGTGTATATATGTCCATGCCTCTCTCTCGCTTTGTCACAGCTCACCCTTCCCTCTCCCCATATCCTCAAGTCCGTTCTCTAGTAGGTCTGTGTCTTTATTCCTGTCTTACTCCTAGATTCTTCATGATATTTTTTTCTTAAATTCCATAGATATGTGTTAGCATACGGTATTTGTCTTTCTCTTTCTGACTTACTTCACTCTGTATGACAGACTCTAAGTCTATCCACCTCAATACAAATAGCTCAATTTCGTTTCTTTTTCTGGCTGAGTAATATTCCATTGTGTATAT